>NC_138900.1:38050908-38350908 GCF_965194825.1 Balaenoptera physalus | reverse complement strand
ATTTTTCCTCAATAGTTTTTTTAAGTGAAGCGTATTTTCTTCATACAAATCTACGTTAAGGCAAACATCTGTATTGTTGTTTAGTTTATTTTGGAGTAAAATAATAAATGTATATGATAAGTACCTCCTGACCCCATCATTTAGTTTAAACCTATCTGTTCATTTTATAGTACATGTGCAGAACTATTTACGTGAATAAAATTCAATAAATACGTAGATAAAGTAAAGCTTTTTCTGAGGAAATTATTCTCTTTTGGATACTCTGCCCTTTTCCATTTCTTTTCTCCCCTTGGAAAAAAAATATCTTGCCCTTGTTCTCCTTTAGGGAAAAACTATTTAGATAAAGTGTTTTTAAATCATGCAAGTCATTGCCTGGGGTTGGTTAAAACATTTACTTTTTTGAAAAGGAGAAAATGCCCCTGTTTTAAAAATCTTTCTTGTATTTGTATCTATTAAGATAAACAGTTTACTTTGATACGGTACATACCAATCTACTTAGTTAATTTTTTTTCCAGAATTCATTTTACTGTGCTTGGTCTGACCTTCTATGATAACTTAATATAGGAACAAATTAGCATATAATTCTATTTTCCATGTGACCTCAACCAGTTGCAGAATTGTACCGCCACTTTTGGGGCGCAGTTTGATAGTTTATGTAGACTGTAGCATTTTTAAGTGTTTGCAAATGTTCAGTGCATCCTGCCTAAGGTGTTATCGAAAATGTTTAAAAGTAAGCAGTTAGAGGAAGTACTCACCCCTATTCCTAAGGTATGAAAATGCCTCCTAAAGGTAGCATTTTAAATTAGTGTGCATAATTGATTAGTGATTTATCTTTCTCCCGAGCATAAAGCAACAGGGCAAAGTTAAGTGAGATTGGTGAAGTATAAGAAGATATTAGGGACTGATGGTGACAATGATCATGGCAACTAAATGGATTTTTTTTTTTCTTTTAGATTCAGCTATCAGTCTGAAATTTCCTGTGGTCTGTTCAGTCTAGATGCAAAGGCCATGGAAAAATCAAGTGCTCAAGTGGTTTAAATATGTTTTGGATGTTCTTATTTATAGATTACAGTATTTTTCCACTTAAAATCCACAGTTGTCATGCAGAAGAAGGTTATGCCCTTCTAGATCACCAATTTTATTTGACGTGCTTAGCGTTGTAATGTATTACCAAATGCTATCTGTTTTAATCAAAGTATAGAAAAAATAAAATCAATTTTATATGCTGACTTTTTTTCTAAAACGACTTTATTGGATTGAATGAATGTTTATACCTGAAAAAGAGCGTTCCAAAAAAAAAAATCACATTCTCCAACATGGCAATTCTGGCAATCTGATATCATTAGAATACGTTTAAAATCACTTTCTAATGTGACTGTATTATATTTATGGGAGAAAAAAGACTTGAAAGATATCCTTATATATATTTTAATTCTCTATATTAGTCCCTCTGGAATAGAAAATTTTCTTCTCAAAAAATCTATTAGCTCAACTCAGATACAAGAAAAAAATCATAACTGGCAGAGCATTTGTTATGTGTTTGAGCATTTGTTACGTGTTTGAGCATTTGCTATGTAAAGAAGGTTGACATCCAGCCTTTCACAGAGTTCTTACATTTGGGGAGACTGAATAATGATGGTTTGCCTTGCCATTGGGAAATTCCTTGTTGTGGCCTTTGTGGTGGCTGTAGGAAAATGGAAGGATTCCTCTGTGGCAGGCAGGCCTCTGGCTTCTGTGGTGTGAACACTGTCAAGGGGTATGTCTCACTAGAGGTAGCCCTTAGCGAGGGAACTGGGGCGATTCACAGATGCTGATGACACTCGAAGAAGCAGTTGTGAGTGACTGTTTTGTAAATGACCCAGTTCGTACTTCATCCACTTCTGTAGTTTTTACAAAGAAAGTGCTATGATAAATTCTTAATCTCAGGTCTCCATATGGCACAGTAAATTTATTAGGCTAGAGTGTTTCTTTTTTATTTTTAATTAAACTTAGTATTTTGAGATCATTATAGATTTCACATGCAGTTGTACTAAATAATGGAGAGGTCCTTTGTACCCTTTACCTAGTTTCCCCAAATAGTATGGTGTATAGTACAATATCACAACCTGGACATTGGCATCAGTACAGCCAAAATACAGAACATTTCCTTCACCACAAGGATTCCTTGTGTTGCCCTTGTATATCCATAGTTGCTTCTCTCCTGCTTCCCTTCCTTAACCATAGCAACCACTAGGCTGTTCTCCATTTCTATAATTTTTTCTTTTCAAGGATGTTATATAAATGGAATCATATGGTATATAACCTTTTGGAATTGACTTTTCTCACTCAGCACAATTTTCTGGAGATTCAACTTGAATATTTCAAGTCTGTTCTTTTTATGTTTGGGTAATATCCCATGGTATGGTTGTCCCACAGTTTGTTTAACCATTTACCAGTTGAGACTTCAGGGTTGTTTCTGGTTTTTCACTATTACGAATAAAACTGCTGTAAACATTTGTGTATAGATTTTTGAGTGAACATAAGTTTTCATTTTCCTGGGATAAATGCCCAGGAGTGCGATTGTGGGTCATATGATAATTACAGAGAGCATTTCTTTTTAAGGCTAGAATTGATTTTGTGTGTATGGAAGGGGAGACAAAGAGGACATCTACATTTTTGTGGTATTTTTGCTTTAACTGGATTTGTTTATGATTTCAAAACATGCAGACTATCTTAAATAACTTGTAGCTAGATATCAAAAAACAGTTTTTCCACAACCTAGATTTTGTTCTTATTTTTAGAGAAATATTTTTGAGAAAAAATTACTTTTTGGGGGGGGTAAACAATTTCTGTGTAAAGGAATAAAGGTAGACATACACTATAGAAAAGACGCTGCAAAGCTGACAGGTTACTTGGGGAAATTTTCCAAGTGTTAATAGAGAGACTTGACGTTCAAGGATATATTATAATAGTTTTTCAATTGGTAGACTCTAGCTTTTGTCACTACCATGTTGCCTGTAGTTTTTATTTGTAGAATGAATTCATTATCTTTACAATTTGTGTTCAGCGGTATTGCGTTTAATGTCCATCTAATTCAACTATATGCACTTAAGAAGAAAAGAAGGAAATAAAAAACAATAAGTATCTTTTCTAGTACATGGCCCCTAAAAGGCAACTATTGATACTTTACATGATGCTTAATGGAAGAAACAGCTCTGTTCCCAACCCTGGTGGAAATTATACTGTTATACTTCCTGAGAGGCATGTATGAAACCGTCTATGCTATATTTTGGGAGAGACTTGCTGAAAGGATTTTCAAGGATAATTTTTATTCTGATTTTCCACCGTATATATTGACTTTAGAACTCTTACTGAAGATGTAGCTCCATTTCTTTTTTAGAAACATTGGATGCCTTTAACTGGTTACAATAATCTTTCTAACAAAAGTCAATATTTTAAATCTTTAACCTTTTTGAGTGAGGCCCTAGGCCCAGGGGAACCCCAATCTTGCAATTCTTCTAAATATAGTTAATCTTTAGCCCATTATGGTCATGACCACAGTGATATAAATGACATAAGATAATAAAATAGTCCTTGCCCTTAAAAGTGACCTGGACAAAAGATAGTATGGACATATAGAATCTTTGAATACCAGTAGTCACTCATCAAGAAGCAGCTAGGGAAACATCTCCTGTCTAGCACCAATAGGAACTGGGACCCTAACAGTAAAGAAGAGCAGTACAGGCCCTGATCCCTTTGCGGGGTTCTCACGGCTCTTAGACTGGGGGGTGGAGACAGGGAAGAAGTAAAAAGAAACTGGGATAGAGTCCAACATGATTATGTGTTACTAGAAATCCAGAACCTTCGGAATTTAGGAGAGAGACTAGGAAAGCTGAAACTGCTGGAGCAGGCCTCACAGAAAATGGTGGGCTTGAATTGGGAAGGAGCATGTATGTGACACAGAGAAGGAGGACATCAGGAGCAGAGGGAAATGAGCTGCAGTGTGGTTTGTTGGAAGTGAGGTGCAATCTGGTCTGGTCATCAAAATAGTATGTGACTGCCCCAAAGTGTACTTAACAGCTTCCTATGTTTTAGGAACTCTCCAGAAATGTGGCATGCTTTCTTGAAGAGTAATATTTGAGTTTTAATATGTATATTTGAGTGAAAAAACAAATGGATACTCTTCTTCTTAAAACTAGGACTTGGAAGTAGCTTTTAGGCTTTGAGGCTCAGTATGTGTGTGTGAATGTGAAAAACAATCTTACTTTCCTCCATTTGTGTTTGATAAGGAATAAGATATTTTGTACCTTTATGATGTCTTAAATGCATAATCTGTAAGACTATAATACTTTAAAATGTTTTATTTTAGGCTTAAAATAAAAGAACTTAAAGTTCTTTTAGAAGAGCTCCAAAATTAAAACTGCAAGATCACATATAGATAAAAGTTACATAAAGAATACATTTGTAAGATGGTACCTAGAGCTGATGGCTTTACTAAGGAACTATTTTGGGCACCCTAAGAAAATACAGGCATTTCTGTGCATTCTTTTCAAGTGTTCAAGGTAGTAAGAGAGCTGAGAGCCTTTTCTAAATTTGCATCCAATTTTAGAAGGCTAAACTAAGAAGCGCTAATATGCCTGAGGCCCTTAAGTCAGGAACTTGGAAAAAGGAAGCCACCTAAGGGACTATCAGAGTTTCTTTAAATTTATATAAATCATAGATTTGATCAACGTGGTTATAAAAGACATCAAAATTAAGATACTCAGGATTTTATGTGTAATAATACAGATTCCAGTGCCCCCAACTATATGCCATTGCCAATGAGGAGGCCAAAATGAATTGTGTTTTAGGAAAGTGCTACATTAGGTGGGCGACTTAAAACTTCTGAGTATGTATAATGAGCCAGCACTGTGGAATCATCTTGTAATACTGTTTATCTAGCAGTTTAAAAAAAAGAAAAAAAGAAAAGAAAAGAAAATGGTGCTATTTTAGACAGTTAAAAAAAATTTTTTTTACAAATATTGCAAATCATAGGTTGGTTACCACTAGACTTCCTGACTCTGCTGTGATTGCTGTATTCTCTGTATATTCTTTTAAAATACGAGGCACTTTATAATTTTGTCTATAATTGTTTATATATATTTTCTCCACAAAATGTTTTTAGAACAACTTATTGCTAAATTACCTTAACCTACCTGCCATCTTTAAACTTTATGTATGAATATACTGAAGTGTCAGTTGCAAGACACTAGCAGACTATTTAATTGTTTTTTCCAGGAGTCTTTTTATTCAAAACACCTTGCAAACTCCATGCATAAAAATAGCAGGCAGCTTCCACTTGCAGGCTTTTGAAGCTGGAGAAGATGTGTTTTTCACTTGAAGAAACTTGAGTCCCAGGAAGATGAAATGCCTTGCTACTAAGTGGTAATAAGAATCTTTTGACTCCACAGCAAATGCTGCCATCTTGAAGATGCTTGTCCCCAGTTCTGGAAATTCAATCTGGAGATGGTTGTATCACATCCCTATTCTTCATAATATTTTATTCTATACACATCAGAAATAAATGTCTACTTGCCATCTGTACATGTCATACAAACATTTTGTCATCCAGTATGGGTACAAGTAACAAGTTAAAGTATGTTAATCTCAGAACTGAATTTTAACCAATAGAATGTTCCATGTATTCATTACTATTTATACATACCTGCTGGATTTTAACATTGTGATAAATCCAGGGAATCAAATATGAATACAGTATGTTCCCTGAATTCATCAATGTGGGCATTGGGCTCAGGCATGGAGATGAAATGGTGAACAGCATGCAGTGTTTACCTTTGTGGAGCTTGGAGCTTAGCGTCTATCTTGGCTACAGAGACATAAACAGACCATTTCAGCACAGCACGGTGAGAGGGAAAGGCCAGGTGCCATGGGACCCCAGGGGCAGAGTCCCCAGCCAAGCCTGACGGAGGGTGGGCAAAGTCAAGGAAGGCTTCCCGGAGGAGAGGGGCATTGAGGTTGAGCCTTGAAGGAAGAGGGAGCAAAGAAATACAAGGGAGAGCGTGTGCCTTCAGGAGTCAGCAAGGAGTTTGAAAGAAACAGGAGAGGTGCGTGCGGAGTTTAGAAGGAGAGATGAGAGTAATCAGGGGCCAGGCTGCAAAGGGTGGTTTATACGCCCGTGAGAGCAGCTTGGACCTCATCTTACTTTCACCTGACCAGCTCTGCGTTGTGGAGGTATCATGTTTGGTGGCAGCATGGGGAGTACACTGGAGACCAGCAAGACTGGTGGTGAGAGACTAGTTCAGTGGTTTTTGCAAGTAATTGTCCAGGGGTGAGAATAGTTGCGGGAGCCAGGGGAAGGAGAGCTGTCGGTGGATTGATGGGAGATACTAAGATGCTAGAAATTAAAGGACCTGTGGCTGACTGGTTACGTATGGGAGTAAAGGAAAAGCCTGTCAACGAGGGCGTCCAGAAGGCTGCAGCAGTTAGGTCATGGTAGTGGTGTTTTGAGACAGGGAACCTAGGAGAAGGAAGTCTAATGAGAGGAAAGACAGTGTGGGCTGAGCAGATGGTGAGATGCTAGTAGAATATCCAGGGGATTTGGAACTCACGATCTAGTAGCAGGCAGGGAACACAATCTCTTCTTTCATATCCGTTCGTTTTCATTTCTCTGAAAGGCACATTTCTCCAAAAATGTGTTTTCTTTCATTATTAAATGTTGTTTTCCTTTTTTTCTTGTGTGACACAGCTGTAATGGTCCTGTGAAAAGCAAGTCTGAGATGAACCGTTCAATATTATTGGGCAGCGTTTGTTTTTAAAAAAAGATGGGGTTCAGAAGGATACGAAGGAAGGAAAGTGAAAGAATATCCCTGGCTATAGCTGTCCCCTAAACCGTTCAGTGGATTAAGTATACTCAATTTCATTTGTGCAGAGGGATTTAAAGATAGAGAGGGAGGGGCAAAACATTTCCAGGAAAAAAGCACTGGAGAATATTTTCGTTTTTAGACGCTTGGTGAGTTTGGATTACAACATATGCTTAAGTGATTAGTAAGTAACATTATCTGGATCATGTTACTTCCCACATTCACCCACAAGTCCTTACTCAGCATGTACTGGGTACTGGACAGTGTTGGCCATCGAGTAGAGACCATAGTGGGCATGGTCCTTCCCTCACAGAGTTCATAGTCTAGCTGGAGGGTTATAAATCCTGAAGGTAGCTTTTTATGATATTTCTGTCCATGTTTGTTTAATATAGTTGACATACATTGCGAGGACAACTTGTGACTCTCAAATCCTATAAAAATGAACATTTATGCCTCCAGAGGGCACTGCCATGTTCACAGGAGGAAGAAAAAGAAAGGATTCAGGCTGCCTTGACTTTCCATCTGTTGAGGTGGGGCTAGTTGGAATTGTTCCTCAAATCAGGGGACTGGAGCACGTGTGGACAGTAGTTGCTGGCTATTCCTGAGTAGCTAAGAAATGGAGTTGTGACTCGCTTGCTCCAAAGGGTCAACATTCCCCACCAGAGTGGTACATTTGTTACAGTTGATGAACCTGTATTGGCACCATCACCCAAAGTCCATAGTTTACATTAAGGTTTACTGTTGGTGTTTTATATTCTGTGGATTTGGACAAATGTGTAATGACATGTATCCACCATTAGAGTATCGTACAGAGTAGTTTCACTGCCCTAAAAATTCTCTGTGCTTTGCTTATTCATCCTTTCCTCTCCACTAACCCCTGACAGCCATTGATCTTTTTACCGTCTCCATAGTTTTGCCTCTTCCATCATGTCATACTGTTAGAATCATCAAGTTATTTAGCCTTTTCGGATTGGCTTCTTTTAGTTAGTAATATGCCTTTAAGGTTTCTCTCTGTCTTTTCATGGCTTGATAACTCATTTCTTTTTAGTGCTGAATAATATTTCATTGCATGTACCAGAGTTTTTCCATTTACCTAATGAAGTGTATCTTGGTTGCTTCCAAGTGTTGGCAGTTATGAATAAAGTGGCTGTAAACATCTGTACGCAGGTTTTTGTGTGGATATAAATTTTCAGCTCCTTTGGGTAAATACCATGGAGTGCTATTGTTGGATCATATGTAAGAGTATTAAGTTTTATAAGAAGCTGCCAAACTGTCTTACAAAAGTGGCTGTATTGTTCTGCATTCCCACCAGCAAGGAATGAGATAGACCCGTGATTAGGTCTCTGTCTTTTAATGAGCCTGCTGCACCTCTTGTCTGAGCTTCGCACTCCTCAGTCTCCCGCCCCCTTAGGTAGGACAAGGTGGCTAGAGCGGGCTGCAGTTACATATTTCCCTTCCTCCCTGCGGAAGGCTGTGGCCAGCTGGAAGTGGGTATTTCTTTTCCTTCAGGTCAGTTAGGCTCTGGTAAAACCCTAGCAGGTTAGGCTCTATGAAAATAGTTTCTCCTGAGAGCAGACCTTGTTAAGAAGAAAGCTCTGGCACGTTTCAAAAATGCTTCCTTTTCCCCTCCCGCTGCCAGAAGCATGAGGGGATTTTTCCTGGATGTTCACTGTGTGAGGACCTGGCTGAGCTCCTGGAGGTGAAACTCACAAAAGGGCGGGAACTCCCTGTGACTGGGCCCCCCTGGAACTTTTGCCTTCAGGGTTGTCCACACTGAGCCTCCAGCAACTGGGCAATTACAGTTCAGGTTCTCCCACCCTGCCATTGGCTCCCATGGAGGTTTCTGCTTACGGGTTTCTGCTCTAGTGAGTTGTGATTTGCTGTACTCATCTGTCTCTCACTCCAGCTTTAGGGGCAGAAGTTTGCCCTGTAACCGCACTTCTCTTACGGATCTCACGAGATTGGCTGATTTTTCAGTTTGTTCAGTTTCTTACTTGTTTTAGATTGGAGTTGGTGACATCTCAGCTCCTTACGTGTTGGACCAGAAACCAGAAATCCACAAACATTTATCAGCCTGTGACAAGATAAATACCAAATACTAAGAGAAAGCAATTAGAAACTTACATGGCGATTTGACTTTGCCATGATATCCAAGTGCACGATTTTATATTTTACAAAAATATTGGTCTGCAGAAGATTGGAAATTAGAAGCAAAACAAAAAGACAACAACGATTGGGCCTTCACTACAGATAGGTGGAGAAGCATGGAACTGGGAGGCAGTCAAGAAAATGATGATTGGGGATGGGAATTATACCACTTTATCAGTTGTCCAGAAGGTGCTCTGAGATTCCAGGGGAAGAAAGTCAAACTGCTTAGAGTGCAAAGAAAAGGGTGATTAGGGCCTTTCAGAGTGGCTGTGCTGGGCAGGATACAGTGGCGTCTGGGAGAGCATAAACATCCTTCACCCCCCACCTACCTCGCCCCTGCTGTCAGAGTGATCTTCCTAACATGGAGATCAGATCATGTCACCCCCCTTGCTTAAAGTCTTTAGAGACACCTGCCTAACGCTCCTCAACTTCTCAGCACCATTCCCGAGGCTGCTCCCCACCTGACCAGAGAACCCCTCTCACATCGTTTTCTACCACTCCAGCCTGTGACCCTTCTCTCCAGCAGCTGGTTTTCCTGGAGTAGATCGCGGCGTGCACTGCCACCTCAGTCATGCATGTGCAGCAACTACGCATCTGCGGCCTCTTCTGTTGGGAAGGCCTTCCCTCCTCTCACTGTTCTCTGGTGAAATCCCACATATCCTTTAACATCATCCTCTTGGGGGTTCTCCTGCATTTGATGTCAAATGCACAGGTGAGGCGGGCCCAGGTGCTCAATCAATGTGGGGTGAGTGTGGAGCTGGAAGGGAAACTTACAGATTCTGCTACATTTCTGATGATTTCATGTGCTTGTGTGTCTTCTTTGGGCATCTCACAACTGGAAAGGGGGATGTGTTTCAGGCCATTAGGTAGGAGCAATTACCAAATAACACTGAAACTAGCATCTGGATGCCTCAGGGCTGGGGGAGACCAGAGAAGAGGCGACTGAAGGTCGGGCTCTTCTGGGGCAGCTTTCCTGGGGTTCCCATCCTTCTCAGAGAGAGAGAGCCTCTAAAGCAGGGCTTGGCAAACTTCTTCCCGAAGGAGCCAGATAATGAATATTTTTGGCTTTGTGGGCCAGACAATGTCTGTTGCAACTATTTTGTCATTGCAACGCAAAAGCAGCCATAGACAAGTGGGTGTGGCTGAGTTCCAGTGACACTTTTACAAAAGTGTTCCAATAACATTTATGAAAACAGACTGCAGGCTGAATTTAGCCCATGGGCTGTAGTTGCCAACCCCTGCTCAAAGGAAAGAAAACGTCCCCTTTCTTCTGCCCTGTCTCTAAATAGCCTTTGGAGGCCTCGCTAAGTTTACCTTTATAGTTTCTAAATTCCTGGATTTTTTTCCTTCAAAATGGCATAAACGATGAGTAATCTGCCCCTACTTGCCAGTCAGTTGCAGCCTGAAATGTCCTTTACTGGTGGAGTGTTAAGATGCAGTGGCATACACTAAACATGTATAAGTGTTTGTAAAATTCATCCTTAACCCAGGTCTTTATGAGATAGACACATGAGATTCTGACTATGAACTATATGAGAGCTAAAACCTTGCCATAAAGTGATTTGGTAATATCCTTGGTGCTCTGACTACCTTTTGGTGGGCTATGTGAATTTTGGACCTGGAAAGTAGAGTTAAGCTTTTCACAAACTGGGGTAAGGATGGGGACCTAGAGGATGCCCACGTCCATGGCCCAGTATACTGTCTAGAATTCACACCCGATGGGAAAAACTGCACAGCTTACTGATACCTTATCTTTGAGATAACAGAGCGGTAGACAGCATAGCAATGCATAAACTAGGCCAGTAGACATTAAAGGCAAGTATACCTGCTTCAAATGGCTCAGATGGTCATATGCTCTATAAAATGCTCAAACCAAATAGCCATGTAAATTAAAGTCGAAAACAGCGGGGTTACTAAAACCCTGACATCATCAGCACCAGGGAAGCAGGTAGAGGAGGCTTGCTAATGCTATGATAGCCTTTGTCACCGCCCTCTGCCCCCAAGGGGCCCCATAGAGGTCACCCTGCTACCCTATTTCCCCAAAGCCACAAATCAGGACATCTTTTGTGGCCTGACCAAACAGGACGACCTAGTAGCAAGGCTCATGCCAGCTGTGACGGGGGAACTCTCACTTGGTCCTCATCATCTTCTGGTGCTATTTGGAGTATCTTTAGATCAGCCACAGTCTCCTACTCTGAAAAATAACCAGGATGGGACATTCTTCACCCTGCAGTTTTTGCCCCCAGATGCAGTCAAAATCAATGTGTGCTTTACAGCCAGCAGTGGAGTGGTTTCCTTTACAATCTTGAACTCTTTCCCTTTCCTTATGTCTTAGAGGTCTAACTAAACACCCCCAAGAAAAGTTGGTGATATTCCCAGTATCTCGCTTCTTTTATTTATATGACAACCAGACCAGTTGCAAATTGTATTTCAGATAAACAACAATATATTGAACACCTACTAGGCCATTATGATGTGAAATCAAATTAGAATGGTGTGAAATATTACTAGATCCTCACCCAGATGCATAGGCTAGGTTTGTTCTCCTACAGCCTCTTCTCATGAGTGTAGTGTGTGATTATTTAGATTTTATCAAAAGGGTATAAATTAGTAATTTTATGTCTCTTTTCTTCCCATTTACCTTTGGAGATTTTCACTTTTCATTTTGAAAAGTCCATTTTGAATATATTTATCGTCAGTGTTGAAGAGGGCTAGTTTTAGTTTATTCTAATGTTATGTACTTTAGTGCTTGAATTATTTACTGTGGGTTTGGTTATTGACCTATTTTATTTGTCATTTTATGACATACATATTTTCAGTGGAGACGCTTAGGCTAAGCTATATTTATTTTTACCACAGTACATTAACCATAAAACTATCTAACTACAGTAAAAACCACGATAATCTGGAACCCTCAGGGAATATGTTATTCAAGATAGCCAAGTTTTAAGAATGAACATTAACTATTTGTGATGGAAACCTTTTTAAAATGGACCATACCTGTCCCTCTTATCTTGAAAAAAAGGTAGAGTCTCACTGAACTTTGATAATAACTCATGGTCTTCAGTAAGAATTGCACTGCGTGACTCAGCTCTCATTAAAGGACTTGGGTGTTCTTTTTTGTTTTTAGTTTCTTGTTGTTGTTGTTGGTTTTTAATTCTCATGGGCATTTCTTAAACCAGTCTTTCTTCAATGGCTGTCAGCTGTGTTTCTCACGTGCCCTCCTGGTAGCCTTCCCTCTGCCCTTCAATTTACTACTTTTATACTTATGCGGACTTGGAAAGCAGGTGATGGAACTCATGAGAATATAGGCAGGCATGAGAAAGGACTTCCGGGGACCCACTAATGGGTCAGATGCCTCAGTTGTGTATTAATAACTTGCAAGCAACCCTTGCCTCCCTGAAAACTCTTACTCCTTAGCCTGTCGGTTCTCTTCGTTCTAGCCAGCGGGTGGTAAAATGGGGCAGATCTGCTGTAATTCCTCCCCTCAACATGCTTCTCTACTCAGCAAAGCTCTGCAGAAGCTGATTCTAGCCAGGATAGGGGAGCTCTGAGCCTTGTGTCTGGGAACTAAGGCAGCTAGTTGAATACACCTTAGAAAAGAAAATCAGGTTTAAAACAGGCCTCATTTTAAGTTCATAGTTTATTAAATGATGCCTATATCATGATAATATCCTGCAAATTCTCCTTCTCTTCTTTATCCTATTGCATCTTTTTCCTTTTTTTAAAAAAATAAAATGCTAAACATACGCTCTTTGGGCTTGTTATTTATTGGGACTAAAGCTAGAACCTTAATTCTAAAAAAGCATCTCTAGTCAAAACTGCCTAGCCCTTAATGATTCTAGTTTTTTTAATGCACGTTATTATGGATGCGTTACATAAATGTTTTACTTTAGTTTCTTTGCACAAAAACAATGAAAAATAATTAAAGATGCTGGCAGGTGACCATTAGACTAGAAACGTGGTTGTCTGACACTTCCACGGTGCTTCGCAGAGTTTCATCGTGTTTTCTTATGGGATCCTCAGAACAATGCGGTGGTTATATTGTCCCCCATGTCAGAGCCAGGAGACCAGAGGTGCAGAGGTGTCCAGTGACGCGTCCAAGGGCACACTGCTGTTAGCGCTCTCAGGATTGAGCTCAGCAGCTCTGCTTCCCAGACCTGTGGGTTTTCCCCCATTAGCTCCTAAGTTATCATACTGGTGAGTAAGAGGTGAGACTTATTAGTTTACAGTGTGCAGACACATTAGTTCTCAGTGTGTAGTTGGGGCTGCCAACCCCTCCGAGTATGTGAAGTGTCAGATCTTCCAAAGCGAGAGGAGGAGAACTTGATTGGCATGTGATCCTAAGGGAGAAGTCTGTCATCTTCAACCAGCCGTCACCCTGCTGCTGCTGGAGGGCTGGAGACTGCCCGTTTGGGATCCAAGGACTGATGGTCAGTTGTGTCCAATAACCTGGGGACTCTGGTACTAAATATAGTGGCATTAGTTATTACTGTAGATAATTGTCCAGTGTTTTTAGAGAACCAAATATTGTTTTGTTTAGTGGTTTTGGCCACATATGAGTAGTCAGTTAATGAAAATTATTATTTTTCAAAACTAGGTGCTAAAGAGTTTGGGAGTGTATTCTGATCCATTTCTTAATACAAACAATATATCTGCACCACTTGTATCCAAATCACAAGTTTCCTTTCAGATTTCAAATTATAGCTGTTTTTGAGCTGGAAACAATTAGTCTTCGGCAAAAACAATTTGCATAACTGGATTTAATTTGTCATTTGCAAACTCTATTGCTTTTTGCTTTAAGAATTGTAAATGATAGGTTATATTAAACCAATGTTTTTGAAGGTCTATTAAGATGTTACATTCCAAATAGAATAATACTTAAACATTTAACAAATTTATATTTTTCTTTTCATTTATATATGTGTGGGTGTGTGGGTGTGTATTTGCTGATGGAGTAGAGATTGCTTCCTGAGAAGTCAACCCAATCCCCAAATTCTAAAATGTTCTAATTCATTATCCATTTTAGCTTTTTAAAAATCGGAAATTTAGGCCGATCTATTTATATTAACAGACTGGTGCTATCAAGTTAATCCTGTAATTAAAATTCATTTCTCAGAGATGTTACTAACATCTTAGAAATATTAAAAATTTAAACCCTAAAACTTGGTATGGAAATTATTAAATTTTCCCTATTTTTTTCCTTCTCTCCCAGAGTGATTCATTTCACTTTCTGTGGCTTCTTCCATGAACCATAATGCTTTTGTGGAGATCCCTAATTCAGTGAAACCTGTTTAGGGGATCATCTCTGTTAGAAAGACAGCTGCCAAAAAGGCATTCACTCCCGAGTATGGACTTTAGATTATGGCCAATCAAGACTTGGAGCTGGAGGAACACCTGTCAGAGACGTTTTTCTGCAAGGAGATGGTGTCTTTAATCAGGTTTCATTGCACTTCAGAAAAAGATTCATTTTAGAATGTGGGTAAAACAGCATCTGCTTTTATGATTCATCCTCACCATCCTTTTAAAGCTGAGAAACCAATTTAGAGTTTATTTACGACATTGTTCTATGGCAGAAGGAGAAACTTCAACAAAGTGTTTAGCAAAGAAGGACTTTCCCAGATGTTTGATTTGTAACTTTCTTTCGTGAAAGAAAGCTAAAAATTTATTTTTGAACTTTTTTCCTGTGAATATAATTGACAATAGGAATTCTTATGGATAAACTTTTAAAACTGTTTAAGCTAAATTGTGAGTATGCACCCTGAAAGCTGGGAAACTCTCCTATGTTGCATTTATATGTGAACAATGCAAAGTATTATTGATACGGACTGGTGTTTAGAGGAACGACACTCAGCTTTCAACTCTGCTCTAATTAGAGGCACGGTTAAGTGCAGAAAACGCAGGTACCTTCTCATATCTGCAGACTATACTGAGCATAAACTATTAGAAGACAAACTTCATTTCGCAAACTATAATTTAATGGTATAACAGTGTGCAGACCGGGATATTGGTTATTTTTCAAAACATTTTATTCTACACCAATTAGCTCGGGTCCTGGAGGGCAAAATGACAAGAGGTTACTCGTTTACTATGTATTTAATTAATTGAAAAATGCTCAAATTGCTTTTACAGTTGTTATTAAAAAGTAGAATCAGTGTTGCCAGTGCTCAACCATAATTGGAACCCCAGGGAATTAAATATTTAGCATTAGTAATGTAACAGCACTTAGGACACAAATTTCTATTTTCGTAATGAAAGCTATACACTGTGAGTGCAAGCGGCTGAAACGACAGCTGTGACAAGTGAAACGGCCTGGGATATTTCAATAAGACACTTCATTGGACAGCAAGTCTTACCACATTACTCGTTTGTAAGAGATCTGCAAGTTTAATTCCCAAAAGAAACCCGTTACCCAAGTATTTAGATTTCTAATTGCACGGAGGATGAACAGTTGGGCAAATGTCTTGCCATAAGTGGCTGAAATGTATAGTGCTTTCTAAATAATCCTATGTAAGTTCATGCCTTTGTCAATTTAAAAATAGCAGGACTGTCAGGGAATAAAGATCTTGTTTGTTTTAAGTTTAATTACATTTTAAGCGTAAATGCTCTCAGTGTTACAATGAGAAAAGTTGGATATTAGACTCTAATGAGCTACAGTGGTAGACGGCTGGAGACCCTAAGGGATTCCCTCCGTAAATTAACTGGATAAAAGTACTTGGTTAGGATATAGTTGATGGCTGAGCTATTCTTAAAACCCAGTTATAGAGCTGTCTCTCACTCCTGTTTTCATTCCAAACAGGCCCTGTAGAGACTTTAATGGCCGCCTGTTACAACTGTTCAACTTGTCAAAATGTATTATATTACTCCACTAATAAATAGTATTAAAGGGTATTTGACTTCATTTCTCCTTTTCCGAGGAGATCAGGTTGATAAACACAACTGGCTTAGGTCGGTCTCATTTTAATTTATGTCCTGTAAGTAGTATTGAAGGTCCCTGGTTTGAATTTGGCAAACATTATTTTCCCGGGGATGTAAAACTTACAAAATATTATGGACAATGGAAACAATTAATGGAGACTATTTATTATATTATAGAGTCTTTGTCTGTGAGAGATGTATGACTTTGACATGTTTAGTCCATGTTCAAAGTACTTGAAAAACCGTAGCTAAACTGACATTCTTTGAAGCATAACTCAACTAATTCCTTTGCCAATCATTCTGTCTTCTTGAAAAAAGAAAAAGTTGCAGGACTTTTTGATTTCATAATTTTCTTTTGCTTACCATTGTCTGAGTCAGTTTCTTTGAGAATTTATTCTAACTGATTATGATTTCTATTTTATTTTTTGTAATGTTTAGAACATACATGCTTATTTTTAAAAAAAGAGAGAGAAGAAGAATGTAGAAATTTATTTGATAAAGTCTCCCTTTCACCCTCTCCCCCAATCCTCCCTCTCTGGTGATCACCTTTGCTAACAGTTTGATAACATATCAAGCATTCATAACATTTTCTGTGCATATTATACACGTGCACATATAGATGTTATTTATTTATACATAGTACACATAGCGTATTTGAAGAACATAATTTGGATCACCCCATAGAAGTCAGTGATTTGCTTTTTCCCCACACTTAATTTATCATAGATATTTTCCTATACTGGTGTCCAAATCTTCCTCATTCTTTTTCATAGCCAGTTGTCATTTCGTATTTTAGAGGTATAAAATTTATCTATTGCCTATTGATGTCATTTGAAGTCACCTCCAGTTTTTCCGCTATGGCAGATAGCATTGCAGTGAACTTCTGATTGTGCTTGAGTGTGTGTGTGTTTGCAGCAGGTGTGTGTGCATCTTTGTGCACGTGTCATAAAAAGATATTGAGCTAACATTTAATGAGTGATTACTCTGTGCCAGGTGCTATTCAAAGCACTTTACATATACGGTATTAACTCTTTGCATCATTACAATAAAGAGCTAAAATGTATTATAATCTATATTTTACATATAGGGAAGCTGAGGCACAGAGAGGTTGAGTTGCTTGCCAAAGGCCACAGGCAGGTAATAGCAGAGCCTGGGCTCAAACGCAGGAGGTCTGGCACACCAGTCTGAGTGCTTAACCAAACCAGTGTGCCTGCAGAAATACTTTGTTTTTTCTTCTTATTTATCTTTCCTAAGTAGTGAGTTCAAATGTGGTTTCATATGTTTATTGCCATTGCATTTCTTGTTCTGAGAATTGGTCAGTTTCTCTCTTTTGCTCATTTTTTGGTAGTGTTGTCTTCTTAGCAAATTACAACAGATCTCTATTGATAATGGCTATTGACTCTTTGTTATAGTTTATCAAATTTTTTTCTAAGCCTGTTGCTTATATTTTTACTTTGTTTTATTTTAATATTACCAAGTTTTGCTTTATGGATTGAGGTATAATGAAGCCTTTTATCAGCTGCAAGATTACAAGTATGTTTTCCTACATTTTCTTCTACTACTTTTAATTTTTTTTAAGTTTTGATCTTTCACTCAAGTGGGATTTATTTGGGTGTGCAGTGTGAGATAAAGATCAAACCTTTTATTTCTAGTAACACCCACAGGTTACTTTTGTAATTTGTCCATTTTTTTCTCTATGGTTTGAAAGATAATCTCTGTCTAATGCTATATTCCACCTTTATATGTCCCTGGATTGCCAATTCTCTGGAATAGTCCACTGGTCTAATCCTGCAGCGTCACACTTTTTACCATTGTAACATAAAAGTAAGTTTAAAATCTTATAATAAAAAAGATAGTCTCTATCAAATACTCAACCTTAAATTATAAAAGTTATAGATATTATAAATATTATATAATAAAATTATATATAATATAAAATTTCAAAAGATATTTTAATGTCTCATACATTTTCTTTTTCAGATAAACATTTGTATCAGCTTGCAAATTTCATTTTAAAATTCCTTTGGGATTTCTATTGGGAATAGATTGAATTTATAGATTAATTTAGGGGAAGGGATGAATCTTTCTAATCCTTACTCCCTATGATAT
The DNA here is from genome assembly GCF_965194825.1 of Balaenoptera physalus. Taxonomy (NCBI): domain Eukaryota; kingdom Metazoa; phylum Chordata; class Mammalia; order Artiodactyla; family Balaenopteridae; genus Balaenoptera; species Balaenoptera physalus. The sequence goes on along the minus strand of NC_138900.1, from coordinate 38,332,894 downwards.
CTCAGAATAACAGCTAATATATATTTGTTGAATGAATGAATATATGCTTTGTTTTGTTTTTGGAGATGAGGAGAGGGAGTAAATATTTGATCATTTTCTAGATGTTTTAAACATTCTTAAAAATGATCATTTCACTTAGATTTTCAATTTATCATTGTAAAGTTCTACATAATATTTTCACTTAAAAATATTCCCCATATTTCTAAGTATGTCTGCTTTCTTAATCCAAATGTAGTTTACTTTGGTTTCTCCACTTTTTGTCTTTGTCAGACTTGACAGAGTTTTACTTTATTGGTCTTTAAGTATATTTAAAAAATTGCTTTTATTGATATGCTTTCTTTTTAACTTGTTTGATTTCCCTTTCATCTTAATTCTTCCTTTTACTTGTTTTAGTTTATATGATTGACTTTTTCCTGGGTCTTTTAGCTGAATGTGTAGTGTATTTATATTTTCTCTCTCTTAGTTTTTAATACATATTTTTAGGCTATAAATCATCCTCTAATTTCTGTTTTGGCCATGTCCAGTAGTTTTTATATATATTCCTTTCATTGTCTTTCATAAGTGAGTAGTCCATAATTTTACACTTTTATTCTTTTTTAACCAAAGAGTTATTTTGAAAATAGCATTAAAAAATAAGTGGTTAGAGCAATATTTTTTTTGGGGGGGTGGCTACAGGTAAGGAGCAGAGAGCTATCCATATATTGTTTATTTCTAGGTTTTTTTTTTTTCATTATAGGTAGAGAATAGAGCCTATATGATTTCCCCTTTGGATAATATATTGAGATTTCCTTTGTAGTCAAACGGTTAATTTTTGTAAACATTCTACAGGTTTAAAGAAATGTGCATGCTCTCTTTAGGAAAAGTATCTTAAGTCTGCTTATTAAATCAACCTTGTTAATTGTGTTTTTCAAATACTCTGCATTCTTATTTTCCATATATCTTGACCTGTCAGTCTCTAGGAGGTTGTGGTTTTCAGACATTCTCCTGTATTTCCAATAATGTGTTTATATATTTTGAGGCTTTGTTGTTTCGTGGGGTAGAGGTTTGCTTCCACTCTATCTTCTCGGTAGATTGTACATTTAATTGATACAAAATTTCTCTCTTTGTTGCCTTTGATTACTAAAGGAAGCCTTTTCCCTAGGGTGGCGCTCCTTGTGATTTTTTTTTTTTTTTTTGAAGAGTCTGGGGTTATTTCACATTTTTCTTGCTTCTCCCTCTGCTCCAGCCCTCAAGCAGTGAGCCTTCCCCAGGCACATTTCTCCTTCCATTTGGTGAGCAATTCTCAGCAGCAAACACTGCTGCTACAACCCACTGTACCTATGGGTGAGGGTGGGTGAGTGTGGAGAAAGGCTGGCACTAGGGTGGGCCAAGGGAGGCCCAGAGGGTGCAAAATTGGTCACTGCCAGTGTCTGCAAAGTCAGGCGGACCTTGCATGCTGCTGAGAGTGAGTGCCTTCCTGAATTTGGCACTCTAGGGGCCTCACCTGCCTCCCCGGAGTCCCAGTCCTGCTAACAGAATCCATTGTTCTCCAGGTGGGCCTTTCAGTGATCTTGAGAGACTGCCCATCACTCACTCTGCGTCTTTCATATCTGTCATCTCTGAGTTTGCTCTTTCATCACTCCACTCAGAAGGATGACCTCCATTTCCATAGTAGCTATTCCTATACCTGTTTGGATTGTGGTTTACTCTGGTATTTCTGTTAATCTATTCCTGTCTTTTTAATTTTTATTTTCATCAGAGTAACAATGATGAATTAGTTAACAATGAAATAACCCTAAAAGAAAAACGGAAGGTCTTTACCTTGCCCTTCTTCACTCCCATTCTACTCGTCAGAGATAACCCTTGAAAAATTTCTAGCTGTTTCTTCTATTATTTGCCTTCACATTTCTAAATAATATGATTTCTGCTTTGCTTACCACTTATAGGAATGCTTTATTGACTTCCACTCGTGACATATGAGTATATGGCTTTGTTACTTTACCATCCCCACTGCTCCAAAACTTCATTCTCGCAATATAATTTTTGGCTAAATTTGGTTTTTACTGCTGGGAAAAGTAGTGTACTTATACTTCCCTAATCATTTAAACTTTTGTTTCTTGAAGCTAATAACGGACTTGTTTCTATATTTGATTAGTTTCCATGTGTTGCGTCAAACCCATTATTCACTATCAACAGTTTCTAAGCAGTTATATCTATCAGATAATAATTTATCAATTCTCTTTTAGTTATTTAGTTTTTCTTTTCTAGGGAACTCTCTCTGGAAACGTTTCTTTCTCCTTCTCCAGTTTGGATCGATTGCTTTCTTGCTTTGCCACCTGGTTGTCATCCTGAAACTTGTCTTTATGTTTTCCTGTGTTGGAGTCTGTGTTTTCTCTTGTTTTATGTCTTCTTCTTTCTTGCTTCTCATTTTCATGGAGCACATCCTTCCACAGCTTTCTACAGAAATATGGATGGAAGTAAAATATTTTCATGTGAAAATGTCTTTATTGGAGGTGTCACACTTTTCCAACAGCTCTGTCTTATACTCTGATTGCTCCTGTTCTTTAACTGCCTGTTCTTGTTTCATCAATATAGCATCTTCTCTTATTTCTCTGAGGTTGTGAATAACTTGATTTTAAACACTGTTTCCTTTTGTGCTCTGCGTGGTCTCAAGTTTCCTCCAGATCCCATTTTTCTGTAAATTTAGGTCTTTCTCTTTCACGTTGGAGAATCTCCTCAAATGTCTTGTAGTCATTAGCTATAATATTTAAGAAAAAGGTGCTCAGAAGCTGATGGAAGCTCTGTGCTCATCTGTGGAGCTTGTTGGTGGATGAATTTCACTGTTGGATGATCAAGTGGCAAGGCATCCTTGGCTCTGGGGGACCCTTGAACTTCTGGATCTGAAAGTCTCCCTTTCCTTAGGCTTGGGTCTCAAGAGATGAACCTTCCAATCTCCTCTTTGGGAGGTATGATTTAGTGGCTGACTTTCTGGAAGCAGGGAGGAGGAAGGGCCCAGGGAGCTCCCCGTTCAGTACAACTTTTTTAAACCCTGCACCTTATTGCAGCCCTTCTCTCTGCCTGGTATCTTTGAGTCTGGAGTCTCTCATTTAATGTCTCCTGCCCCCAACAGTTGCCTGAATGCATATGAGAGGGGAGGAGATCTGGGAGTCTGACTGCTGTGTACACAGGCTTGGAGCCTGTCTCCACCTTAACCCTCAGCCCCCATGCTCCACCATACTTGTTTCCTCCCATTCCTGAGCCTTTAGGTGTCATGGGCTTCATTCTCATTTTTGCTCCCCTTTGCAGAATTTAGCTTCTAGCTTCCTTTGCTCTTTAAAGCCAACTTATCACTCTCCACCCACTCTCCACTTTTGAAAATTGTTTTGATGTCTTTGAAGATGACTTTGATATCTTTCATGCAGTGATGTCTTCATTCTCTCTTTTTCCTTACGTACTGGTGTCCTCTTTGCCTGGAACCCTTGTCTCTTCCTTCGCTTTACTGTTACCTCCTCAGAAAGCCGCTCCTGTGTCTCCATTTTCTCCCTCTTGTATTGTCTCTTGGCCTCTCTAAGCTGCAAGCTCTATCTTTTATCACTCTTTACTCAAATCCTGGCACCTGCTTGATACTTACTTGTTGAGTGAATAAACAAAGCAGAGCTAGGTTGTTCTAGACTGGAAGAAGTGTGACGTTTTCCTTCTGCCTGGCCTGGAGGAAGCTGCCATCAGAAGCACCCAACGTTGCCTTTAAAGTGCCAGATCTGGGACCACATACTGCTTTACGAGGGAGTGAAGTTGGGATCCATGCAGAGAGGAAGATTATGTCTGCTCCTCACTCCCCCACATCTGTGTTCCAGCTGTGATGACTTAAGCCCTGTCCCTCTTGGAGAAAAGTGTGTAGATCAGTGCTCTGGGGCTGGGACTTGATTCATAATGTTAGTAATGACAACGCACATATATTGAGCATCTCCTATGTGCCGGGCACCATACTGCGTATGTAACATGCATAATCTCATTTAATTCCCATCTGGGGTAGATTATCCCTATTATTTCTGTTTTTATAAGTGAGGAGACTGAGACTTAGAGAAGATGAGTAACTCACTCAAGTCCATGGGATTCATGAACGAGAGAACTAAAACTTGGACCCAGGTCTGTCTGATGCGAAAGCTTCTGCTGGTATAGTCATGTTCTACTGGTTTCTGTGATGTTTTCCTCCCTCTACATTTAAGCATCACAGAATCACTGGCTGGAGTCATGACATCTCAGAGGAAGAAAAGATCATAGAGGTCATCTATTTGGTCCAACTCCTGTTGGCACTGAGGAGAAAATGTAAGCCTGACATTTCCAGCCACGCATCATTTGCACGGTGAGCACTGCATTTAGCATTGATGCCTCACAGGAAACAGTAGGATCAGAATCTGTAGCTAACCAGGGCAAAGAAGGGCACAAAAGCTGGCCCCAGATCATTTTTGGCAAGTGCACACAGGCCTCTGTCCACAGGGTGAATGAAGCTGTACACCAGAGTGACTTAAGTAAGTACAGTGCTTATCGTGAGAAAGGCACCTTGGGAATCTACTCTGACATAGATTTCCTTCTGACTTATAGTTGATATAAAACACCTAATATTCCATTGGTCAGCTTTCCAAATCCCCTGTGCCACTGGGCTTTGTGTTAAATACAACACACGCGGCCCGAGACTGCAGACTCAGAGGACAATGTGGAATAAAAACGGCAGGACATGATTCCAAGATTCACTATACGATACAAATTTTGGGCTAAAATCACAGGATATTTCTCCCCACCCTTCCCTCCAAGTTCACCTACTCCCATAGTTCCTTAGGTTTGCAAAGATTTGAAGGCAAGGGGATTACCACTGAAGTAAGTAGATTTCAAGTCCTGGTGATGTTTTTCTAGCTGCCACATGTGGCCCGGTGTTAAGTAGCTGAACATTTCTGCTTGCTGGCAGCCAAAGTCAGCCCTCACCTCCTATGGAGCTCTTTCTGACTTCAAAAAGCATTCCACAGGGTTGCAGAGAAGAGGAAATGTGGGAGAGGGTTACCACTTACGCTGCCTGAATTCATTTTCCTTCTTTGTGCTTTCTGGTTATTAAAGCCATGCAGGAGACAACAGAAGGGCAGAGGAATTTGAGGGCTTCTTCAGATAAGGTGCTAGAAACCCCGATATTTGAATGAGAGATTGCATTCTCCTAGAAGCAACTTTTTAAAAAAGCATAACTAAATGTAATTTCCATTGGGAAAGGTTCCTGTAACAGATGTGCAAAGTATGCTGAATCAGTTAAGGGATCCCTTGCTATATATGAAAGCTCATCTCTTTGCATCTTTCAGGGAAAAAAAACCAGTCATTTGGAATGTTTTCCACAATATAGCAATTCTGCTGGTGGCAAGCAAAGCCAGCCCAAGAAGGCACTGCTTACAGAATGGCATAAGAAGCATGTCATTTACAAACCCTCGCTGTGCATAGCTGGAAAGCAGGAATGAGGCTGGAATAAATATAAGCTGGACACTCCCTGATGGGGGACATCTTAACAGCAGCTACCCTGTTGAATTTTTGAAAACAAATTTGTTTTGCCTGTTAGAATTTCTTAAAGCTTGAAGAGGACTTTAAAATCTTCTAGATCATTTTGACATTGAAAATAAACCAACATAATTCTTATTTTGTTCTACTTTATAGTTTGAATGAAATTTTAAAATAATAATTGATTTTTTTTAATTTGCAAACTTTTGGCAGAACTCATAACACAGTACAATAAATTGCTCCATGAGCCAACCTCCTCCAACCAATTTAATGAGATGTGAGCAAAATTTGTGAGATCAAATGAACAGTAATAGGCTGATTTTTATTTTCAAATGTAGTCAGTCAACAGATACTTACTGGACATACCTGCATGTAATGAACTGTGTGAGACCCTATAGGCATCACATGTTTAGGACACAATGACTAACTTAGAACATTAGACATCTTCTGTTTTCCTTCTGCAATGATACGTATTTATTTTTTATTATTTTTATTGGAGTATGGTTGATTTACAATGTTGTGTTACTTTCTGCTGTACAGCAAAGTGAGTCAGTTATACATATACATACATCCACTCTTTTTTAAAATTCTTTTCCCATATAGGCCATTACAGAGTATTGAGTAGAGTTCCCTGTGCTATACAGTAGGTCCTTATTAGTTATCTATTTTATATATAGTAGTGTGTATATGTCAATCCTAATCTCCCAATTTATCTCTCCCTGGCTTTCCCCCCTGGTAACCATAAGTTTGTTTTCTACATCTGTGACTCTGTTTCTGTTTTGTAAATAAGTTCATTTGTACCATTTTTTTTTTAGATTCCACATATAAGCAAGATGTCATATATTTGTCTTTCTCTGTCTGACTTCACTCAATATGACAATCTCTAGGTCCATCCATGTTGCTGCAAATGGCATTATTTTGTTCTTTTTTATGGCCGAGTAATATTCCATTGTATATATGTACTACATCTTCTTTTTTTTTTTTTGTAAGTAATTTAAATATTTTTATTTAACTTTGATTAAAATATCTATTTCATAGAAGCATTGCTTATAAATGGTCTGAAATGCTTACAATTTTAACTAATGATAGAAGAAATAAATGTGAGTCAGAGTCTCCCTGGTGCCTAACCTTCTTGACTAAGTTAGGACCATTTTTGAAAGCTCCATTAGTTTCCTTTGAATACTAGGAAATTATGAATACAGATAGGTTTATGTTACTAAACTGTGCCCCTGTGACTTAAAAATTAACCCCTCTAAGTATCTAACATGCAATTCAAGAGTTACATGGAGAATTTAAATCACTGATTATATTTTTGAGCAGACATTGGAATTTATGATTTGGTATAAACACTGAAAATTTATCTTTTTTTTTTTTTTTTTTTTCACACACACACACTGTATTTTATTTTTACAAGAGATAAATAGACTGACACCAAGCATTGTACATGGATGACCACAACAAAAGCAACAATGATTGCAATTACCAAACATGAAACACACTCATACTATGTCATAATATTGACATTCAGTCCAGTAATCCTCCACTGTAACAGCTCCTTTACTTTGCAGTGAAAATTGATTTGTATATTCTTTGCCTCTGAGTCCTTGTGGGATTTTTTTTTTTTTTTTTAAATTCAGACAGAAAGTCACAAAAATTATACTCATCCTCATCAGTTCACTCAGTCCCATGTAATTAATTGTTTTTTTTTCATCTTGATCTTTTGTTAGCACTTTTATGAGTTCATCAGTTTTTCATCAGAGTTCTGAAAATGCTTATTCATTCAGTTCAGCAGTACAGTCAGTTACCAGAAACCTGTACTACATCTTCTTTATCCATTCCTCTGTTGATGGACATTTAGGTTGCTTCCATGTCCTGGCTATTGTAAATAGTGCTGCAGTGAACATTGGGGTGCATGTATATTTTCGAATTATGGTTTTCTTTGGATAGATGCCTAGGAGTGGGATTGCTTTATCCTATGGTACCTCTGTTTTTAGTCTTTTAAGGAACCTCATATTGAGTGGGGACTATGAATTGGTTGTGATGATCTTGGGGATGAAGGGGGCAGGGCCCTCTCAGCGGCACCTGCCCTTTGGTGCTGAACCTGACTTGAGTCGGTCTCTCTGTCCCTCTGGGTTTCTGTCTCTCTGTCCCTCTGGGTTTCTGTCTGTCTCTCTCTCCTCTGTCTAACCCACAGGGTGGACTGTGTTTGGAGTGGAGCTGGAGGTTTCTCTGTGTGAGGCTAATTAGCCCATTTGGGGCTTAAACCCAGATTCTTAGACCTCTTAGTACCTTACTGTAGACAACTGGGCTTGGAACTTTGGATGCAAATGCTAATTGTTGATCATTAGGAATGACTTTCTCCATTGGGGTCCCAGAGGAGACAGGGGGGCTGGCTGGCCACTGCATCAACCCTGACTCACACAGTGAGAGCTTTGGTCCTCTGTGTAGAAACAAATGAAGTTCAGGCATTGCAGGGCCAGTATGTCCCTCTAACATTCCAGGGGACGACACATTCCATGACCTGGCCTCCTCCACGAGAACATGCATTCATCAGGAGTTAAGTTAAACAGTACCTAGAGGTTGATGCAGGTGTGTGAGCCACACGCCTATTTTTTGGTGGTAACCTAAAGGCTACCCTGGTGACTTTTTGAGGAAAAACTGTCTTCCTCTTCTCTGAGTCGATGGATTTGTTGGCTTGAGTTTTAGAGCAACCCGAACAGTGATTAGGCTAATGGCCTTTGTTGGCTCAAGGCAGTGTTCTCCTTATGTTCTTAAATAATAAAGCTTAAACATCCCAAGAAATAGATGTATAAAGAAAAACATTGACTTTTTAGTGAATTCAAAATTGCTGACTTACGGTATTGAAATACATCCAATATGCACAATAGCCTGAATCTCTGATAGGCCTTAAATTTAAAAGATGGATGTCAGAAGGACCCATTAGTCAATGTCCAGATCCAGGATGTAACTGTCTTTCTCCCCATGTTCAAACAGCCATTCTTCATCTACCCTGGCACTCTTTCCCAAGCCCAAATGTGTCATTGGAACCTTTCCTCAACACAAGTTTAAGTCAAGGGATTGGAATTGGCCCTTGAGATGACATTTATAGACCAGCTTTGATCTAGGTAACTTCATTCAAGGAAATTTCAGAGTTCTACTTTTTTTGCTCTACACTGGTTTATGTTTGGATATTCTCACTCTCCTTTTGGCATGACTTTTGTGTATTTCTGTCCAAATGACATCAGTTTCCAACCTGGACTTAACTACATGTGCTGCCTTGTAGTTACATGGGTACCAGGAAGGAAAGGAACTTTCCAAAGTCGCATGCAGTTTTACATCATAATATGATGCCATATAATAGTAAATGACTTTTAACTAGTGTTAAGTAGACTGTATTAGTTTGAAGAATGAGCTGTATTCAGTCTTTTAATTAAGGTTTCATGAAATGTCTATTGTTTGGAAAAGAAGCATTTTTTTTCAGATAATGTACCTTAGGCTACATGTCCCTTAAGCCAAAACAAAGGCTGTGAGTGTGTGTGTGTGTGTATTCATAACTGAACTAATAGTAAAACCATTTATTGAGCACTTACTATTTGCCAGATACTATGATAGTCATTTTAAATGTGTTTGTATTATTTTGCAGGGCTGCCATAACAAAATACAAAAACTGAGTAGCTTCAACAAGAGTAGTTTATTTTTTCATACTTCTGGAGGCTGGGAGTCCAAGATCAAGGTGTCGGCAGGTTTGGTTTCATCTGAGGCCTCGCTCCTTGGCTTGCAGGTGGCTGCCTACTTGCTGTGTTCTCACATGGCCTGTCCTCTGTGTGTGAGCATCCGTGGTGCCTTTGCCTCCTTATAAGGACACTAGTTAGATTGGATTAGGGCCCACCCTAATGGCCTCATTTTAATTTAATCACCTCTTTAAAGGCCCTATCTCCTCACATGTTGAGCTACCGGAGATTAGGGCTTCAACATATAAACTTAGGATGGGGGAGAAGGAGACACATTCAGCTCATAACAGTGTCGAATCCTCACCACAATTTTTGTAATGAGGGTACTATCATTATCTCCATTTTAAAGATAAAGAAACAGAGGTTCATAGAAGCTGAGTCACTGGCCTGATGACTTCCATGTAGCAAGCCAAGCATACCATTTACATGCTCTGTATTTCTTTTTCAGTGTGTGTGGCAGAGATATCATCTAGCTTATGAAGTGAGTTTGAAGAGGCCCATTGAAATTTCTGGATTCCTTTAAAAGGAGGTGTATGTAGCCATGTTGCTAAAGGAGCTTCTGCCACTTAGCAGCTGTGTGACCTCTGGCAGGTTACTTTACCCCTCTGGCCTTTGGTTTTCTCATCTATAAAATGGGGGTGTTAATCGTACCTACCTGAGAGGGCTGTTGTGAGGAGGATGTGAGATAATCCATATGAAGTCTTTATAACAATGTCTGTATGTAGAGGTATTAAGTAGATGTTAGTAGCTATTATTATATATGATTATTGTTATTCTGAGAACGATACATTTTCAGAATGGGACAAAGTGATTACTATCATTCCATTTTAACATTTGAAAGTGTTATTACATGCTGGTTGTTTGGATCTACATATTACCATAGTTTTAAATATTATCATTCTCAATATATTGTGTCATTTTAACATTGGCAGTATGTCAGAGGCTGGTGTAACATGTCAAAAGGGATTTAATTCATTGGCTGTGTGTCATAAATGTGACACTGCACTGAGAATCAGACCGACAGTACCTGTTTTTAACACATGTTGGACACAGCGGCAGGGTTTCCTTGGAGTTAGGAGTCACTCTGAGCTGTTGCGGCACCAGTTTTCTGGGGAGCCCTGAAAAACCATAAGAGATTATTCCCTAAAAACCAATTTTCAAGTGGCCCCATTGCAAAATGGCTCTGCAATTACTGTGTCATGCTGAGGCCTAAACTGGGCACATGGAATGTTGCAGACAGAGTTGCGTGAGAGCCCTGCTGGCCCGCCGGACGCTGCACGGCTGCCATGGTCTTCCCTTGCTGGGTTGCACTGTCATTGGTGCCAGCCCCCTGGAGCAGTGCTCCTTGAAGTTGCTCCCAGACTCCAATGTTGCAGGTCATGCTGCACTGCAGGGCCTCATCCATCTAGTCTAAGGTACTTTTGCAAGTATTTTTCTAGATTAAATTCCTAGCAGTGGAGTTGCTGGGCTGGAAGTTATGTCGATTCACAATTTTGATGGCTATTTCCAGACTGACCTTCAAAACAGTTGAACCAGTACATTCTTACCCACAGTGGGTGAGTGTGCCTATTTGATATTATCAAATATTTTCATTTTGGCCAACATGATAGGTGAGATCCATTCTTCCACAATTGCTTTGATTTGTATGTCTTTAATTATGAATATGATTGAGCACCATTTCATCCATTTGTTCCCTGTTTGTATTTTTTACTTCTGCGTGTGAATTGCCTATTCATATCCTTTGCCTGCTTTTCCACTGGGTGTGTCTTTTTCCAAGTGAATTATATAGAGCCTTTGTCAATTAAGGAAACGAGCCCTTAAGGCAAATATTTTCCCCACTTTACCCTTTGTCTTTTGTCTTTGTTTACAGTATTTCGGCCCATCCTAAGTTTTTAAATTTATGTTTTTAAATTTCTCAACACCCAGGAAATTTGTGGAGGGTTGGACTAAATCTCAAGATCCCTTCAAGTCTAAAGAAGATTCTACAAATACTAACAACCACGAAATGAAAGGAACGCAAGTCCAGTGGTGGATTTTTTGCAGACTTTAGCAGGTGGGTGAAAGCCACTTCTGTTGTCTAGGCCTTTCCAAGGATTCTGTCATCTCTCCTGTAAAATACTCTACTCTGCATTGTAGCAGCTGAACAGTTGACATTACAATCAAGATATGATTTTTTAAATGTTTTTAAATGTTTTAAATAAAATGTTTTATTAGTGTTATAAAAGTCATATGGTTCACTACAGTGATTGAATTTTTAAAATCCAGGCTCTGGCACCATGCCTGCCCCTCAGGAATGTGCTGGATGGGTCTACCAATGTTTGTGGTAAGGCAACGTGACTCATGGAAGGATGAACCTCCCTAGAAGGCTTGGTGAGCTCAAGGATGCCCTGACACTTCTTCAAGGGGAGGAAAAGAAAGTAAGAACTTTGAATGCGGACACTAAATGACTTGGAGATAGCTTTCAATAATGTATGATATAGTTTTAAACTTTTTGGAAAATGTGGATCCTCCTTAAACTATTAAGGTAAACTCAATCATCTAAATTCTAGAGAGCTTCTCAAAACCTTGATGTGCATATGAATCACTTGGGGATCTTGTCTGAATGCAAATTCTGTGATTGGCTGGGGGGCTCCCAGTAGGACTGAGATTCTGCATTTCTATCAAGCTGCTCGTCCCCAGACCTCGCAAGTAGCCAGGCTCTAAAATACAACTCTCCTGAACGCATTCCCCTACTCGTGGTACTATATGCGCATATACACATGCTTTCTATATATCTTTATATTCCTGCTTTCTAAAACATTAATTGGGAAATAGGCCATCGTTACAGAAACCGCAACGTGCTTCATGGAAAAAACATTGGGTAGCAAGGCAAAACATTGACAAATTGATACTTTCTTGCTTGGTCATGCCTGATTTAAGGAAATGAAGCCAAAATAGGCTATGTGAATTGGAAATTGACTTCAACCACATTTAAATTATTCTCTTTTAAAATATTAGCAGTTGAGTGTGTAAACCAATATTTATTTTCTAATCAAAGGTTTGTGGCAAATGGTTGATAAATGAAAGAAATGAGGGAAGAATGCTTTGAAATGCTTCTAGTAATAGAAATGGAAATAGGATATTTTATTTCTTTAAATGGCAGACACAGGCCTCAACTAAAATTCATCCTGCTCTAGGAAAAGGAAATTATATGAAAAACTGATCATAGTATAAAAGCACAGGCCGGCACCTCTCTGCCAGCGATCATAATAAGTATTTTTGGGGGGAAAAAAAAGTTGAAGATCCAGCTACATTAAGGGAGAATCTATTAACAGAGTAATTGTATAGAGAGGATCCCTTAAGAAAAGCTTCCAAAATTCCATTATCTTAACTGTCACTCGCCACTTTGAGTTGTCTTGGAGCTGTGTGTTTTCATGAATTACCAGAGCTGTTTGTTTTTTCCTTTATCAGTCATCACCCTGTCAGCCGGGCCATTCATAACAACTTGTGGCAGCTCCTCAGGAGAGTTCAGAGCTTGAATAGGACCCTATCAACTCTCGCACCTCATTGTGTGAAACTGTTTACCAGCATTGCCTTTTTCTGTAAATATTACAAGCAGAGCCCTGAAAGTGGAGATGTGTGAAAACAAAATGGACAAACCTTGTAGCAGTTGGCTGAGATGGCAGATGGGGGGTGACTGAGAATTTGCAAGTCCTGGTGTTTCCTTTATTCGGCTGAATACTGCCTAGTCACTGGGCTTGCATACACATCGCATACGCGTTCTCGTGTATGCTTGTTAATTAGACAATATTGAATTTGACTTAACATTTGTGTCAGTTTGGTGAAAGTGAGACTTTGTAATTAGGGAGTACAGACCGGGTTTCTGTCACCATTCTACTCACTTACCCTGATTTAATGCCCCCTTTTCCAGTGTATTGTCACACTTGGTGTGCTGAGTTCCCCCGCTGTCTTTTATGCTTGACTAGTAACAAGGTGGCCCACATTATACAACCACCAGCAAATGGACTCTGTCTGCTGGACTTAACAGCCTGAAGTTTCTGCCAGATTCACCCATCAGAAATAATTTCTTATTTAAAGCAAATGTCAACAATTCTCTATTGAAGCTAATATCATGAACTTGCAAATGGGTATGATTTTTTTGTTCTCTATTTTTATTGAAGTTATATATGCACAGATTTTGAAGTGTCAGGTAGTTCCAGGTTTTGTGACAAAAAAGGAGCCATCTCCCCAGCCTCCCACCCCTACCGCCACAGGCAACCACTTTCATTTCTTACAGCAGATTATTTAGAAAAATAACTTCACAGTGAGAAATAGGTTGTTTCACTGTACCTGTTTTTGGATGTTACATAGATGGAATCATTGCTGTGATTCACTTCTTCCACTTACCATGAAGGTGGGTTTTCTTTTTTTTTACAAATTTATTTATTTATTTTTGGCCGCGTTGGGTCTTCGTTGCTGCGCGCGGGCTTCTCATTGTGGTGGCTTCTCTTGTTGCGCAGCAGGGGCTCTAGGCGCACGGGCTTCAGTAGTTGAGGCTCGCGGGCTTAGTTGCTCCATGGCATGTGGGATCTTCCCGGACCAGGGCTCAAACCCACATCCCCTGCATTGGCAGGCAGATTCTTAACCGCTGCACCACCAGGGACGTCCCGGTGGGTTTTCTTTTAATTACTCTTTTTTAAAACCAAGGTATAATTTATATACAGTGAATGCACAGATTTTCAATGTATAGTTCAATACGTTTTAACAAATGAGTGTACCCACGTAACTGTACACCAAACTACGGAACATTTGCGACACCCCAGAAAGTTCCCTTATACACCTTTACAATCAGTCCCCATCCATGAAGCAATCACTTTTCTTATTTCTTTCATCATAGATTAGATCTCCCTGCTCTAGAGCTTTCTGTATGGCATTATACATTAGGCACTCTTTTGTGCCTGACCTCTTTTGCTCAAAGTGACATCTTTGAGATTCATGCAGAAATTTATTCCTTTTAGCTACCAAGTAGTGTTTCACTGTATGAAAATACTACTGTTTGTTTATCAGTTTACTTGTTGATGCTCAGTTGTTTCCATTTTGGGGCTATTGGGTTGTCTTTTTATTATTGATTCATGGGAGTTTTATATATTCTAGATAACAAGTTCTTTGTCAGAAATCAGCTTTGCAAATATCTCTCCCAGTCTGTGTTTCATCTTTTCATCTTCTTCATGGTATCATTTGATGAGCAGAAATTTTAAATTTTGGTTATGTCCATCTTATGATTTTTTTTTATGGCTAGTGCTTTTTGTATCCTGTCAAAGAACTCTTTGCCAACCGCAAGATCGTGCAAATATTCTTCTATGTTTTCTTTTAGAAAACATTGACGCTTTCTAGTTTCAGATTTTACATGAAAGATTCCTATCTAAATATAATTTTTGTGTTATGGTGTGAGGTAGAGGTCAAGGTTCTTTCTTTCTTTTTTAAAATATGGATATACAATTGTTCTAGCATCATTTGTTGTAAAAACTTTCCTTTCCCCATTGGATGTGTGTATGTGTGTGTGTGTGTATACTTCAGAACTTTATTCTGCTTCACTGACTTGCATATCTATCTTTATACAAGTAACAGTGTCTTAATTATTGTGGTTTTTAAGCATAATTTAAAAGCAGGTAGTGTAAGTCTTCCAAATTTTTTCTTCTTTTTAAGGTTATTTTTACTATTCTTAATCTTTCGTGTTTTCATATACGTATACAATCAGCTTGTTAATTTCTACTACAAGCCTCATGGAATTTTGATTGGGATTGCACTGAATTTATAGATCAATTAGGGAAGAACTGACACTTTAGCAATATTAATTTTTCCCATCCCTAAATGTGTTATATGGTTTAAGTTTTTTATTTAATACCTTTCTGCAGTATGTAGTAGTTTTCAGAATACAAGTCCTACCTATCTTTTCTTAAATTTATTTTTGAGTATTTTATGTTATTCCTGCAATAGTAAATGAATTGCTTTTAAATTTCATTTTTTAAATAATTTGCTGGTAAAATTTTGAAATATAATTAAACTTTGTGTATTGACCTTAATTCCTGTGACTTTGCTAAATTCACTTTTCAGTTCTAGTAGTTTTGGGGGGTAGATTTCTTAGAATGTTTTATATACACAATCATGTCAACAGCAAAAAAGACTGTTTTGCTTCTTTCTTTTAAATTTTTATACCTTTATTTCTTTCTTACATTGTTGTGCTAGATAGGGCTTCCAGTATTTTGCTGAATAGACATGGAGACAGTGGGTATCTTGTTCCTGAACTAAAAAGCGTTCAATATTTCACCAATAAGTATGACATTAACTCTTGTTTCTTCATATATTCCCATTATCAGGTTGATGAAATTCCTTTCTTTTCCTAGTGTTTTGAGAGTTTTTTTTTTCATGAACGGTGTGACATTTTTTGACATTTTCAAAAATGTTTTAGCATCAATTGAGATTTTTTTTTCTCTTTGATTCTGTTAATGTAATGAATTAGAACTATTGATTTCATAATGTAAAACCAACCTTTAATCCTGGCATAAGCTCCATTTATTAATAACATTTATCCTTTTCATATAATGCTGAATTTGATTTGTTAATGTTTTCTTGAGGACTTTGTATATTTATTCATGTAGGATATTAGTCTATAATTTTCTTTGCTTGTAATGTCTTTGTCAGGTTGTAATAACAGGGTTATGCTGGCCTCATTAAACTACTTGAAAAGCATTTCCTCCTATTTTCTCAAAGAGTTTGTATAACACTGGTATTAGTTTTGTCCTTAAACCTCTCATAGAATTTGTGAGTAAAGCCGTCTGGGCCGGGGTTTTCTTTGTTGAAAGGTTTTTAATTATGAATTTAATTTTGAAAATGGATATAAAGCACTTTGAATTTTTCTATTTCTTCCTGTGCTAATTTTCGTAAGATGTGCTTTTCAGGGAATTTGTCCACTTGCTCTAAGTTGTTGAAATTATAGGCATAAAGTCATTAATGTTTTTGTCTTCTTGGAGAATTGAATCCCTTTTCATTTTGTAATAAGCCTATCACTGGTAATATTTTTTGTCTGAAGCCTACTTTGATATTAATAAAGCAACTTCAGCTTTCTTTTGAGTAGTGTCTGCATGGAATATCTTTTTTCATTCTTTTACTTTTAATCTATTTATGTCTTTATATTTAAAGTGGTATTCTTGTAGGCAGCATATAGTTGGGTCTTGCTTTTTATCTAATCTAACAATCTATCTTTGAATTAGTGTGGCTTACATTTAATGTGATTATTGATATGGTTGAATTAAAATCTACCATCTAACCAGCTCGTTTCTATTTCTTCCATTTGTCCTTCATTTCTTTTTTCCTTTCTTTTTGCTTCCTTTTTGATTAATTCAGCTTTTTCATGATTCAATGTTATTTCCACTATTGAATTATCCTGCACACCTCTTTTGAAAAAAATTGAGTACTTTTAGGGTTTACCATGTACCTGTTATTTAATTAAAGTCCACTTTCACATAATATCCTGTCATGTTTACTATAAAGACAACAATATATCCCCAATTTCTCCCTCTCATTCTTCCTCTATTCTTGCCACATACTGACTCTTACATATGCTGTGAATACACAATACTACTATTTTTGCTTTAGGTAGTTATCTTTCAGAGCAATTAAAAATAATAAAAAATAAATTTTGAACTTTGCTTACCTTTAGTTATTCCATTTCCAGTGCTCTTAATTTTTTGGTGTAGATTCAAGCTTCTGTCTGCTATTATATTCCTTCTGTCTGAAGAACTTTCTTCAATATTACTTATAGCATGGGTCTACTGGCAATGAATTCGCTCAGGTTTGTTTTTTGGTTTTGGTTCAGGAAAGTCTTTATTTCTTGTTCCTTTTTGAAAGACATTTTTGCTGGGTATAGGATTCTGACTTGACAGATTTTTGTTGTTGTTCAGCTACAGAGACCTCATTCCTTATCTTCTGTCTTGTGTAGTTTCTGGAGAAGTCTACTGTAACTCTTATCTTTAATATTTTTTTTAATTTATTTATTTATTTATTTATTTTTGGCTGTGTTGGGTCTTCGTTTCTGTGCGAGGGCTTTCTCTAGTTGTGGCACGTGGGGGCCACTCTTCATCGCTGTGTGCGGGCCTCTCACTATCGCAGCCTCTCTTGTTGCGGAGCACAGGCTCCAGACGCGCAGGCTCAGTAGTTGTGGCTCACAGACCCAGTTGCTCTGCGGCATGTGGGATCTTCCCAGACCAGGGCTCGAACCCGTGTCCCCTGCATTGGCAGGTGGATTCTCAACAACTGCACCACCAGGGAAGCCCTTATCTTTAATTTTTATTCCTCTGTATGGTATGTGTCTTTATTCACTGGCTGCCTTCATAATTTCCTTTGTCTCTGGTTTTCAGCAGCTTGTATATAATATGCCTATGGTGTGGGAGTACTTTTGGTAGGGGAGCACTTATCCTGCTTGATGTTCTTTGAATGTCTTGGAACTGTTGTTTGGTATCGTCATTCATTTTGGAATATTCTCATGTATTATTTCTCCTTATTTTTTCTTCCTGGGATGCCAATTACACACAGGTTAGACCTTTTGTTATTATATCATATCTCTTGGATGTTCTGTTGTGTTTTTCCACCCACTCTCTATCCTTCCCCACTGTTCTGCAATCCGTGCCAGAATTGTTATAAATCCAGTTTCCACAGATGTGAGGGTCTGACTGAAGAAACTTCATTGCTGTTCTCCTCTTATTCTCCAAATCCTTGTGGGTTTATCCCTTTAAAAGATTGTTTTCTGCCATTTTAGCGGTCTTGGGATGGAGTGAAAGTAGACGCACATAGTCAATCTACCATCTTTACCTGGAAGTCAAGCGTGAATTTCATTATTTAAATTAAGGTTAGTGGTGGTAAGGAACTAAATTTCCTATTATCTTTGAAATAAATCAATCTATTATATCATATTTTCTAATTTTAAAGGACTTTTGCATTCTCCAAAAGAAAAGAATCACAAATAATAATAGCTAACATTTATTATACACTTATCATGTGTTAAGTGTTGTAAATGCTGCTACTGTATTAACTAATTTCATTCTCACAAGAGCTTTATACTATAGACATCCTTATTTTTTTCATTTTTACAGATGAAGATAAACTGAGGCACAGAAGATTAAGTAATTTTTCCAAAGATTCAGAAATAGAAAATGACAGAACTTGGCTCCTTAACCACCATATGTATTCTGACTACCTCCAACAAATAGGAAGATGGTGGCTTTTAGGTAATACCTTTGTTTTTGGTCTCTGCAATCCTTCGTGTACTACTGTTACCTCTCCAAGAGTCTTAATCTATGAATCAGTAAGTACATATTCAGTGCCTGTTATGCGACCAGAATTGTTTTGTTCACTGTGGAGGTATAAAGAAATACAGCAGGGCTGCTTCCTTCAGGGAGTTTACATCTCTCTAAGAGAAGGCCCCCACTAGTCTGAAAATAAGCTTAATGGTACAAAGTGGCACCATCATTCAGGAAAATGAAAGCTTGATTTGATCTGGGTGCTCAGAAACCATGAAAAACTCATTAAAAACACTGATGGTTATTCAAGAGTGTACTTAGCTTCTGGCTTACCCATGCTGCCTTTCACTTCTCCCTTTACCTCTTTTTTTGCAGCCTAATTTTAGCTACTGTACTGTTTATAAATATTTCTTCCACAGAGCAAATTAAGAGGATTGTTTATAAGCTCAAAAGATCTTTGTAAAAGTGTAAAGTGGGAAGAGTCTCAAATCTTGGTCACAGTGATATATAGATATACCTTTTATTCCAACTACCTTCTTTCCCTGTCAAGATGGATAACTGAGAATGAACATGTATTAACATTAGGTGTTCCCTAGTATTTCTGGAATGGCTGTGAGTAAACAAAGGGTTGATAAATGCAATATTATCTTTAGATTGGCTAGCACAGGGACTGACTCCTAATAGATACCTAACAAATATTTATTGTTTCATGGATTGAATGAATGAAATTAAATCCTAAGGTGAATCTTTTTTAGACAATGAAGAAAATCCTCATGAGTTTGTATTTTAATTTGAAGGAATTTTCCTAATGCAGTGCACATCAACATGTCTTAGGGAGAAAGTTGTCGTCGTTGATCCGTTATCCTTACCTGGAAGCTCTTCAGGATTAAGGGACGGGATTCACTCATAGCTTATGACCACTCCCTCCCTGGCGTAGTACCTAGAATTTGTTGGATGGAAATATTTGTTGGATGGAAAGTTGAATCATTTGACAGTATCTGGTTTGAGGCTGAAGAAAGTTTAAGTGCTCTATAACCACCTATCCCAACAGTAGGTTCTACACAAAACTAACAGTAACAATAGAACAAATTTTCAGGAAAAACTTGGTAATGTAGTAGTCAGACCATGTACTTTTTTCTTTGGTGTTTTTATTTATTTTTATTTTTTTCAATTATTGGAGAGATATATATATATTTTACATCTTTATTGGAGTATAATTGCTTTACAATGTGGTGTTAGTTTCTGCTGTATGACAAATTGAATCAACTATATGTATACATATATCCCCTTATCCCCTCCCTCTTGAACCTCCCTCCCACCCTCCCTATCCCACCCCTCTAGGTGGTCACAAAGCATCGAGCTGATCTCCCTGTGCTATGCGGCTGCTTCCCACTAGCTATCTATTTTACATTTGGTAGTGTATATATGTCAATGCTACTCTCTCACTTCGTCCCAGCTTCCCCTTACCCCCTGTGTCCTCAAGTCCCTTCTCTATGTCTGCGTCTTTATTACTGCCCTGCCACTAGGTTCATTAGTACCATTTTTTTAGATTCCATATATATGGGTTAGCGTACGGTATTTGTTTTTCTCTTTCTGACTTACTTCACTCTGTATGACAGGTCCATCCACCTCATTACAAATAACTCAATTTCGTTCCTTTTTATGGCTGAGTAATATTCCATTGCATATATGTGCCACGATTTCTTTATCCATTCACCTGTCGATGGGCATTTTGGTTGCTTCCATGTCCTGGCTATTGTAAATAGTGCTGCAATGAACATTGTGGTACATGTATCTTTTTGAATTATGGTTTTCTCAGGGTATATGCCCAGTAGTGGGATCGCTGGATCATATGGTAGTTCTATTTTTAGTTTTTTAAGGAACCTCCATACTGTTCTCCATAGTGGCTGTATCAATTTACATTCCCACCAACAGTGCAGGAGGGTTCCCTTTTCTCCACATCCTCTCCAGCATTTATTGTTTCTAGATTTTTTGGTGATGGCCATTCTGACTGGTGTGAGGTGATAACCTCATTGTGGTTTTGATTTTCATTTCTCTAATGGTTAATGATGTTGAGCATCTTTTCATGTGTTTCTTGGCCATCTGTATGTCTTCTTTGGAGAAATGTCTATTTAGGTCTTCTGGCCATTTTTGGATCGGGTTGTTTGTTGTTGTGATATTGAGCTGCATGAGCTGCTTGTATATTTTGGAGGTTAATCCTTTGTCCATTGCTTCATTTGCAAATATTTTCTCCCATTCTGAGGGTTGTATTTTCGTCTTGTTTATGGTTTCCTTTGCTGTGCAAAAGCTTTTAAGTTTCCTTAGGTCCCATTTGTTTATTTTTGTTTTTATTTCCATTACTCTAGGAGGTGGGTCAAAAAGGATCTTGCTGTGATTTATGTCATAGAATGTTCTGCCTACGTTTTCCTCTAAGAGTTTTATACTCAGACCATGTACTTTGAAACCAAGCAGACCTAGAGTCTAGTCCCATCTCT
Organism: Balaenoptera physalus; assembly: GCF_965194825.1. Taxonomy (NCBI): domain Eukaryota; kingdom Metazoa; phylum Chordata; class Mammalia; order Artiodactyla; family Balaenopteridae; genus Balaenoptera; species Balaenoptera physalus. The sequence goes on along the minus strand of NC_138900.1, from coordinate 38,311,882 downwards.
ACCACTTATGAGCTAGCCGTGTGACCTCAGGAAGTTGTTTAACCTCTCCAAGTCTCAATTTCCCAATCTTTCAGTTTGGAGCAGTAACAGTATTTCATATGTTTGTTGTGAGGATTGAATAAGATACTCCACACTGTGACCAACTACAGGAAGTGCTCAACAAATGGTAAATAAATAGTTATTACTCTACAGAGATTTCAGGAGTTGAGGCTGTGGCCATTTTGATCTGTAAAGAATCCTGACAAAAGTGGGGAAATCTAAAACAGAGATACCTATATGCTTCCTGTGTTTGTCTTTTCTTGCTTCAGGAATTTTGAGTGGCGTTTGTTTGACTATATGAGTATGTGGAAAGAGGTGCAATAGGACAGGAGCTAGAAATTCTTTCTACTTTTAGAGAAATGCCCTCTACCAAGGATTTATGCTAACAGGACCCCATAGGCCCACCCTGTCAGCTGAGGATGAAAACAGCCAGAGACAATGGAATATGACACAGTAATGCGTTCTCATTTGTCAGGTGTCAGCTTGCCGATATGGTCTAAGGATATGGTGTTCAGTAATTCCTAGAAATTGGTAATAATGATACCATTTACACAGCAGCTCCTCTGGCAGTTTTCAAAGCACTTCCACATACACCATCTGATTTAATTTCCACCACAATGCTATGAGGAACCTGAAATAAATATTATCATTCCCATTTTATAGATGAGTAAATACATTCTGAGAAGCAAAATGATCATGCCCAAGGTCACATAGCTGCTCAGTAATCAACCTCAGACTTGAACCTGAGTTCTCACTCTGGGATCATTATTTTTTTTCCATGAAACAAACAGCTTGTTTTTTCTACATAATCCATCTCGTATTTTGAATATTAAGTGTGCTTGCACCCATGCTAGACCCTTAAGAATTTGTGTTTATAAGATCATTTAGTAATCAGTAGCAGCAGCTAACCTTGTGTGTCTTTTTCGTCCAACAGGGAACAAAGTTTGTCATCCTGATGCACCAGGTCTTTAATGATGTCAATAAAGAAATAGCCCACCCTTTGGTTAAAAGACTCTGAGCCTTCAAGGACCACTGGTTGTCCAGAGGAAGCCATGGTTATTCTGGTGAAGCACGAGGCCACGGTCGTTTTGATCAGTCACTCAATGGAGGGTCCAAAGCTTAAGCAGAATAAACTCAGGACAGACAACACTGGAACTCTGGGAGTGTAACCTCACCAGCAGATGAGGTAGTGATGGATGACTCCTGATTGTGGAGTCCTTTTCATCTCTCAATTTATATTCTGAGTTGTTACCTAGAATAAATCCTACTGTTTCTAATTAATGCACTCATTGTCTTTGTTTTGAATGGAAAAGGGAAAAAATGTGTTTATACCCCTGGCTAGCAGCATACAAAGTATGCCTGAAGTGGAATATCTTTCTCCATCATGAATAACATTAATCTTTGCAGTTCTCCGAGGTAACTAATTGCTGTATAGTTGAATTTCTGTTTGTACGGATGGGTGAGTTTCCAGGTGACAATTTGTTGCAGGAAGAATTCTCTCCAGAGCCATTCTTAAGATTACTGTCAAATTCCTTAATCAAGAATGAGAATCCAGGGAATTCTGTGGCAGTCCTGTGGTTAGGACTCCGCACTCTCACTGCCAAGGGCCCGCCCGGGTTCAATCCCTGGTCGGGGAACTAAGATCCCACAAGCTGTGCAGCGTGGCCAAAAAAAAAAAGAATGAGAAGCCAAACTGGTTAGGCTAAATACACAGACAACCAGCTGACAACAGGCTGAGCTCATCCTTCCTGGATTCTTAATTGTCAGAGAGAATTGATGGATAAAGCTACAGAGGGCTTGTCGTCTATTACAAATCTTCCAACGGGAGGGGAGCCGCCATGCCACAGTTTCCTTCTATCCTGAGCCTGTCTTGTGTTGTTCCAAGTTCGTGAGTATGAGCTGCCTGCACACACCCATGCCCTCTGACGAGATGATGACGGTGATAGTGGACCTGAGGATGCCACACCACTGTGCCATATTCTCAGAAGAACCCAATTTTGTTCCAACAACAATTTTCAGTGAAAAGAATCATCACATTTTGCACATTCCCTTACAAGGGCTTGGAGAGATTACATCCCTTGTTCAAGGTCACACAGTTATTAAATGGCAAAGTAGGAATTTGAGCCTGGGTCTGTCTGCCCCCAACCCCAGGCTTTCAAGCATCAGCCTCATTGTCTCTACCGTGATAATGGCCTCCCTGTGGTAACTGTTAGAGGCTGGAAAATGTGGGCCTGAGAGAACTTTTTTTTTTTTTTAAATATATCATGCACATATGGCTAGAGATACATTTTATTTATTTGTTTATTTATTTATTTTTGGCTGTGTTGGGTCTTCGTTTCTGTGCGAGGGCTTTCTCCAGTTGCGGCAAGCGGGGGCCACTCTTCATCGCGGTGCGCGGGCCTCTCACTATCGCGGCCTCTCTTGTTGCGGAGCACAGGCTCCAGACGTGCAGGCTCAGTAGTTGTGGCTCACGGGCCCGGTTGCTCCGTGGCATGTGGGATCTTCCCAGACCAGGGCTCGACCCCGTGTCCCCTGCATTGGCAGGCAGATTCTCAACCACTGCACCACCAGGGAAGCCCCTGAGAGAACTTTTAAATATGAAATAACTCTTTGCCTACTGAGATTCTTATTTTTAAAAACCCAGAGGAAGATTATATTAATATATTTATTTAACATTTATGTACAATATTTACATTTACAAAATGCTTTATAGTAGAACAGAATGGGCAGAAATATTTATTGGGGCATATAATTTGTCTTTTCTTTCATATTCATTTATTCCTTTGATTTATATCAAATGTTCTCCACTTGGTCTTCTGAGATCATGTACAATGGTAACAAATTTAAAATAAGATTAATAAAAGATTATTTTGTATCACTCATAGGGAAAACGGAGCAGGGCCATGCCATTCTCTGTTCTTGATAAATGTTATGCAAAAGCGCATAATATCGTCCCCAGCATACTGTCTGTAGCACCAGCTGTGCTTGCTCATGGCGCTTTGAAACTCTATTTGGCTCTTATTCCTCATTTATTTTGTGGTATTCATGTCTGCCGTTCAGCTGGTGGGGGTACTCCACATTTTGGATAATAAACTGCTGTGGGCAGCATCTGAAGAGGCCGCACTCTGGCCTTTCTTCATTGATCACCAAGCCAGAAGCCTCTGCAGAGTTTTCTTGCTGATGATTCCATCTGCCTGGAAATCTTTCTTCCCCTGATGGTCCCATAACTGCTACCTTCCTTCACTCGGGCCTGAAATCAAACGGCACCTTCCCCAAGAGGCCTGCGTTGATCCCAGATCCCAAAGAATCACACCCCCCATCAGTGTATCCTGGCATGCTCTTTTATTTTCTCTTTAGCACGTAAGACTATTAAGAGCCCTAGAATTCCAGCGTTTGGTAAGAATAGATAAAAAAATATATATTGATAAGCTAATATTTTGTCACTTTAAGTTGCTATGATCTGCTTTAAAATTAATCTTTTAAGGAATCTCTTTAATGCGAAGTACTCTGAAGGTTTAGAATACACTCCTTGTCTTTTTAGACTCAGATCGTAATTCTGGAGGGCATGCCAATATATGGCTAGGGGCAAATGCCCATGTTTGGTTACCTTACAGGTTCTAAATCTAAATAACTTGTGTGTATAATCAGTAGATTAAACATCTACTCTCAGAAAAAATGTTTTTCTCATCCTTGTATATGTGTGTGTGAAAATTTACTTTTTTCTTTAAAGAATTGAAGGTAGAGTGCCTCACTAAACTGTGGTTTAGAAAGACAAGTGTAGAGGTCTGCCCTGGGAGGGAGGGTTGGGGGACAGGCAGATTGGGAAAGCGGTTCTCCACCCCGGCTGTACGTTACTAATAATGATCTATCCTACCAACCAGGACCAATCAAATCAGGATCTTGGAGGGTGCGCCCAGGCACTAGTGTTTTTTATACTGTGCCAGGCGAGCTGCTGTGCAGCCAGGGGTGAGAACCACCGGTCCAGCAGGCTGCTGTAGTCCAGTCTTGAGAACAGGGAGTCACCAGGGCAGTCGTTGTCAGCCCTGCCTTCCCCACGCCTGCCAGGTAGAGGCGCCTGATTCTCATCCTGCTCTGACCGAACCTGGAAAGAACCTAGGATCCCCCTCTCTGCTGGCGGTTTCCGGAACTGATCTTGCTATCTTCAACAGTGTTCAATGAGCCTAGCGGTGCCACCACGGCACCCTCTCCTCCGTTCTGGTCTCCTGTTTCGATTTCCCTTTTTTTTTTCTGCCGCACTGCGTGGCTTGTGGGGTCTTAGGCCTTAGTCCCCCAGGCAGAGATTGCACCCCGGTCCTCGGCAGTGAAAGCTCGCAGTCCTAACCACTGGACCGCCAGGGACTTCCCCTGTTTCGATCTCCTGATTGGTTTCCAGCTGCCCTCCTGAACCCTCAGCCCAAACCTTTTCCGGCTCCTCTGTGCCTGGCTACTCTTTGCTTAGCTCCTGCTGACTTCCTATTCATGGACTCAGGGCCTTATTCCCTATGTCCAAGCCGCCAGCTGGGGTCTGGCTTCCAACAGATTGAACCACCCAGAATCACAGTGGAGGCTCCCTCCTGACTCATCCCAGCCTGGCAAACTCAGCAGCTGCCAAAGCCCCAGTGGGACAATCTCCTTGAACATGGCCCCTCACCAAGGCCTCTGAATTCCTAGAGAAATAAACTCCACGCCCTTAGCAGGAGGCTGTGCAAAGCTATGTGCAAGGGGGCCTGAACACAGGGAGGGGTGAAAAATGGGGGCCAATTAATGCAGTCAGCCAACCGCAGATGGGAAGCAAATAAGGGAGATATTGACTGAGCATTTCTGGGAAAGAAGCAAAAATTGTGTGAACATCAGCTCTACAAAGAGTTTAATTTGATCTGAGGTGAAAATAGGTGACAAAATGACAATTGTGATCGTGTTGCCATGAAGCATCCAAAAGTTCGGCAACTTGGATGCGAGTCGAGAAAGGTATATCAATTATTTAGACAAGCTAATAATGGCAACTTGAATGCTGCTCACAAGCATGAACCAGGGGAGAGAACGGGCTTGGATGAGATCCTGGCAAAGACTGGGGGGTCCGCCGTGCAAAGCTGCCTCCTCCCAGGAAAGGAACGCGGGAGTCAGGGCTAGAGCGACCGTAGTGTGGTTCCTGGGAGCCTCTGTGGACTTGGTTGTACGACGTACACTCAGTTCATCCCTTTGCTTCTGGCACAGCAGCCTCAACTCTCTGAATTTCCTCTCCTCCAGGCACCTGGGTGGATTATACCTCCCTGCCCCTTTGAAGTATGAGAGGAAGTGTCATATGTCACTTCCTTGTGGAAGCCACCACTGTATTTTTTTGGTGTCCTCTTTTCCTGTGACAATGAATTGTCAACCTTGCATTGAGATGGTGACATCAAAAAATGGTAGTCTTGGGTCCCTGGGTGACTAAATGAAACACAGCCACCTGCTGACTCACAAATGGACAAATAGCGTGAAAGACATAAACCTTTATTGTGTTAAGCCACGGAGCATCAGGGGTTGTTATTACTGCAGCAGAGCCTAGCCTGTCCTGACTACTGCAAGGACTTTCCCCATGAACGTGCCCCTGTTAACTCTCTAGAACTTTTGCTTACCTCCAGCCTGGTAGAGTAGAAGGAACCGGTTTTTATCACTGAGAGGGGGAAAAAGTTTCTGGCATTACCCTTCTGTGCTCCTCTAAGGTGGATGGACTCAAGGGAATGGAGAATGGAAGAGAACTAATGTTTGTTGATTTCCTACTCTGCACCGGGCACCATGCTGGTGCTCTGCATGCAGCCAGTCTTTAGAACAGTATGGTTAGAGGACTTTGATTTTTATATTATTGATAAGGAAGAAGAGCTCAAAAGAGGTTAAATTGCTTGTCTATAAATCTAGCTAGGAGATGACAGAGCCAGGAGAAGAACTGAAGTCCATCTGACTACAAAACCTATGTTCTTTTCTTGTAAAATAAATATACAAGTAATGAGCTTTTAACCCCTGATAGCCTGTTAGTGTTTTTCTCCAGACCATAATCTCTTTGGAATAATCTTTAGTTAGATCAAGCTATTATTCTTAGAATTATTTTCTTTTTTATTTCACTCAGATTTGTTTTTACTGATCTTTGACACCTGAGGTGCTACAAATCTGCATGTTTGTTTAAACTCCAACCAAACGCACTCATGTTTAAGTTGGAATATCATCACCAGGATGTCTGGAAATTCTTCCACCGTGGCTACAGGTTTTTTAAAAATGTGAGGTTTGCCCTTTCTGGCAAGGATCTTGGAGGAGGGAAATAGAATGAGATGAGATGTGGAGGGAGAAGGTTTATTTGTAAAGAGGAGAGCATGAAGCCTGTACTCAGTTACCAGAGGCCCTTTAGTACGTGGGATCTTTTCAGCTCTCTCTCCGTGACGCTTAGAAATATACGATCCATCTACTCCAGGAGAGCCCTTGTGACTCCCGCTGGGCCTCACCAAAATAAGATGAAATCTCGATGCAAACCCACAACTCACCCTCTGATTCCCTTGGCTTTCAGAGTGCAGCCAAGCCGCCCCATTCAGAGTTCGGCAGAGGGCATGCCTTGGCCTGTATTCTCCAACTCACGACATGAATTCAGGATGGAGGGCCAGGATTTTTCTCAAGTGTAACAATATTAATTATCAAGTCACTTTAACACACGTGTGATGTATGTGTGCATTTATTTCACAGGAATGGTATAAAGATTAAATACTTAATGAATCCATTTTTCATATCAAGGATATATTTGCCCTGTGCCTAACTATATCTCTCCCTTCTGTTTCTCATGAGAAATATAGCTATCTTTATTATGTAATCAGTAATATATCATTCCTTCTAAGCAGGATCTAATTTTAGCAACAAGATGAATGGCCCGGGAATGTATTCCACTGCCCTCTGCAGAAAGGAATATATATCAGACCTGCTCAGGTGTGTGTCACTTCTTTATATTGGGAGCTTTCAAGCTCCCCAAGTGGCAGCCTGGGTTTTTCTGGCTGACAGCCCCAAGTTCTCTGTTATGGCTGCGCAGACAGCATTAGGAAACGGCCATGTGTGAACAATAACCGGGCTTGCTCGCTCCAGCCAATGAGGGATGTGGCTCTCCTGGGCCGAGGATTATTACACCAGCTAGAAAATGACCAATTGGGGCTTTAATTTCTTTATGTGCAGGATCTGTTTGTATAGGACCATCCTCAGCTTCCCACCCACCACCTCCCATTTTTTCCCCTGATGCCTTTAAGCAGTGAAATTTCTTTAAAATGCAGGAATAATTCCAGTTTGACTAGCAGCATGAGGAATTAGTCAGTTTTTCTTGAGCTTTCAAGGAGAAAATGATCGTTTTCTTTCATGCTGCCTGTGAGTTTTATAGCTTCTTCTGCCCATTCATAGCACCTTGTATCTTGATAACATTTTAATTTTGAAGCTATTTTGAATTCATTTTTGAATTGATCTGTAGGAGAATCAATACCTTATCTACATTTCAGATGTGAAAACTGAGGCTCAGAGAGGGTTAGTGATTTGTTCAGGTTTGGGGACATGGCCAACTAAAATGGAAAACTCCATATCACACGGTTGCCTATGCTTAATTTTTAATGATCTCTATATAAGATGGAAGATAAAAGTTAGAGATGTTTGCTTTTGCAACAATTGTATATGTGAAAATCTGAAATTCTCTGTGCAACTTCTGTATTTGCTGGCTCTACGATGTACTTTTCTCTCATCCTTGTGTCCCCCAAACTGGGATACAGCTGATAATCAATGGAGTATCATAATCTAATTGGTACTGTTTTTCCTTTCTTAGTGGTTGCAGCAGATTGACACTTAAAGTACCCCAAATCTTCACCCCTCTCTGTCTCCACGTCCTTCGTAAAGATGTCACTTTGCAACTCTCCCATCAGTCAAATCTATTTCCCTAAGCCTGGAAAATGGGTGGGCCTTATCTTTATTTGTTCCTGTAGAGGGCACTGTTGGTGCCCACGCATTCCCCTTGGCCCTTACTGCCTCCGCCTGCCTGACTTCCACAGGCACCTGCATTCTTTGCTTGAGGCTGTCTTTGCCTACTGTGATGGCTTAAAATATGTTCAGAGTCTTTGATATGCCTCCCTCCTCTCCCCTTGAATGTGGGCCAGGTTTCATGACTCGTCTCGCTTCTCTCAAATGGAAGGTTGGAGAGATAGTGTGACTTTCAAGAGGAGGTTATAAAGGCACTGTGGCTTCACTCTCTCGGATCACTCACTTTGCAGTAAACCCTATCTATACCTTGTCCTGAGGACATTCAAGGGGTCAAAGGAATTGAGACCTCCGGCTAAAAGCCAGCCCTGACTGGCCAGCCATGTGAGTGGATCATGTTAGAAACAGATCCTCCAGCCACGGTCCAGCCTTCAGATAATGAAAGTCTTGCCGATTTCTTAACTGCAGCCTCATGAGGAAACACAAGCCAGAACCAACCAGCTAAGCTATTCCAAAATCCCTGACCCTCACAAATAATATGAGATAATAAATATTTATGGTTGTATTAAGCCACTAAGTGTTGAGATAATTCATTGCACATCAGTATATAAATATATAAACTCATCCACGTGGCAAGCTGGAAAGTTTGGTGGATTACATTTTGGAAGCATCCCTCAACCAATGACATGCAGTAGTTTGTATAAATACCACAGCTTCCTCATGCCTTGTAGATCACTGAACTTCCAGAGTTTCCCCAGGGGAAACTCCATTTGCCTGGGATATTAACTGGATTGATAACACCCTTTATTGACTACTTTCCCTCCCCTAACTTCTTCATGTCCCTACTGGTGTTTCCTTCACCTCCCATATTAATTACTTGTTGTTAAAGCCTTGTCTCAATACCTCCTTTTTTGGGGGAGGGAGGATGCAAACTAGGTCAATTCCACATAACCAGTTGCCAAATCCTGTGTATTTTTAATTTGAAATTATATTTCCATGGTTGCAGTTCAATAGCACCAACCTGACCTAATGCAAACAAACAAACAAAAAAAGCAAAAAGGAACCCTCCCACTTCACACATATATGAATGTTGGTGAAAGTATTCCCCTCCTCAATTTTTAATACGATTTATTTAAATTTATTTATTTATTTTTGGCTGCATTGGGTCCTCATTGCTGCGCACAGGCTTTCTCTAGTTGTGGCGAGCAGGGGCTACTCTTCATTGCGGTGTGCGGGCTTCTCATGGTGGTGGCTTCTCTTGTTGCGGAGCACGGGCTCTAGGCGCACAGGCTTCAGTAGTTGTGGCCCACGGGCTCAGTAGTTGTGGCTTGTGGGCTCTAGAGCGCAGGCTCAGTAGCTGTGGCACACGGGCTTAGTTGCTCCGCAGCATGTGGGATCTTCCCAGACCAGAGCTCGAACCCATGTCCCCTGCATTGGCAGGCGGATTCTTAACCACTGTGCCACCAGGGAAGTCCTTTAATACAATTTAAAACTCAAAACTAGGAAAGAAAAATCCCAAGTGCCAAGAACAAAGAGAATACTCAAAGTTACAGTGATAAGAGGGAGGTGAAATGAAAATGCTCACATGTGAATCAGGAGGAGAGAGAGACCTTAGCAGCTGAAGCTTTGACGCTCTGTGAGCAGGATTATGTAGGTCTGAGCTCCGTGAGACCATAATCAGGAACCAGGCTACCTGCATAAAGCCAGGGGTCCTGAAGAGATTATCTAGTATCCTCTGAATCGGGAACTAGAGGAAACTTGTGCTAGCCTAGGGGAATTGCAGGAAAGCGTCTAATTTTCTTGGGGCTGTGAAAGTAATAGGAATCACCAAAAAAAAAAAAGGGGAAATTTGTTCCACAAGTTGTATGAGGCCTGAATTCTGATTACTCATGTACTATGGGGACCCCAAACTAAGAAATTATCCTATAATCTTGTCCAGAATTGGTAAGTGTAAAAATGTTCCAAAAGGATGTTTTAGGGCACATGAAAATTCTGTGGCCTCCCCTTTCAATCTCATCTCTTTAAGGAAGAGTTTACAGAAAGAGAAAAAGAGAAATGAGAAAAAAGAAATCACAGAAGAAAGCCAACCACAATGCAATGGAGCCAGCAGATGAACAAGTGGGAGAACTTGTACTTCAAGAACTGGAAATAATAGAACAACAATCTAAAAAAGACTTTAAAATAAGTAAAAACAAAAAACATTTCAAGACATGGAGAAAGGAATAGTAGTCACAAACCAAGAATTAAACTATTTGAAAAAAGGCAGATTTGGGGAAAAAATTCTAAAAATGAAAAATATAATAATTGAAATAAAAACTTAATAGACCAGTTGGACTGTAAGGTAGAGATGGTTGATGAAGGGTTAAGTGAATTGGAAGACACATTGCAGGAAATCACCCAGAATATAACACACAAGATAAAGAGATGAAAAATATGAAAGTTGATCAAATGAGCAGGTCCTACGTATGTCTATTAAGAGTTCCAAATGGAAAAAAAAGGGAGTTAGAAGCAAATAGATAGTAGTCAATGATTTCCCTTATCTAAGACATGAGTCTTTAAAGAAGCACACCAGGCCTCATGCAGTATAATTAAAAACAAACCTACTTTTAAACACTAGTTCAACTGCAAAGTATCAACCTTAAAAACTACCAGAGAGAAACACAAATTTACCTCAAATGAATGACATTTAGACTGAGGGCATACGTCTCAAAGCAAAAATAGCTGGCAGAACACAGCTGTTGTGTTATAAATGTAGTTACAAATGCACAGGAATAATGCATTTAAATTGCTGAGAAAAAAACTGTCCTTCCAGAATGAAAGTAAAATAAAGTCAATTTCAGACACAAATGACTATTTTGGCCAGTAGTACTTTGGCATGTTGTATATGAAGATTTACTTTGGCAAGAAAGAATATTACCTTGAAAAGAAGAAGTGGGATGCAAGAAGTATTTTTAAAATGGATAAGTATGTTGGTAAATATAAACAAACACTTGATAATACAAATTAAAATGCCTCTGTGTTTAAAAATAAGGGGAAAATAAATTTGTAAGTATAAAACCATGGAACATGGGAGAGCAGATCAGAGTTAAAGCATATGTTATTTAGAAGGAGGTAAGTGATATTGATTAATTCTAGACTTCAGTTTAGGTGTGACTATGAATATAACGGTAGCCATAACAGAATAGAAATGGAATGCATAATTTGCATACAAGTAGAAGAAAAATATAAAAATATGAACTGGAATACTACCCACCAAATCATGATAGTAGCTTCCTCTTGGGAGAGAGAAGAGGCGATGGCCACCAGGAGGGGCTGGGACAGGGGGTAAAGGAAACGTCAACTTTATCTGAAATGGCCTACATTTTTAAAACATTTAGAAACAAGCCTTTTTGTCCCCTTTGCCTCTGGGATATGTTCAGGATTTTCCCTGATATTCAAGGTCCCTCGTAACCTGCCTCTGTTTTTCAGCCAGCTTAGCTCCCTCTCCACCTCTCAACACATATTTTCTATTTCCATCAGGCCAGTCTCCCCATTTTTTCATAATCCTTGGCTTATTTTAGGATTCCTATCTCTGTTGTCCAAATCCTGCCGGTCCTTAAACACCCTTCTTCCTATCACCCAGTATTGACAACAGCAAATAGGACTGTCTGTAGCACATAATACATAATTACATTCTGTTTAGCTCTCTCTTATTTGTATGTAACTATCTTATGTTTATGTCTTCTATTTCCTTTTAATTGCCTTCTTTTATTCAGTATTTAATGTAAAAGATTATAGAATCTCAGAGGTCAAGAACTGTGGTGTTTATGATACCCTGCCCTGAAATCCCTCATGGCATGTTCCACAGCTAAACACATTGTAAAGAATGTATTTGGTAAATTGAAAGCAGTCCCTCTGATGGAAAGGCAGTAAGAAAAGAAAATGGACAAGCAAGTTTTGATCATTCTTTGGTGGATAAATTGCACCGACTAAACAATAATAAAAGTCACTTATTTCAAAGTTATTGATTAATCTCAGTGATCTGGAATGTATTTGAGATTCAGAAAAAGTTGGTTAAAAACATGTGCTTTGGTGTCAGACAGATCAGTTTAACCATGTGATTACTATCTTTATGAATAGGCAACCTAACTAGTTTGAGTCTTAATTTCTTCATGGGTAGAAAGGGAAAATAGTTCTTGCATGGAAATCACCTAGCTCAGCACGTGGAACGTAGTAAAAGAGCTCAGTAAACGTGACCCGGGATTATTATTACCTAAAATATGTAAACCCGAAGCCATGCATGAGATAACTCAGTTCTCTCCCATCCGGCTGCCAGCCCACGATAGAATTGCATTTATCTGCCCTCTAGAAGTTAAGTGTGGCCTTGCTATTTACGTTTGCCAATAAAATGTAAGCATAAAGACATATTTCGTTTCCTACAGAATTTGTAAGACCTACTAAACAATTCATCACTTCACCTTCCCCTATATGGGGAAGCACATGTTGAGATGGAGCCTCTGCCAGCCTGGGTCCCTGAATGACCATGCTGAGGAGAGCTCTCCTGCAACCCAAGTGGACACATAAAATGAATGAGAAACAAGCTTTTGTTGTGTTAAACCCCCTGAGATTTTGGAGTTTTTTGTTCCTGCAGCAAAACCTAGCCCATCCTGACTAATAGAATGCATTAAAAGTTGTAGTTTCCCCCTGTCCCCCTCCCCCCAAAAAGCCTACCTAAAGCCATACTTTAGAACTCATTTGCTCTTATTTAAAACACTTCTTTCCAACTTGTTTATGTGGTTTCCCATCTCACAGGATGTTTAGAGCAAAATATTAGAGGCGATGTCACCAGAGGTAGGCACTCACCCCAACGAGAAGGGAAAACTGTGATAAGAAGATAAGGAACTCAAAAAGCATTATGATCTGGGGCCATTTTGGATAGGTGGAATTAATGATGCTTACTAAAAAGGCTTTGAAGCCATCTCTGTATTGCAGCACTGCATTTTCAGTTTATTACAGGTTCATTACATTTTTATTTTGCTTATTCATTTTCTTTACTTTATTGTACATTTAGTTTTTACTACACTTTTTTTTTTTTTTTAAATGCTTACTATCTCCCAAGCATCATGCTGAACACTTTGAATGTGTAGCAGGTCACTTAACGCTCTCAGCCTCTCTCAGAAGCGGCAGGTTTTATCCCATCTCTGTGGCAGCACTCAGAGATTTGTAACTGCCGGAGGTTTCTTGGTCACTATGGCAGCATCAGTTTCACATGAACCCAGCCTGTCTGATCTCAAGAGTCCTTTCACCATCATGCCTCTCATGCATTAGCATAACACCGTAGGATGACCCTCAACAAAGGCTAAATTATGTTTCAGGAAAGTCTGTTTTAAAAGGCTGGGAGACATGTGTAACATTTTGGACATTTTTCTATAAAAAAAAAAAAAAGATTCAACTTTAACAAGTGCTGGTGCTTCAAAGGCTAGAAAGCTTGGGTTATCAGGAAAAGCCACATGTGGGAAGCAGCTCTCTCTCTAACAGTGTGAGATAAATGAGACAGTCTTGAATTTCAATGATCTTATAAATGCAACAGGAATGATAAATATAAGTCTATTAAAGCTCTTTCATTTAGAACAAGGAATCTGTATTCTTTGACCATAGCACTTTTTTTTTTTACTGCAACTTTCAAACAGAAAAAGTTGCTGGCCACGGATGAGTCACTTCCTTGGTTCTTTACAATGTGAAGAGAAAGGACCCATGGTTGGGGGTGGGGAAGTTGGGGAGAAGGTGAATTTCTCTGCTGCTGTCCAAATGGTTGCCAGAGAGGCCCCAGTTTGCCATTTCATCTCTGTAGTTGTTTCCTTATGCGAAGGATGGCGGTTGACACCCAGGGGTCTTCGCCATAAATGAAAAGAGCAGAGGACAACCAAACTAGAAGCCCAGAGAAGTTTCCTGCATTGAGAGGCATTTGGCAGACAGCGTTTCTTATAGGATAACAGAATCTCACTCCTCACTGCCAGAACGACATCTCTGGGGCTCAACTACCCTGCTCTGGAAACCTACATTGTCCCTACCTACCACAAACAAGGTTTCACTCTCAGTGGAAATTTGATTTTTGTTTTTATTTTTGTATGACCGTTCAACAGGTAAGCAACATATTTGTCGTAGAACCGTAGCACTATTGTTTAAACATCACAGTGGCAATTTCAGTTCTCTGGAGGAGCTATTAAGAACGTAGGGTCCCTTCCCTGATCTGTGTTTTTGTCCCCCGTTACTGGGGGTGCAGCATTTTCACATACCTTCAGAGGGGTTCAGAGATGCCAGAAGGGGGGTGATTGCAAATGCTTACTATCAGGCTACTTCTGACAATTCCTAATGTAATCCATACACTACACATACATTCTAGTTATACAATTTATGAGGTATAACAAGGGGAGAGAAGTGAAGCTGGGATATAATTGTGACTGATGTGAAACAGACATGTAGAATGAATGGCCTTACAACATTTTCTTTGAAGTTTGTTAAAAGCAGTAAAGTGATATTCACTATAAGTGAAACCTGCTGTTACAGATATCCACTGGCTTGGGGAACATTTTCTTTTGACTTTATTTCTTGAATTTTAATTCGCCACTTGAAGTTTACAAAATTTTTTTTCTTTTGACGTGCAATGGAAGAGAAAGGGACTAAAAAGTGTGGAGAACCTACTACGTGCTTATCCCATACCAGGCACTTGACATCAGGGCTGACTCACAAGCCACAGTAGGGCACAGAGCCTAGGGCCCACAGGAATGTTTTGGTTTCTTTTAAAGTCAGAAGAAAACAATGATATAATAATAATATATTATCAATTCATATAATAAAATTAAAATTTATTATAAAAATAATGAATATAACAATGAATCGCACCTGGATTATATTTGTCTTTTAATCCTTTCGTTATGGAAGAAGGGGCCCCCAAAGGCAATGTGGCAAGGGCCCACGGGTTCCATAATGTGGTGGCCCTGCTTGATAGAAATTATCACGTTTAATTCTCCTGAGTAAATCTGAAAGACTGGAAGACATGGAGAAAGTGACATTTCAGAGACTTAAGAAGTTTTCCTAAGGTCCTAAAACTAGCAAGTGGTAGAGGCAGGTCTTAAGACTATTGTCTAATTCTTTCCACTGAAGAAGAGCTTAATGTATAGGTAATTCTACATTGGAACACCTGGCATTAGGAACGAAAAATGTCACTTATATATTTGGTACCAAAGAAATGAATGGAAAATCAGTTCTGAGGTTGGCATGTATTTTTCCATACAATATAGGAAGATGTCTAGAAATATATGTAACCCAGATGTCCCCAAGTTTACCAGCTTCAAGGTCAATACTTCTTTTCAATGCTCAAATAATAGTTTACACACCCACAGGAAGTCCGGCCTTGGTCCTATCACTATCGCCTTCCCATCTTTCTCTTGGGACCTGTGAAGACCACTTATGTGTTCCTCTAACCAGTCCTGGTTAATACTCAACGTCTCAGCAGACTGCTTCTCACAGCATTTGGGGCGTCACTTTTGGGGCAGATGGTCACAGCTCTCTCTTCACACATCAGTGCGTGCCCCTCTCTTTATTCCCCAGAACACAGCTAAGACAGAGCTGGGACTTCCAACCAGTTTTTACTGAAGTCTTGGGGGCATCAGTAGTGCAACATGAAGGGGAACACTCGACTAATACCTAGGTCGACCAAGCATCCTAATTTGCCCAGAACTAAAGGAGTTCTTGGGAAATTTTAGTTTGAAAACTGTGTCAGTCCTGGGCAAACCTGGACAAGTTGTTCACCCTACAGATGTCTCGTCTTGAACCCACAGCCCTGACTTACCTCACTTAGGGCTTCATCTTGGCTATTGGTCTATCTCCACTTGGCTAAGTTGGTTCTTCCCATCCCTGTCACCTCCAAGAATGCTCTTTCCTTAGATTCCAGACCCAACTTTTCTTGGCCTCAGAGAGAGGAAGACCTCTTTCCTCTAGTTTAAGACCAGCCTCCTTCCCTGCCCAGCCTCATTACTAACAGGAAGACCTCTTACCTTGCTGAGAAAGACCTGTGCTCCTCCATTAGCATGTCGTTAAATCCTCATGGCCTGGACAAGACAAACCCAGAAGTCCACAAGACTGTTCCCAGACTCAAAGTCATTTGGTCTTAAATGACATCAGGTATGGGACCCCAAGAGTCTAATATGGGTTGTTCTGTATCAAACCCATGCAGTTTCTTGTCACAATCTCTTGGCCTGATAGATGAATGGGAGGTTGGGTCATCCCCATAATTTGGAATCTCTTGTGAGCAATGTTTAGTTTAGAACACAGACACATCTCTGGGGCAGGGGAGGTGGGGAGAGTGATTTTCAGGCAAGTATCAGTCTAAATCCAGATTTCATGAGAAAAGAGGTTTATAACCCCTAAGCAGCACAGTTCTGTTCAAACACACCACAGATGTTACCAAGAAGAGCACTCAGTCCCTTGGGATGAAGTGTCTGAATTTTGGTTACTCTGTGGATTCAGGACTTTAGACAAGAACAATGGGTAGGTATATGTCCTATATACGCTGTTGACTAAAACACCTTTAAATTGGACCTCCCTGAAAAAAAGGAAAGTTCTTTTCCAACACCAATTCCAAATCCTACCCTAGAATTCAGCAACACTTGTGACTCTCAATGATGGGTTTCCAATTTTGAAAATTTAAAACTTAGGTCTACGAAGAACCCCATTACAGGTAGGATCAGAGAGTACGTAGAGATTACAAAATTTGTAACAATGCAATTAAGTGTCACATGAGTTGACAATGTTTATCACAAAGCTAAGAGGCCATCTTGGGCAAACTGACCATAAATTTAATATTTCTGAGAAGGGAAGAAAAAATAAGGGAAATGAGACAAAATAAAGTTAAGAAAACTGATTTCAGAAGACTTTACACTGAGTTGGTAAGACTGTAGGAGGGCTTTCACCAGAGTCTGTAGCGTTAACTTTACCATACTTACATTAAAAAAATCATCATTGTAACTTCTTCTATACCCTGTCATTATTACATCACCTGTTTCAGTTTTTTGACCAATGATTATATGTGTGTATGTTAAACTCGAAATTAAAAATCAAATCATCTGTTTTAATAATTTTTCTGTCACTCTACCTACTAAATATCACTTTCCTTTTTTTTTTCTCTGTAGATAATCTCAAGAAATACAGGATAAAATAGGTGTTTAACTAAAATTCCAAGTAGACCTAAGAAGTTTGTTGTGCTGAGGCCTGGATAGACTTAGGAACACATGAATCCAGGGGTTAGGGAAGAGTAGGGTCAAAAAGAAAAATAGTACAGATAGTTTTTGCCTTGGTGAAAAGTCAGAACTTCATACGCTGCAAAAGTGAGGTATCAGAGCAAATGTGGATTGCCACAGCAATCAGACAAGAAATAAAAGGAATCCAAATTGGAAAGAAGAATGTAAAATTACCACCGTTGGCAGATGACATGATACTATACATAGTTGACCCTTGAACAACACAAGGGCTAGGGGAGCCGACCCCCTGCATGGCTGAAAATCTGTGTATGACTTTTGACTCTCCAAAAACTTAACTATCAATAGCCTACTGATGACTGGAAGCCTTACCAATAACACAGTCAATTAACACATAATTTGTATGTTATATGTACTATATACTATATTCTTACAATTAAGTAAGCTAGAGAAAAGAAAATGTTATTAAGAAAATTAACGAAGAGAAAATACATTTACAGTATTGTACTATATTTTTCAATACTGTTAAGTTTATGTCATCCATTTACAAGATGAATTGTCTATCTGTCAGCACCTACATCAATATTGGCTTATATGATACAAAGCACAGGAGATATTATACATATTACTAACACCAGACAGCAAAAATGAAAAGATAATGTGAAAAAGAAATTCATATTTCTTTACAAGTATAACGATTCATGCATTGATAACAAAGAAGCAGCAATATGATTGCTTTATGTTAGCCTAGTGTAACTGATACAATTGCTTCATGGTAGCCTAGCCCATGGGCTAATGAATGGATTGTTATAAAATTTCTTTATGACATACAATATTACAATCATAATACAGTATTGGAAACATTGTTACATTATTTAAAAAACCGCTTACCTGTGATGAGAGGCTGATATGCAGTTTCTCCAATTATGAGAGAGAAGCACACTGTACAGTAAGGTAATCCTTTGAAAACGAAGATATAAAACAGTAAGAAAACTAGCACATTATTAATTCTATATGAAATGTCACTCACCTATGACTGTGTAAGAATAGGCTATCCACTTCAATACAACTCTTGCACGTATATTTTTGTACATTTATTGAAAAAATCTACATATAAGTGGATTTGTGCAGCTCAAACTCATATTGTTCAAAGGTCACCTATATGGAAAATCCTAAAGACACCACCAAAAAACTATTAGAACTAATAAATAAACTCAGTAAATGTTCAGGATACAAAATTAATATACAGAAATCTGTTGCATTTCCATATACTAAGAACAAACTATCAGAAAGAGAAATTAAGAAAACAATCTCATCCACAGTTGCATCAAAGAGAATAAAATACTTAGGAATAAATCTAACCAAGGAGGTAACTCGGAAGTTATGACATTGATGAAAGAAATTGAAGACAATATAAGCAATTGGAAAGATATTATGTGCTTATGGACTGAAAGAATTAATGTTGTTAAAATGACCATACTACCCAAGGCAATGTACAGATTCAATGCAATCCCTATCAAAATACCAATGGCATTTTTCACAGAACTAGAACAAATAATTCTAAAATTTGTATGGAAACATAAAAGACCATGAAGAGCCAAAACAACCTTGAGAAAGAAGAACAAAGAACAAAGCTGGAGGCATCACACTTCCTTATTCCTTGTACTACAAAGGTACAGTAATCAAAACAGTATGGTACTGGCACAAAATCAGACATATAGATCAATGAAACAGAATAGAGAACCCAGAAATGAACCCACACTTATATGGCCAATTAATTTACAACAAAGGAGGCAAGAATATACAATGGGGAAAAGACAGCCTCTTCGATTGGGAAACCTGGCCAGCTACATGCAAAAAAAATCAAACTGGTCTACTTTACCACACCATATACTAAAAAAACAAAAAAACAAAAACAAAAACACCTCAAAATGCTTAAAGACTTTAATATAAGACCTGAAACCATAAAACTTCTAGAAGAAAACAAAGACAGTACACTCTTAGAATCAGTCTTAGCAATACATATATATTTTTTGCCTATGTCTTCTCAGGCAAGGGAAGCAAAAGCAAAAATAAGCAAATGGGGCTATATCAAACTAAAAAGCATTGCACAGTGAAGGAAACTATCAACAAAACAAAAAGGCAGCCTACCAAATGAGAGTAGCTATTTGCAAACAATATATCTAATAAGGGGTTAATATCCAAAATATACAAAGCATTCATACAACTGAACATAAAAAAACCCAACTGGATTAAAAAATAGGAGAGCACCTGAATAGACATTTTTTCCAAAGAAGGCATGCAGGTGGCCAACAGGTACATGAAATGATGTTCAGCATCACTAATCATCAGGGAAAGGCAAATCAAAACCATGAGCTACCACCTCAAACTTTTCAGAATGACTATTATCAAAAAGACAACAAATAACACGTGTTGGAGAGAATGTGGGAAAAAGGGGATCCTTGTACACTGTTGTTTGGACTGTTCATTGGTGCAGCCGCTTTGGAAAACAGTATGGAGGTGCCTCAAAAAGTTAGAAATAGAACTGCCATATGATCCAGCAATTTCACTTCTGGGTGTTTACCCGAAGGAAACAAAAACACTAATTCAAAAAGATATAAGCACTCCAGTGTTCATTGCAGCATTATTTACAATAGCCGAGATATAAAAGCAACTTAATTGTCCGTCAGTAGATGAATGAATAAAGAAGATGTGGTATATATGTTTATCATTCATAAAAAATGAAATCTTGTCATTTGCAACAACATGGATGGATCTAGAGGGTATTATGCTAAGTGAAGTAAGTCAGACAGAGAGAGACAAATACCGCATGACCTCACTTACATGTGGCATTCTAAAAAACAAAATCAAGAAACAAAACAAAATGAAAACAGACTCATAGATACAGAAAACAAATGGGTGGTTGCCATAAGGGAGGGAGGGTAGGAGGGGTGAATGAAATAGAGGATTAAGAGGTGTAAAATTCCATTTATATAATAAGTCACAGGGATGTAGTATACAGTATTAGAAATATGGTCAATAATATTGTGGTAACTTTCTATGGGACTGATCGTGATCATTTCATAATGTAGGCAAATGTCAAATCATTACGTAGTATACCTGAATCTAACAAAACATTGTACATCAACTATATTTAATTTAGAAAAATCAATATAGTATGTTATTAGTGTAAGAATAGTGTAAGAACATAGTGTAAGAATAGTGTGGTCAATGAGACACAATAGAGATTCCAGAAATAAGCCTGTATTAACACAATAAATTGATTTTTGACAATGGCACTGAAAGAATTCAATAAAGAAAAACCTTCAACAAGTGATGCTGGAGGAACTGAATATCCAGATGGAAAAAAAATGAACCTTGACCCTTACTTCAATCTGTATAAAAAAGTTCATTTGGGATGGGTAATAGACCTAATTGTAAGAGCCAAAACTATAAAGTTCCTAGAAGAAAACATAGGAGAAAATTTTTATGATCGTGAGGTAAATAAAGACTTCCTAGAAAGAACACTGGTAGAAATAACCATAATATTTACAAAAATCAGATTTCATCAAAATTAAAAATTTCTGCTTATCAAATCGTATCATTAAGTACAGGAATAGACAAGCTACAGACTGGGAGAAAATATTCACAAAAAATATATGTGGCAAAGAACTTGTATCTAGTATCGAGGACTTGAATCTTTTATAACTCATTACTAAAAGGACAACACAATTTCTTATATTTGCAAAAGACTTGAACAGGCAATTACAATAGAACAGATACAAGTAATTAAAAAGGACACAAAAAATTCATTAGTCATCAGAAAAACATTAATTAAAACCATAATGGTATACTACTTCACACCCACAAAATAGATAAAATTTTAAAATGCTGACCATACCAAATGTTAATGAGAATGTGGAGTGATCAGAATTTGAATCTATCTCTGGTAGGAATTTAAAATGGTATAACCACTTGGAAGACATTGAAATTTTTTATAAGCTAAACATACACTTACTCTATGATCTAGTAATTCAACGCCTAGCTACATACTTAAAGAAACTGAAACATAAGTTCATAAAAAGATATGTATAAGAGTGTTCATAACAGCTTTATTCATAATAGCCCCAAACTGAAAACAGATCAGAAGTCCATCCTTGGGAGACTGGATCAACAAACTGTGGTATATTCATAGAATAAAATACTACACAGCAAAAAAAAAGAAACAACCTACATGAATGAATCTCAAAAACATTATGCTGGGCAAAAAGAAGTCAGACACGAGAACTACGATTCCATTTATATCAAGTTTTATAACAGGCAAAACTAACCTATATTCCAAGATACATACTCAGGAGAATTGAAAACAGAGGTTTACAAAAAAAAACATGTACACGAGTGCTCACAGCAGAATTATTCATAATAGAAAAAAAGTGGGAACATCCCAAATATCCACCAATTGATGAATGGGTAAACAAAATGTGGTATATCCATACAATAAAATATTGCTTAGCAATAAAAAGAAAGAAAGTACTGATAAATGCAACAATGCAGGCAAACCTTAAAAACATTATGGTAACTGAAAGCCAGACACAAAACGCCGCATGTTGTATGACTCCATTTATATGAAAGCACTAGAACTGGCAAATCCATACAGACAGAAAGTAGTTTAGTAGTTGCCAGGGGCTGGCAGGAAGGGGCAGTGGGGAGTGACTGCTGATAGGTATGTAGTGTCTTTGGGGGGTGATGAAAATATTCTAAAATTAGATAGTGGTAATGATAGTACAACTTTGCGAATATATCATTGAACTGTACACTTTAAAAGGATTAATTTTATAGTATATGAATTATATCTCAGTGAAAAAAACCATAGTGACAGAAATTTGAGCAATGGTTGCCTTGAAATCAGGGTGTGGATGGAGATCAAAAGGAAAATAGGAAGGAACTTTCTGGGAGGATGGAAATGTTCTATATTTCTTTAGAAGTGTGAGTTAGAAATGGCTAATAGAAATGGCTGTATGCACATTTTTCAAAACTTATCAAACTATAAAAAGTAAGATCTGTGCATTTACATGTAGATTTTTGCCTCAAGGAAAAACAAATTAAAGGCAACAAAGAAAAAAGACAGAGTAAAATTGGAATAGAATACTTCTTTAACATAGGTATGACAATTTTATCATATATATAAATCTCAAACCAGTAAGTCAATATCTTAGTATCGAAACCCTCTAGAATCTATCATTACAGTTGGAAACAAGACCAACATGTCCTGTTATGGGTGAAATGTTTTAACAAGATTCTGCAAGTGCTCACCAAACTAATTAGTGAAAATAAAAAAAATAAGGTTCCTGTATTAGAAAGGAGGTGGCTCCAAATATTGTTATTTACAGTTATTGAAATTGTCCACCTGAAAAACCCAAGAAATAATGAGAATTGTTGGAACCAAGAGGGTTTACCATCCTAATTGTAAAGCCAATAGCTTTCCTATATAATATTAAACATTATTTTAAAAATATAATGGTTAAAACAATACCATTTTAAAAATTAACAAAAATACGAAATGCCCAAGACCAATATAAGCAAAGTTATTAAACTCTACTGATGGACATAAAAATCACTTTAATAATTCAAGAGTGCCTCTCGTCTTTGCATGGATGGACTCAAAATAATAAAGATATTGCTTTTCTCAATTCATACACATATACAGTCCCAAGCAAACCCCAGCAAGGTTTTTATGATATTTAAAAAAAAAAGATTCAAAACTAATATGGAATTAAATGTGTAAGAATAGCCAGAAGAAGAGTGAACTTTCTTCTACCAGGTATAAGAATCCTGTTTTTTTGGCCGCGCTGTGTGGCATGCAGGATCTTAGTTCCCTGACCAGGGATCAAACCCGTGTCCCCTGCAGTGGAAGCACAGAGCCCTTACCACTGAACCACCAGGAAGTTCCCCAGGAATCCATTAATTAACGTTGGTGCAGAACTAGTACAGGAAGAGGGGTACCTTGATGGAAAGTAATAGAGAGCCAAGACAAAAACCAAAGCATGAGTATGGATTGGGACAAAGTAAAGGCAGCATTGAAATAACTAGAAAAAGATTGGATTGTTTACCAAATAACGTTAGGACAACTGACTGTTTATGTGCAAATAAAAATGACTACCTATTACACACCTTACCATACAACAAATTCACGATGGATTAAAGGTAAAATGTAAAGACAAAACCAGAAAAGTACACGGAAAACAATAGATTAACTACTGCATTTGTTAATTTTGGTTAGCGAAGGAGTTTCAGGAGGATGTTTGAAGTATATCATCAAAGCTAGACTAAAGAGGGAAAGGATTGACTCCTTAAAAACAAAAAACTTCCACATGACAGAAACCTCCTTAAACAAAATTAAAAAACAAACAATTGGCGAAAACACTTACTGCTTATGTGACAGACCAAACGTTAATACCTTCAATATGTGCTTTTTTATGGTTGCTTTCAACTGAAGAGTCCTGCTCAAACTTGCTGAAACATGCACGGGGATTTGCTAGCTTCTGTAACTGGAGAGCCCAGGGATGGAGAGGCCTGAAGCTTCCATCATGCGGAAGCCATGTTGGTTGCCTGTAGCCCAGTTCCCCCTATCCTACCAGCCTAACAGTCCTCCAGGAAAGAGTGCTGCTTCTCTGATCGCTCCAGCACAGAAGCTTTTGGAAGGATTTTGACCCAGTTTGGGTCACAGGTCAGTCACCAAATAACCCCTGTGGCTGAAGGAAGGTTTCTTTCTCTTTTGCTCCTGTTTCTCTTTTGTTCTGAGATTCTAGTGTGTTACCCACTGATGATTCTGCCCAGGCATGGATCATGTGCTACCCTTGTGGCAGGGAAAGGGGTAGGTCAGTGCTACACAAACTACTTGGGATGAATTTTTCATAATACGGAGTTATTCTGTTATCAGAATAAGGGAGAAGGAATGCTAAGGGGAAAAAACAGCAGATTTTCACTAACGTATATAAAGAGCTCTCACAAATCAATAAGAAATAATATGTTCAAAAATCCATGAAAAGCCGTAATGGTTCATCATTAATAAAATTTCACTTTTCCTTAGTCCTATTCTTTTATATCTCTGCTGAATGCTTTCCAAGGTTGTAGCTGGCTACTTTCACAAATTAAGCTGTTATAATTTATCACAAGATGCTAATATGTTATAAGGAGCTTCCTCTCCTCTTACGTAACCCATAAAGTACAGCGGCTTTCTGCAGACAATGTTTTAATCAAAGGATTGTCTCGGTTGTGAGAATTTTAGGCATGAAAACTAAGATACAGTCCCTCAGGCAGAATGAATGCTCAAATCTTTATTTCACTAGCGTTCAATAAATCTTTTTTCTTGTATCTTTGACAAGCAAGGGAAGGTCTTTTTCTTTTGGTTTTTCTTGAATAACCTATGATTTTGCAGTTATTTTATGTGCATATTTCTTAAATGAATTTAGGGGCCTGAACTTTACTGATTTTGTTTCAAATTTAGTTTGTCTCATTGCAAGAAAGATTAGATTATTACTTCTATATAATTTATATGTTTTTTATAAATATAAATTTTTATCTATTAGATTTCAAGTTGCTGCTTTTTTAAAAAAAATAGGCTGTATATTTTAGACCTAAATGGGAGTATTCATAGAAGATAAAAAGTTCAATTTTTGAGAAAACAGAACATTTCTGTTAACTTAGAACCCTGAAACTCAAGAAGCATGATTATTTTGATTTTTTGTTTGTTTGCTTTTAAATTTTGCACATTATTTTTATGAAAGAGAAGGAACGAATGGCAGGGAGTTAATTCAAGAGAGCCTCTCAAGTTTATATTTCACTGAGTAAATAAAAGTACATGCTCCACCCTTTGTGTGTGCTCGGAAGCGTTATTCACCTTCTCTGTGTCTCAGATTCATCATTTTTGAACAGGGATTACAATAGGACCTACCTCACAGGGTGGTTTTAAGGGTGCAATGAATTAAAGTGCTTTGACAAGTGCCTGGCCCAAAGTAAGTGCAGAGTCAGTTGGCTACACCTGTGATTCACGTCATTTCTAACCATAGCCCAGCCTACCGACAGTTATGTAGCTGACACTGTTCAGAAGTCCTTGGGAGGTTAAGAAGTACCTCCTGCATGACGGAATGCAGTTGAATAGAGTTGAGAAGCTTACTTCCTTGAACTAGAATTCTCTGGAAATAGATGTTTCAACTATGGATAAAAGAAATGATCACTACCATTAATCAGAAACATAAAGAGTTCTCAGAGTTCCTTGTTACCTCTCTGTAGCCCTTATTCTATGATGATTTATCCACTGAGGTTTCTGTTTTCTCTACTAATCCGTGAATTCAAAGGAGGGCTATGATTTATTCACTATTAACTTCCTCGACCCACTATGGGCCTATCACAGAGGGGCTCACTGAATATTTGTTGAATGAATGAATGAATGAATCAGCTAATGAACAAATAACCGAACAGGCATACAACTCTCCAACCCTCTTATATAAATAGTACTCTAGTGAGCAGTGTACAAGTCAGAACTAGAAATCCCAGAGGCCAACTACCTGGAGAGCAATGGGACAGGTTTTATCTACTTGCAATCTATTAAAAGATCATCCTTCAAAAATTCTTTAAAGCGTCTTAAGAAGAGGAAATTCCATCATCACATGTGCTTCAGCCATGAATTTCAACATTTCTTCTTTGAGAAAACATGAAATATTATACCAACACAGATAAAATCTTTTGACTACTTTTATTGGTCATTCATGCATATATACTATTAAAGCTGAAACAGAATTGAAAGGTGGTAACCAAAAGGGAAGGTAACTTAATTTAGAGAAATTAAAAGGATGAGAGGGAAGCAATAAACATGGTTGAATTTGCTGAATATTTTTCTATGCTGGGAAAAAGGTATTACCTGATAGGTATTTGATACTTGAACACAATGAAATAGTTGGATTCAGAAAATATTTTGAAGCTTTTATTTTCTTTTGATGCAGTAGGTGAGGTCTTTTATTTTTTAAAGAAAGTATCTAGTTCAGTTCTGTTTGAATGATACTTTAGTATCTCTCTGCAGACGTAACTTGTTTTATTGCACTTCGCTTTATTGACCTTTGCAGATATTTTGTTTTTTACAAATTGATGGTTCGTGGCAACCCCTATCAAGCAAGTCTATTGGTGCCATTTTTCCAATAGCATTTGCTCACTTTGGGTCTCTGTGTCACATTTTGGTAATTCTCACAATATTTCACTTTTTCATTATTATCATATTTGTTATGGTGATCAGCGATCTGTGATGTTTAATGTTACTATTGCAAAAAGATTACAACTCTCTAAAGGCTCAGATGATGATTAGCAGGTTTTTTTATCGATAGTGTTTTTTAATTAAGGTATCTACATTGTTTTTGTACAGAACACTATTGAGCACTTAATAGACTGCAGTATAGTGTAAACATAACTTTTACAGGCACTGGGAAACCAAAACATTCGTGTGACTCACTTTATTGCGATATTTGATTTATCGCTGTGGCCCGGAACCAAACCTACAATGTCTCCGAGGTATTTCAGGTTGAGTATGATGAGAAGCTGGATTCGGTTCAGCTTATAGCTCACAAAGGTTGTGTGTTTCATTCTGGTGGGGTGGTTGTTGTCAGCCCTTGGTCTGGCTCACACCTCCAGCTATTGTGAAACTCAGGGGTCTCCCCTGGAACTGTAAATGGAGACCCCAAATGAGATCAAATGAGGCAGACGCCTTAAATCAGAAGTGTCAGCTGAAGAAAGAGCTCTTTCCCTGGGTTCCTGCAGTGAGCGGTCCAGGGGCCCATCACTTAATTCAGAGCTAAAAGAACATAAGCAATGTGCTGGGTTTTCAGAAGTGGCGAACTGAAATCCTTTCCCCTCAAATTTCAGAATTAATCAGGAAATATCTACACGCATCAGATAGATGAAGATCAAAAAATGTCGTCTTTATTGCTGGCCTCGCTCAATTAGAATATGTGGCTGGAATCTGTGGCCCAGTAATTGGGTTTCCACATCTTGCTTCTCACTCCCTCCTCCAAGACAAGGTATTAGGACGGCCCCTTTGTAAAGCAGACATTTCCTTGGTCAACGGCGGATAGGGTCACTGTCTCCCATCTGAGAAATCTCATGAGTTCAGACCAGTAGAAATGGCCTTCCTATCTGCCTCCAGAAAGGAGATGCCAGGCCCAAGGTAACTCATCCTGTGGATGCAGGAGCAAGAGGAGATGCCCCCTCCAGGCAGACAGACCTGAGACAGAGCCAGGGCCAGCCAAGCCAAGCTCAGGCCAACCAGGCAGGTGGCTCCTTCTCCTTTGGGGAGCGAGTGAAGGGGAGAAAGGTACCAGCAGCTTAGGGAATAGCTGTCCACTTTCCAGGTATTTTATCCTTGTCCTTTCGTCTCACAGTTCAAACAGCACTTTGAAAACTTTCTTCAGAATTGAGTCCCTGAGTAAAAGCATCTTCATCCTTCAAAGGAGCCACTCCCATGGCTTTTAAGTCAGGAGAGCCATGGCTGACTTTTTCTAGAAATCCCCCTTTCCATCATGCCTACCTCTTCCCCAGAGGTCCCTGTCCTTGTCACTTTCTTCACCCTTAACAACTGAAAGTCTGTGGCCCTTTCTTGCTAAGAAGGGCCTCTTGTGTCGTCTCACACCAGCCCAGGTGGCTGTCACCCATTTCAAGACATTTTTCTCCCTCTCCCAAACACCTGCCCTCTACCCAGCACACACAACTCAGAAGCTCTGATCTCCACCAAAGCCTTGGACCATTTGGATTATCTCCTGAGCACTTACTGTAGTCACAGCCTGTCTTAGAAGACGTAGTAAAGGTAGGGAATTTATTCCCTGTATATACTCGTTTTTTTCTATACTTACTAAATGTAAGACTGGAAATGTTGATGTTGTTGATTTTGTTGTCACGTTCTGTTGCGTGTGAGTTCTTGGGCCATTGAATTCATTCATTCAACTCATTCATTTATTCATTCACCTACTAATCTTTATGAAGTGTGCTTGGCCCTGTGCTGAACCTGGGGTTACAGATAGGAATAATGCTCAATTCCTATCTTTGGGAAATCAGTCTGGGGGGAGGGACGGACGTAATAGATATTTTACAATATGGCCAAGTAAACTGAATTATAGAGGCACATTGAACCGAGGTCTTGGTTGAAGGTTGAAGGGTGAGGGGGACCAGGACATTTTGGCATGTCCTGGTCTCCTTCCGTGTGAAGAAGAGCGAGATGTGCAGCAGGAACAGTGAAAGGCAGGCTGGGCCCAATCTGTGGAAGGCTTTGTAAGACAGAAGAAGGAGTTTAAACGTCATTCTGTAAGCAACAGGAAGCTGGCAGAGATTTTAAGCAGAGGTGTAACTCGATCAGCTTTTTATTAGGGAGATAACTCTGCGTCAGGCGGATGGGATTCATTCTTAGAAAAGTTAATCCTTCCAGGGCAATAGGCACTTGGCTGCTGAGAAGCCCGGCTTTCAGCTCAGTGTTTGGAGGGTCTCGAGCGATATTGATGTAATTGAGCTTTTAGCAAAAAAGATGAAATCGTAATAGCCAATATGTCTAAAATGAAAAGAACGTGATTTGCCTTCTAATAAGGTACCCCCCTTAAAAATAAATCTTTAATTCAACCTATGAATTTTTAATGCCAAGAACGCAGCATAATACTTTGAAATTGAAACTTGAGACACAGGCATGGCAAAAATCTTCCCTACAGTGGATTTGGGGCATACAAATTGAGCAGTACGAACTATTGACACCTCCTGGTGGCAGCAGATGTGTGCTGTTTGTCTGGTCAAAACAAGAGGGAAATGAATCAAAGGCATTAAAAATAAATAACACTGGCAGCCCAGAAGGAAGAGATGGGAGGATGAAATGGCCCTGGTCTCAGGAGCGACCTGGTAGAGACCTGTTGGAAGAGAGAGATGGCAGAGGGAGGCCTCAGGTGACCAGGGCCAGCCGCCACTGCTCCTAGTGAGAAGGGCTGAGCAAGGCCGTCTGACAAATTTAAAACCAAAAGGTAGATGACTGAGATCGGTGTTCCAGAATGTCTGCTGGCAGTTTTTTTGGTGTTGTTTACTGTATTTATTTGTTTTTATTTTTGGCTGTGTTGGGTCTTCGTTGCTGTGCACAGGCTTTCTCTAGTTGCAGTGAGCGGGGGCTACTCTTCTTTGCGGTGCACAGGCTTCTCATTGTGGTGGCTTCTCTTGCTGCGGAGCACGGGCTCTAGGCGTGCGAGCTCAGTAGTTGTGGCTCGTGGGCTCTAGAGTGCAGGCTCAGTAGTTGTGGCGCACAGACTTAGTTGCTCCGCGGCATGTGGGATCTTCCCAGATTAGGGATCAAACCCGTGCCCCCTGCATTAGCAGGCGGATTCTTAACCACTGCGCCACCAGGGAAGCCCCCGCTGGCAGTTTTTAAAGGAGATTTCACTTTTCAGTTCTAAACATCCAGCCTGATAAACGCTTTCTCCATAGTAATCTCTTTCAGCTCTATAAGCACTTTTTAACCTTCTCAGGACCCTTTCACGTACAGGGTTGTATTTAATATAAAAGAAAAGAAACTTTCCTCGAGGAAAGAACCACCCAGAGTCATTGCATTTCTCACTTGTACATTATTTAAAAAGGCACAAAAGACAGTAACTGTGAGATATTGAATAGCAAAACACAAAAGCCAATCAAATGCCATCTTAGATGGACACACTTACCTACTCTCAGTGGAAAAACAGGAGAAGGACCAAGAAGAAGCATCTTGGTTTCTGACTCATTTCTGATACAGAAATGGCTCAGAACTGATATGGGATGATCCAGGGTCCAGGTTTAATATTCACTGGCTGGATGACCTAGGACTTCTCCCTGCCTCAGTTCCCCTCGAGGTAAAGTGTGAAGATGGGCTGCAAAAGAGCTCTAGGACCTAGTGGGTGTTGGGCGGCTTTGTGACTTTCATGGGTTCTAAGCACTTTTGTCTTCATGGTCCCCTTTTGTTGTTGTTTCATCTCTTGGTTTATTAACCAGCCACAGGCCACGTTGGTGACAGAGGTAGTCTCATTCATCTAACATTTTAAAACTATGATTATCACCCAGCTATGTCCACCAACATATTCCTTTCCATAGGATTCTGTGTTTTCAGGGTCACTGAAGTATAACGTAACCAGAAGCTATGATTCCATATTGATTTCCAGATCAGAAAATGCATTATCCCTCCAAGTCACTTTAACATCACTATCAATACACATATGGTAAAAGCAGGTTGTTTTTGCAAAGAAAAGTCTCCCTGAAACATCCAAAGAGTCATCCCAATGTCAATCTCCTGGTTTGGTACTGCTCATACAAGATGCTACCATTTGGGGGAAGCTGGGTGAAGGGTACCCAGGATGTCTCTATTGTTTTTCCAGTTTCCTCTGAGACTACAATTATTTAAAAATAAAACAAAACGTGTTATTCATGGAAATAGGGGCTAAACATTTCAGTTCAAAATCTAAAATGAAAAGTTGAAGTTTCTTAGGAGAGTTTGGGAGTCACCTAACAACTATGATAACAGTTGAAACCCAGTGAAAAAGGCTTATTTCTGTCGGAGGCTCCTTACTAACTCTGGCAGTGATAAACATGACATGGCATGTCGCTCTGCTCTCCCCAACTCCCAGACCAAGGAGGCTCTATGAATTAGCTTCAGCTCACAAGGAACAGGTGAGACAGAGGCCCCCAGTTTTGTGAAATCCCAGGGAGAGAACGCTGCACATAATTTATTTCCATTCCTCTGCATCTGAGGCTCGCACACACCAACTGCACAATCCCAGGCCAGCCGTCTGCCGGGGTTCGGAGCCCGGTCCGGACCCAGGCCGGACTGGGTTTCATCTCGCGACCTCCGATGGCACCAGCGGGTCAGCCTGGCTCAGGGCGACCTGGTCTTTCTTCTCCTGCTGCAAGACCTGCGCCTCCCACAGCGCCTGGTCCACGTGATCGGCGGTGAGCACCACAGGCTTGGGCTTCTCCTCGTCGAAGAGACGCTCGTTGGCCTCCGGGTACAGCTGGCGGGGCCCGACGGCGCGCAGATGTGCCGGCAGGTGCAGGAACTCCTGGGCCTTGAGGTCGCAGTCGCGCATCCGGGACCCCGGCAGCCACCAGCGGCCCACGAAGCCCACATCCGGGATCCGGTCCAGGAAGTCGGCCCAGCGGGGCTGCAGGTAGCGGC
Organism: Balaenoptera physalus; assembly: GCF_965194825.1. NCBI lineage: Eukaryota > Metazoa > Chordata > Mammalia > Artiodactyla > Balaenopteridae > Balaenoptera > Balaenoptera physalus. The sequence continues at coordinate 38,280,433 of NC_138900.1, read as the reverse complement.
AGCGGGCCTGGTGGGGGCTGGCCTGGGCGTCGAAGGGCGTCTCATACACCAGCGAGCAGAGGCCCGGGCTCACGGGGCGCCGGTGGCCGCGACCCGGCAGCCAGAGCGGCTGCTGCAAGGACGCTTCCGAGTCGCGTTGCGCGTGGAGGCCTCCAGCGGCAGGAGGGTCCCCGACACTCCGAGAGAGAGAGAGATCGCTCCAGGCCAGGGCGCAGCAGGCCGCCGCGTCCCCGCAGGCCTCGGAGGAGTCCCGGAGCGGAGCGAGGGCCCCAGCGCCCGACCGCGCCCACTCGCCGGGCTTTGCCGACGCAGCGTCGCCCTCCCCTCCGCGGCTTCGGGACCAGGGGACCAGAATCCCTCCGGAGCGGCCACCGCCCTTCTCTTCAGCTTGGCCAGGTATGCGAAGCAGAGGGCCGGGGAAGTCTCTTCTGCTCAAGCGCCAACATTGCCGTCCGTGGCCCCTTTTTAATTAAAATAAAAGAAAAGAAAATGAGATTTTACGACTGCTTGCGTAGAAGAGAAATAGAAACAGGTCTGGATTTCATTTGCCTTTATGCCAACACAGTGAAAGTGTGCATCTTGCTTCTTGCAAGAAGCAGACGTTCTCGTGCTATGGGCCCCAGGGGCGCGGTGCCCGCAGCATCTCCTGGCAAAGTCGGCCCCGAGGGGGGGCAGCCGGAGAGGCAAAAGGTCACGCGGGGGAAGAGGTGAGCTTGGCTTTAAAGGAACCTGGAATCAAACTTGCACTCAGCCACTTATTCCTGTTCGGCTTCAGGCAAGTTATTTGCTCTTTCTGAGCCTCGAGTTTCTCCGACGTAAAATAAGGATAATAAATCAGAGCAGCTCCCTAGGATTGTGGTGAGGGTTGAATGGGACAGTCCTCCAGACTCAGGACTTTACGATTGCTCAGTGTCTGACATTTAGTAAGCGCTCCATAAATGGCGGCTGTTACTCTTCTTATTTTATTATCATCGTCTTCCCTAAGGGTTTCACCCATTTGGCCAGTATGGTGGCTCAGCTCAGAGCAGGGCCGACACCTGTCTGCCCACCCACTTCCTCCCTGGCAAGGTGAGCAGGGATCTTTCCTCCTGCAGGCATTGGGCCTAATTCATGGTAGCCTCACTTTGGGTTCCTCTCGTAAAGGGCATGTGGGCCCATCGGGCTGCAGAGCCAGCTCGTTGGTAACGCCCACCCCTAGGCACAAACTGATGAGCCTCACCTGTGTTCATAGTTTGGGGGGGCAGTGATGGTAGCAGCCATCGCTCTGCTCTGTGACTGCTGAGATTATCACATTCTAGGGTGCTAAAAACCCGCAATCATTATTTAACGCATTTGGTTGCGTTTCAAGCCTTTTTTTTTTTTTTTTTTTTTTTGCTATGTACACAGATTATTATAAAATTTTAAAAAGTACATGAGGGCTTCCCTGGTGGCGCAGTGGTTGAGAATCTGCCTGCCAGTGCAGGGGACACAGGTTCGAGCCCTGGTCTGGGAAGATCCCACATGCCGCGGAGCAACTAGGCCCGTGAGCCACGACTACTGAGCCTGCGCGTCTGGAGCCTGTGCTCCGCAACGGGGGAGGCCGTGACAGTGAGAGGCCCGCGCCCCACGATGAAGAGTGGCCCCCGCTCGCCGCCACTAGAGAAAGCCCTCGCACAGAAAGGAAGACCCAACACAACCAAAAATAAATAAATAAATTAATTAATTAAAAAAAAAAAAAAGAAGTACACGATTTAAGTACCTGAATCTATTCTTACACGTTATTACTGGAGAGTAAAAAAGTTCCATGAAATTTGAGTGTGTGTGTTTGGGTCTTTTGCTAGCCTAAAGTTTCCATAACTACATCTGTTTAAGATTCTGTGGGTATGGAAATCTCATATTGTTGATCTAGAAGGGCTATTTTTGCTTTACCAAAGGCCAATCACACAGGTCAGTGGCAACCCCTCCCCCCCACCCCCCACCCCCCCCCCCCGCCTTGCTCAACTGCTATTCTTTGGGCATTAATTTTAATGTTTAAATAGCAAGTGCATTTTCCAAAGGCTGCCTAAAGCACTAGATAAGCAGAAGACCACTGGCTCGGGAAGAGCAGAATGCTCAGCGAAGCCTTTCGCATAGAGAGAATGCTGAATATCTCCACCATTATTTAGCATCAGAATCAGTTATGGTTGTCTGACTGATGGGCAATTTTTTCCCGACCTGCTCTCTTTGCAAGTGACCTATACTGTCTAGACAGTTGCATATTATTTATACATTCATTTCAGATTTTATGATTTTTGTTTGTTTCAGTAAAGTTGTGCAGGTTTCATGCAGCCAACTCTTGGAAATGCACTGCATGAAAAGCCATATAATTGCACCAGGTGAATGCTTTCTTTCTTAGAGTTGTGTCACCATTAAAATTTTTTAAAAAGTGTTTTTTTAAGAAAAGACCATTATATGAGCTCTGAAAAAAAATGAGACCAAACTTTCCAACTTCAGCCCAAACACACACACACACACACACACACGCACACACACACACACAGCCCTCCTATCTTCAGAGTACCAGCAGCAGGCCATGGAGAGAATTAAAGACAGCTAATTTCAAAGGTTCTTAATCAATTCAAGTTGATCCCATTTGTTGATTAGGGAGTCAAAACGCATTATTTGCATTCTGTTTCAAATTCAGAATTTTCTTGAGGAGATTTGAGGCTGGAGAAATCTCTTTCAGAGCGATCCCTTGGGCAATAAGGGAGTTAATTTGAAAACTCTGGTGAGTCTGATGGGTTTTGAAAGTTTCACATGAAACATTTATAATGGCCCCTTTCAGGGTGGTGGATTTTGGTTGAGTGTGTGTGTGTGTGTGTGTGTGTGTGTGTGTGTGTGTGTGTGTACTTGTGTGCATGAGGGTTCTTCAGGAGTCATGAACCAGTGGCTGAAGCTTTGTGTAATTATCTGGGTAGTGAACAAAATGCCCCATTTCCATCCAGATACATGGTGTTCTGTAGACATTACAGTTGGAGAAGGGCGAATAGCACGAAGTTTAGGATTAAATGGAGAGACATTCCCTTCCTGAGGTGCATCTGAAGCTGGGGGCTAATTCTGTGCAGGTCTCAGGCCCCAAGTCTGACCAGCCCCACTGCCTTGGATGCACAGTTTGGAACTCTGTCTTTTCCTGGCTTCATTGTGGGAAGACTTTCTACATGAGACTGAAATTTGCTATCGGTTCCTTCAAGCCCATGACCTGGTGAGTTCTGGGAAACGTGCCCTGACCAGCGTCAGAGGAAGTGAACCCGAGGGCCAGTTCTCCTGGGTGGACATGCTTAACGTAACCAGAAGTGAGGGCATGCATCTGGAACTCCCTCCCCTCGGATTTCACCTTCTGCCCTCCCACCCCCAGTGAATTTTGCTAAAAAAATCCCAGCCCTGCTTAGAAAAGAAGCATGTTGATGTGTGTGCCCTACATATTGGAAGAAACTATTTCTTTGGGGCAAGATTATACATTAACCTACTTGCATCTCATGTATGTCAACTGGAGATGGTGAGAGTGAACATTTCATAGGAATTATATGAAGAAAACAATGTAGCTCCAACTAGATACAGTTTGTTCTGTATCTTTGGAGTCTCACCCCTAGCCCCTCAATACGTACCCACTTATACTGCTTCCCATGTTCCATGGGGAGTCACAATGGACACCTTAAAATTGACCCTGGCCACCAAATTGTCAACCATGTTCTGTTTATCAGCCAACACCAACATTAAATCGTAAAACTTGCTTACCAGGTGGCTAAAGTTATTTGGGATGTAAAAATATCACAATGAAGAAAGCAAACAGTCTTCACCACTCTTGCAGAAAGGGAGAAAGTTTTACCTGTCTAAATACCAATTCTAAAACACACCATTTCCTTCGATAACGGCAAAGTGATCCTTTTCAAAGGCTGTTTCTTTCTCAGCTTTGATTTTATTTTCTGTTCCGTTCCTACAGTATAAGATTAATTCCCACATTCTGCATATTGCCTGGAGTTCAGCGCGCATGTTCACCGAGGTGTACAGCCCTCAAATAACTTTGGTGCCTCTTTCACCCACTGTTAGGAAGTATATTTAAAGGAAATTGCCTTTTATAGATTTAAATTACAAAAGTACTGATATCATGCAAAAGGCAGTTTAACTCATGCAAGCATACAAATAGGTAAATCTTAGGGAAAAAGATACCAAGGCTAATATGAATGTAAATAGGATTAGCTGCCTGCATTAGCAGTGGCTGTGAAATTTAAAGTACTTTCTGTTAGGTTATTCTTTAAAATACACCTATATTTCATGCGTGCATTTGTAGATATTTGGGAATATACTTTACTCTGTCTTGGGCTTGAATTTCGTAGCAGGTAGAGACAACGGTCCTGACCTCCACTTACTGACGGCCAAAGTAGAAGGGAAATTTAACTTTCTTGATGGTTAAATATTTATTGATGTAGAATTTTAAATCTCTAGGAAAATAGGACAAACTTTGACCAAGAAAACATAGATTCATATTGCAAAGAAATTAGAAAACCGAGCGTATAGTGGTTTTATTTTTCTTTTAAGAAAAACCTTGTTTGTTCCCAAAGGTTGAATCAGATGTCAGTGAGCAGTTTAGAGCGGGGATTGGCAAACAGTAGCCAATGGGCTGGATCCAGCTTTCTGCCTGTTTTTGTTCATCCTCCAAGGTAAGAACGGTTTTCACATTTTTCAATGGTTGTAAAAAAATCAGAAAAACAGTACTTCATGACACATAACAATTATGTTAAATTCAAAACTTAGTATCCATAAACAAAGTTTTATTGGAATATGGCCATGATCACGTGTTTAAATATTGGCCGCTTTCTCACTCTAATAGCAGAGTTGAGGAGCTTATGGCCTCTAGGGTCTAAAAGATTTACCATTTGCCTTTCACAGAAAAAGTTTGCCAGCTCTAGGTTTAGAGTAAAAGTATCTTTATGCACTTTATTGTTGAGAATCAAAATTACGTTATTGGAGTTGGAAATCCGTTCTGAAAAGAATCTCTCATGTTTGTTTACATTGAGATTATTTTCTTAGCTAGAAGCATCAGAAACAGATTATAGGTAATAAGGCATTTTTAAAAATTAGGCCACAAGCTAACAGAGCACCTAAGGGCTACAGGTATGAGTCTTTGGAAGGAGGTGTGGTCAAGTGAGAGGGAAGAGCCTGGATCTGGAGTCCAACTTCCTGGGCTCACATCTCCGGTCTGCGACATAAGTTATCATGCTTATCCTTCTTGCTCCATAGTTTCCTTCTCAGTAAAATGGGGGCAATAATGAAAACTTGTCTCATAGGGCTTTGCCAGAATTAAATGAGATGATGCATTAGGACATGTTTAGAAGAGTGCCCGGTCTGCAAATCTCAGTTAGCGCTGCTTATTTTATTTTTTTTAATATAGGATGTTGGCATTTAAATCCTTGTGTATTCTGAGAGTTCACGTCCATGATAGAAGCACCTATTCTTTAGGTCACAATGTTTTGAAAGGGTTCATTAGGTAACATCACTTTGGGGTTTAGGAACACTTCCATGTGATGTGCATGCCAGCTGAGGATAAAATGCTAAAAATACGGCTTCCAGGAGTCATTGAGCAGGAGTCAGTTTTCTCAAGCTATGCTGAGGAATGCGATGGGACCAAAAGAATTGCTGAATTGATTTGCTTCAATCCAGCCTGTGCTATAGTACTTAATTTTAGATCTAGTTAAGACTATTCACTTAGTCCATCATTTTCACATGAAGACATCAAGGTCCAGAGACTGGGATAGACTCAGCCAAGCCACACAATAAAGCAACCCCAGGGCCATGAGAGAACTCAGGACTTAAAACTCTCAGACCTGGAGCCTAACAGTAAAATCACATGCACTCAGCACCCTTTTTCTTAGACCATGATACTTAGCATGGTGCCCAGCACTTAGTAAGTACTCAGTAAACACAAGAACAACAAAAACAACAAAAAAGAATGAATGAATGAGCTACCTGAAATCTTCAAAGCCCTTTTTTTTTTTTTTTTTCAAAGCCCTTTAAAACACACACAAGCATGAGAAAGATTTATTCCCATGGTTAAATGAAGAAGACTCTCCACAGAGAACTTTTTATGGTAGATCTGCCCCAGTATCTTACGCCTGAGCACCTGCTGTGATCCGTAGAGTCCAGTCCCTCACTTTCTTTGCCAGTAAGAGTTCGAGTGATTAGTGATTCAGTCCATACATAATGAGCTTATGCTTTTTCCTTTTCCTTTTCACCTACTCATAATTTATATTACAGTGGTATATTACGTGAATCTCTGTAAACCACCTCCAATACATATTGGAATAAGGTAAAGTGTGCATAAATAAATGAATGGATATACGGATGGATAAAGCACATAAAAGTGAGAAGGAGAATACATGGATAAGTAGGTAAAAAAGAGACGGTCAGTCAACAGCCATAAATCGCTTAGATTGGTATGCAGTAGGTGCTTAATGAGTATCGGTTGACAGGATAGCTAGATGAATATATTTTAGAAAGCTTTTCAACATGCAAAACTGCAACAAAATGTAACCTGACCATTAACTTGACCAAACTGGGCACATTGTTCCAGAGCCCGGGAGTTAGATGAGCTTTTTTCTGTCTGGCCTCACAAGGAGCATGGGAATACAAGGGCACCTCCTTCCCAGACCAAGTTTGATGCCTGAAAATCTAGATTTCCCAAAACAGATCAAAGAGGCATGCATCTCACTATTCATTCATTCATTGAGTCCCTACATTTTTGCCAGACCAGTACTAGATGTTGGAGATCCAAAGCATTGTGCTTACCCTCGTGGAGCTTATAGTCTAGAAGAGCAACTAACATTAAACAGATATTCACAAAATATTACAACATAGTTACACTTCACTAGAGAGGGTGCCCCAGGATATGGCATGTGAAGATTGGTTTGGCTAAATGGTACCTTTATTTAGCAAGCCTTTAGTGGAGAAGACCTGATGGAGGAGGACAGATTTAATAATATATGTTCTCCTGGGGTTTAAAGGTGTGTGAAGTCCTTCCCACAGGTGGGATGAATGATCACAATCCAACCATCAGCACTTTGGGGCATTTCTGTTCTCAGTGGAAAGCTTGTAAAACCAAGAGTCAGAGAGACCCATTGATCTAGAACTACCTTGGTCCACATAGGCCTCTTTTCTAAGGCTGTATGCACAAAGCCGAGGTCGTTTGGAGGAAGCAGGAAAGAACTCAACTTTTGAAGATGCAGCAAAGGATTAGACAGCCCTGTTAGCTGACTGCATAACTGGTTCATCAATTGGCTGCTGTCTCAATGTGATTATGAATATTCCTCTCGCATAAATAATAAATAATTGATATTTTAAATAAGCATCATTAATAATTTATGCACTTGATAATTTGGTGGAAGCATTTGATGAGTGCCTAGATTGTACAAAACATTGATCTACATGCTGTGGAGATGGGGGCCTCGAAGGTGTGCCACTCACATCTCCCTTCCAGAAAGAACTTGCCATTCAGCTACAAGGAAGGCAGTTACTTCACAGCCTCTATTTGTTGGCCTTCAGAATCCACCTCAGCTTTCAGCCAAGACCATGCTCTTCCTAGGCAGTCCCTAGGTCTTGGCCATTTTTGCCCAATGCAGAGCTCCACCAACGGCAACCATTGTTCTGGAGCTTCCTGTTGAATTGGTTAAGACTTTATCGGATGAACATTATGTTCTGAGGCTCTTTCTTCCTAATCCTGCTTCCTCCCCACTTTTCATTTCACTGGTATCAGCTCTGCATTGTGGTCCAATCTTACTTCCTCCTTTGTACCAGTCTCCCTTCTAAGATGGTTCCCAATGATTCCCAGTCTCCCAGCATTCACGCCCTTGTGTAATCTCCTCTCCTTGGCTATTGGCTAGACCTAATGACTCACTTTTAATAAATGGAAATCAGCCAAAAAACGATGGGAAGTCATTTCTGTGACTTTGGTCTCCCTAGGACTCTCTTGCTCTCTCCCCCATTTGCTCACTCTGATGAAGCAGGCTGCCATATTGTGAGCTGCCCTATGGAAAGGCAAGAAATTTAGGGTAGACTCCAGCCAATAGTCACCTGAGGGCCTCAGATCAATAACCTTCAAGGAACTGAATTCTGTCAACAACCATGTAAGTGATCTTGGAAGCAAATCCTTCTCCATTTCCATTTAGATAAGACCAGAGTTTCAGCTGACACTGATTGCAGCCTTGTGAGAGACCTTGAGTCAGAAGTACCTAGTTAACTTGTGCCATATTCTTGACCCACAGTAACTATGGGGTAATTTGTTACACAGCAATGACTAAATAACGCATCCACTTTTATCTTTCATAGACATTACTCCTTTCTGGAGAACCCAGCTGGCACATAGGTCATCAAATCTGAGCTTTGGGAGGAAAGTCAAGGTGGGAAATGCAGACCTGATGGTCAGCAGCATAGACGTGGAACAAGAGATGCTATCATTTGGGAGCGCGAGGTTGAGAAGAGAAGGGATCGGGTTGGGATCTGTGCGTAGCTTCAGGCATTGGGAGAAGAGCCAGCCAAGGAGACAGAGGAGGGATCAGAGAGCTTCCTCCTCTGGGACATCTTTCCTCACTCTTCCGTGACTCCTCCCCACTGCTCCCCTGCAGGGGTTGGTGAGATGCTCCCCCACTCCCACCACCCCATTTCCTCCCAATGCAAGTCATGCTGCTGTATCACAATTGTTGATTTCAGTGTCAACCTCCCTAAGAACCCACAAGAGATCCTTGAGGGCAGGGCTAGTGTCTTCTTCACCTTGACTTCCCAGTGTTTCACAAGGCTGGTGCTTAGTTGGAACCCATGTAATGTGTGCACAAATGTATGATCAGAATGTATGAAACCAGCAAAATGGGATGTAAGTTTGACTGTTAAAACATAACTCAGTGAACAATTCTGTATTAAAACCTTAAGAAGGGGGCTTCCCTGGTGGCGCAGTGGTTAAGAATCCACCTGCCAATGCAGGGGACACAGGTTTGAGCCCTGGTCTGGGAAGATCCCACATGCCGAGGAGCATCTAAGCCCATGGGCCACAACTACTGAAGCCCGTGCGCCTAGAGCCCGTGCTCTGCAACAAGAGAAGCCACCGCGATGAGAAGCCCACGCACCGCAACGAAGAGTAGCCCCCACTCGCCGCAACTAGAGAAAGCCCGTGCGCAGCAACGAAGACCCAACGCAGCCAAAAATAAATAAATAAATAAAATAAATCTAAAAAAAACATTTAAGAAGGTAGATCTCAAGTTCCTTACTGTAATTAAAGAAAAAAAAACCTAAACCAAAAAACTATAGCTCAGCTTTGTCAACGTCTGCCCTGGAATACATGCAAAGTAATATATGCAATTTTCTCAGTTAACCTTCCTAACTCTGTGAGACACTGACTGCTACTTCCCACTTCACAGGGAGGAGACCAAAAATGACGCATTAGCTAGTGGGCAGCAAAGATAGAGCTTGAATGTGGGGACTTTGAGGTCCCGCTCTGCATGGGAACTAAAAGTTAGGTGAAGGCTCCCCAGCCTTCAGTCTGGACTTAGGATCTGCTTCTCGTGTCCAGGGGCTGAGTCTCCAGGCAGTAGAATCTGCCTTCCCTTCTCCCTTCAGTCCTCTGGATCCTGGGAAGTTCAGTCCCTTCTGGCTGAGATCTCTGGGGTGACTGGCCAGGTTGGGTGAAATGTCTGAGATCAGCTTTTTGTGGGGAGAGGCTGGCCTGTAAACAGGAATAGTATTCTAACCGCTTACCACCCAGCATGCTCTGTTTACCTGTGGTTGGCCTCAGTGTCATGAAGATACAGACATCATCTGTCCTTTGAACTATGTCACAACTATTTGTTGCAAAGTAAACATTTCGTCAATAAGCAAGTCATTTTTCTTCCTTTTGGATCATTCCTCCTTACCCATCCCTCCCCTGCCCTACATTGACAAGGCATATGGCTGTTATATAGATACCATCTAAATAAGCTGATTTTTCCTGGCAACATCAACAATATGATGCAATAATGTGAGGATTGTACACATGCAGGTACAAAAGCTTTTGAAGTATCAGGGTGGGTACTTGTGGTATAAAATCTGCATGCTGAGTGAGCATCTGCTGGTCACTGTCTATTCATATTATGGCAATAGCCAGTTAGTTGCACAATTACTGGGCACCTTTTGGTTAGATGCATACCATGTTTTTCCAAGAACAATTAAAAAATACCTGGAAATGGTCATGGAAAGTGTCCTTTGTTGATTTGACTCAGTTAAACAATGATTTCAAATAACTTTTGATCTAAATTTCTGTATAGGACCTCCAAATAAACCACTTAGTGACAAGCTTTATCTGTTTCTAATTTATAATAGAGCAAAAAGAAAATATATTGTAGGGTCCAGGAAATACTTCCTTAATCTCGATGCGTCCTATTACTACAGGGAGTAGCTTTGAAGAAGTGGAGATATCAACTCAGCAAATGAAACCAGAATAAGGCAAGGATGCTGCTTTGATAGGAGAATTAGTTAGTTCCACTCGCAAAGAGGCTACAAGGCAGTGGGACAAGCATAAACTTAGGAGACTTGCTTCTCTATTGAAAGTGTGGTCCACAGACCAGCAGCGTGAACATCACCTGAGAGCTTGTGAAAAATGCAGAATCTCAGGCCCCACCTTAGACCTGTGGAATCAGAACGTGCAGGTTAACAAGAGGCCCAGGTGATTCTTATGCACATTAAAGTCTGAAAAACTGCTGTAGCACCAGCCTTGCCTGTAACTAGACAAACCAGAGTATTATTCTCCATCTTTAAAATGAGGAGTTTGGCCTAGGGCGGTGCTTCCTAAAGTAGGATCTTCCAAATACTGCTATCCTAAGATGCTCCTTGGGAAAGAGGATTCTGTGGTCAAACATGTTAATGAACAACGAATGTTAGCTTATTCAAGGCTCTGATAAGTCCTGCAATAAAGGAACCTTTTTAAGTAGCATTATTTGATCTCTAAACCATTTTTCACTAAAATTCCATCCCATGGAATTAGTGTTCTACTGAGCATGCTCTGAGGGAAATTGTTTTTAAAGTCCTCTTTACCTCCCCGATTCTATAAAATACATGTCTTCTATGAATTTTAGTTAGCATTTGTGTTGTGACAGGTGGTCCTCTCAGTAATCTTCAAGCAAATCTAAATGTCTCCTCTTTCCCAGCTTGTTTGAACCTTTAGAATGCTTGACCTGGAAGCTTAAGCCAAAAGATAAATAGTATAGGGGGACCAACTGCTTTCCCTAGACTGTCCTGGTTTTGGCACTCAAAGTTCTTCATCCCAGGAAACCCCTCAGACCAGGGCAGTTGGTAACCCCAAAAACAGATCAGTCTTAACAAGATTGACAAGTGGCTCGTTTTCCATTCCCCTTCTCTCTCCTCCCCTCCCTATCTAGTCCCCATCTCTACCTGGCTCCCCTCAAATGATCAGCACAGGAGGAATTGCCTGGTGGTTTGGTCAGATTGAAAGACACATGAGAAAAAGGGTAGTAGGTGTTGAGTCTGCAGACACAAACCATGTGGGTCTCAGTTCCAATGAATGGAGTTGTCCTGTTCAGCCAACCTGATACAAGAAGAAATCCCAAGCTTAAGGTAGAGTGTGAGTCTTTGCTTCCCAAACAGATTCATCATAATGTTGAAAAATAAAGACCTACTTTGGAGGAAACATTAATGCTAAACATGTCAGGTGTATTTTTGTATCTTTTAATCAGTTCTCGAAGAAATGCAGTATCCCCTATGGTGATGAAATCTAGATCGCTCGAGTTTCTGGGTATGGAAATTTGGGGCAGGAAACACCTAGACAGCCCCTGCCCTTGAATCTTTTTTTCCTGAGGCTTTCAAATATATTACATTTGATTGACAAGATCTGCACATGTGTACAAATTTCCTAGTTCAGGGATTTTTTTTTTTCCGTGCTACAGTCCAACCTCTATGAAGTATTCTTTGTTAAAGACTTGTGGAGTCCTCCTTCTAATCCCTATAATTCTAAATTCCAGCCTTACCTCACTGTGCATTGCTTTTTCCTAGTTTCAGTTCGATGGAACGTTTTAAAAGACACCATTGCAACCAGAACGGGATGCCTCAGTTTTTGCAAAAGCAAAAACAAGTACTAGCATCCTTTAAATAACAATATTTTCTGATGTTAATGTTGAATTAATCCAAGAAATGAATATGTATGGATGGTATTCTTTTGGGTTTTGAAAATCCTTACAACCACATAATTAAATGAGTGCCTTTAGAAATACTGATAAAAGCCCATTGCCATTCAAATATCTATACAAGACAATGGCCGTAAGCTGTGGGCTTGGGAGATTAGTTTGGCCACGAGCCAGTGTTTATCACAATATTTCCATCTCAGCTGATAAAATTTAATCATTCTTATTTAAATAGAAATCAGAATTAATGCAGGTTTTAAAGAGAAGGAATAATAAACGAATCACACTATCTTTATTTCAGAGCTCCTGGCATATATTGTCTATTCAGAATGGAAATGCTAGCAGTTGTTGTGTTGTTTTTCTACCTTGGACTTTCATTCCAGAGTCCTCCAAAATAAGGAGCTATTGCTTCTCGAATATTTATGTCTTCAGCTCTGCTTTAAATAAAGTGGTTCCCACCCTCCTCTCCAGTGGGATAAGCAGGGCTTTGCGTGTGCCGGGGATTGTGACTTGAGCTGGAAGCAGCAGGGCACGTACTTGAGTGATTTCTCCCAGAGGGGCCATGGGTTTGGACTGTCCATTCACATCCTCTTGCCTGGGTCCCTGAAGACCAACAGCGGGAAGTGAGGAGGCATCCAGTGTAGATGGAGTGTGTAGCTGGCTTTGGACCAGAACCGTAGTGCTGCCAGAGGTCAAGTCCAGAGCCAAGTCTCTCCCTGGAACAGAGACCACAGCTTCATGTAAGCAGTTACAGCCTGAAGAAACCTTATTGGTCATTTAGTTCAACCCACTCATTTTGTGGACTAGGAAGTTGAAATCCAGAGAGCAGAATTGACTTGATTCTTCAGGGTCACCCTTCAAGTTAGCAGTCTTGTTAGTACCACACTAACCAGGCAAGTCAGATCTCCAGGCCCCAGCCTGGTGTTCTTTAGACTTTGTACGGTCCTTCTAACCCCGGGCTAGACCTGGAGTGGATGCAACTCAGTACTATTTTGTGTGATTCTGTCTATACATTTTTGGTGCATGTCTCAAATGGTGTGTACCAAACCAAACCCGTTCAAATTTAAATAACTCCCCATCCACAAAATAAACAAACCAACTAAAGGAACCACATTTTACCTCAGGAGTTTTATTTCTTGGGTGGAGAGGTGTAGACAACCTTATTTCTCTTCCTCCTCCTTGAAATAATATTTTTTAAAATTTAAATATCTTACATTTAAATATAAAAAAACCCAGTTTCCCTGTCATTTCATTGTCTACATAATATTGCTAATATTAAAAAAATAATAATTCCAATAGGTAAAATTTATTGATCATTTACTATGTCCTAGGCACATTACTATCTCATTTAATCCATACAACATCCCAGTGAAGTGGGTACCATTTTTATTCCCATTTTACAGTTGAGAAAACTGAGGCTCAGAGGGGTCAAGTAACTTTCGCAAGGTCACCCAGCTAGCAAGTGGCAGAGCTAGGAGTCTAGTGGTAGAGCTAGTCCTAGTCCTAACAGCCTATCAAAATGCAATCTGGCTATAGGCTCTGGCTCTTAACCATGATTCCATACAGCCTCAGAAATGTGGATTCTTAATTTAGCCAGCACTAAGGACTTACCCGAATTTTTAGTTTCATTTCCTCTTCAAACTTTATGATGAATCCCATTGTTTCCATGACTGTATACTCTCTCCCAGTTGGAATGAGGCCCTAGTAAAGTCTTTTGGTGTAAACAGTTAAATTTGTTAGAAAAGGCATTTTGGAATCAATTTGACTCTATTGCTTTTGACTTTGTTATGAATTTCAGTTTGGGTTAAGGGTGTATCAGACTTCAAAACATCTGGTTAGGTCATTTAAGAACCTTCCTGAGATTTCACAACCCCTTAAGACTTCCTTTCAAATGCAGACATTTCCTCTGTCACCACACTCTTACAAATGCTTTGAGAAACAATGAAACAGTGGTTTATTCATCTGCAATAATGTAAAGAAGACCTCCTTAATCTGGCATCAGTGGGAGTAAGATGTTTCATAGGAGTAAAATTTCCAGATACCTCGACCTTGGACGAGATGACCTTAGCTCTTAGATTTAAGAGCTGGGAATTTTTTTCTCAATAGGTTTTGATAGTCACACATTCCTTTCTTTTCTTTTTGTTTTCTTTCTGTTTGTTTTTCTTGGGTTTTAACCTTTCTTGATAACCCAGAGCTATGGTCGTAATCATGAGTAATATACTATGTACCCTAGTTGGAGGCTCTGGGAAAAATGATCTTTGGGGATTTGAGACTTGCAAACAAATGCCACTTTGTAATGAAAGCATCCCTTAAATTATTTGACGCCTTTAGATCTTAAACTATAAGCAGGATGATATAATTTGAGAATCATGCAGTAGTTTGAATACAAATACCATGCTTGCATTTTGATAGGCTGTTAGGATTATGAAGACAAGTTGAGAGGGTTAGTTAACTGTTACGGGTGGTCTGGGCTCACTTAGCATAATGTCCTTCAGGTTTATCCACATTGCTTCAAATGGCAAGATTTCCGTCCTTTTTAAGACTGAATAATATTCCAATGCATGTATACACCACATTTTCTTTGTCCATTCATCCTTCCATGGACATTTAGGTTGCTTCCATGTCCCCTAGTGTGAATAATGCTGCAGTAAACGTTTGGGTCCTGATTTCAACTTATAGGTCCTTTTGTTTGTTGCCCTTAGCTTGTGTGTTTTAGTCTCTGTCAAATTGAAATTTCAAACATAATAACTCAACTGAGAAACTCATGGGTGACAGAAATGGTCCTCTATCTCCATTATTTATGATCATGTCTCGACTTAAAAATTAACCAGGTAGTGAAGAAAGTCACGTTTCGCATGACATTGGAGGCTGTTCCAACCATTTAGCTGCTTGAAAAGGAATATTGGTCTTTAGATGTCTTAAATGTCCCTTTAGGAGGCTGCCTGACCAAGAACAAGAAAGAAGAAACTTAACTGAGGTCCCAGCAGTTCTGTCCGTTCCAACCCGAGTCCCAGGGTGAACAGACAGTGCTGACCCCCAAAGAGGCAAAAGGCAGAGAGTCTGGGCTTCCCAGGCCATGCCTGTTAGACTTGAGCTAGATCAAGTTTCCTCATCATCCCCATCCACTTACGGTGGTCTGTGCTGGTAAATACCGTTTTGGGCAGGTTCTCCTTGTTTTTCACCATGGTTACTGCAGGGGCACCCTTGCTGGACTTACTGTATTTCCTGCTGCTGCCAAAGTAACATTGGTCATTCTCCATCACTTTTGTCTTAATTCCCCAGAGAGAACCTTGGATTCAGGACTTTTGAGAACCCTCCTCTCTCCCCTCCCTCTTTTCCAGCTT
The DNA here is from genome assembly GCF_965194825.1 of Balaenoptera physalus. Lineage (NCBI taxonomy): Eukaryota > Metazoa > Chordata > Mammalia > Artiodactyla > Balaenopteridae > Balaenoptera > Balaenoptera physalus. The sequence goes on along the minus strand of NC_138900.1, from coordinate 38,264,919 downwards.
TTCCTGCCCCTCCACCCACTAACTCAGGCACTTAACCCCCCTCTGCCCAGGTAGCCCTTCAGTTATTCCCACCTCTCAGTCACTTTCCTTTTCCTTTCCCCCCCTCCTCCCATCTGCTGATTTGTACCCTCCACCTACGGGTTCTAGTCCCAACCTGCTCTCTAATGCTGTGTGATCCTTGGCAGGTTGCTTCACCTCTCTGGGTCCCATGTGTGCATCTATACAATGAGAGAGTTGGATTGGATCAGCAGTCCCAAACCCAAGTGCAGGCAGGGTTCCAAAATGAGAAAATAAGACTGATATACTTTCTTTGCATATGAAATGATACTTAAAAAATTCTTCCCTTTCCCATCGAAACCTACTTGCTTTGATTTTTTTGCTGAAACACATTACCGTCTCTGTCTAGCTTTCATCTTCCAACCAAGGATAGAGACAAGGGGCTGAGAAGTAGGTCACAGTTCTGTTTGCTCTAAGAACAAAACAGCACAGGTGTGATGACATATAGCAAATGACACCAGCCTCTGTGTTGTGAGGCAGTAGGGAGCAGTGGAGACTGTGGTAACTGGGAAGCAGGACACACGCCCAGGCTGAGGGAAGATCCTGTTGTGCAGCCCTAGATGGGTATAGCTTGGCTCTCCCTCCCCCCCAGTAGGATTTGGAAATTCAGGTTTTTAATATAAAAATCTCTCAATGTTTTATTTTCTTCTTAAACATTGGCATCTAATTTCAACTTTAAAATTTAAAAAAAAAATCATTATATTAGTGAGCACCGTGCAGGCCTAACAAAAGAGGCCTCTGGGCCATATTTGGCTTAGGGGAGACCAGTTTGCTTCCTGGGGATTTTAGGGCCTCTTATATAAGAGTCCCTATGTGTTTCCAGTTAATAATTCAGCACCTCTGAATCACATCTTTACTCCATGGATTTTCAGCTCTTGCACATTCGATTTATACTAACCCAGCAATCATTTCATTCATTGCTTTGCAGTTTCTCCAACAGTTTCATTTCTATGTTTTATCTCGTTATCTGGATCGCTTGTTCCTTAGGGCTGAGCCAAACGCTGGCCTAGACTCCAGGGAGAATTGCTAGGGTGAAAGGCCCCAGTCTCTGCCTTGAAAGGGAGAAGATGGGATGGAGCATAGCTGATCTGGGCAGAGCGTCCCGGGGGAGGTGCAGCCCAGGATGGGCCTGAGGGCAAGAGCAGCCCTTCCTCAGGTCTTTGCTTGATTCCAGGCACCATCTCTAGCCCCAGCTGCATAGTTCTTTGCCCAGACCACTGCAGGAGCCCCCAGTGACCCCCTAGAACTAGTCTGGTCCCCTCCAGGCCTTTGAAATCGCAACAGCCAGAGTAACTTATTATGTTCGTCTGGCCTATTCTAAACCTTTTAAGGGCTTCTCACTGCTCTTTGGATGAAGCCCCTAGGCGTTAATGGGGCCTAAGAAGATCTGCCTGGTTTGACCCTCTCCAGTCCCATCTTCACATCCCTGCTGTCTTCTCCATTCTTGCCTTTCAGTTTCTCAAACACATTCCCTTTCCTCCCACACTGGGCCTTTGCACATCCTCTGCCCTCTGTGCAGACGCTGCCCTTTGCCTGGTTCAACCCTTCCCAGCATTCAGGTCTCAATACAAGGGTTGCTTTCATGAGGAAAGCTTTCCTGAGCCCCCAGGCTAGGTCAGGCTTCCCCGTGGTCTGTGGGAACAGAGGTTTGAACTGCCTTCTTCACCATTAAATTCCTGGATTGTACAATGCCTGGCACAGGGTCGGGAGAAAATAAATGTTCACTGAGAGGCAGAATAAAGAACTGCTGGAAGGGTGTGATTTTAGGAGTACTTGCTACATCCCTCTGTCCTAAAAGTATGCCCTCATCTGGGTCCTCTATCACAAGCTAAGGTCTTTAGTTTTACAGTAAGAAATATGGGTCAAGAAAAAGCATCCTTCTATAGCCCCTCCCTGGGAGGAGAGTTTAAGAATAGGCAGGGTGAACTCGGGCGACCGGGAATGTTCCCCGTGCCTGATAATTTTCGATCCGATTACTGCACCGATTACCACCTGGAGAGATGCATGCGTCTCAGAAACGGCATTTTCATTTTGAGGGTGCGGCATTCAGCACCCTGCTATCTGGTGCCTTGTTACCCAAAGCGTAGTCTGTGGTCCAGCCACATCGGCATCATCTGGGAGCTTGTTACAATGTGTACTTGACATGGACAGGCACTTTTTCTAGTTCACTCTTGTATCCCCATGGCCTGGAGGGGTGCCGGGTACACAGAAGGTATTCAATGAATGTGTGAATGAATGAGCGATGGAAGGACCAAAAGCTGGAGGGAAGGGATGTTTGAATGCAGGCATGTTGCAGATGAAGGGAGAATGAATGAATGCTGCATGAATGGACACGTGCCATCCTAGGCGTGTCAATGGTGGGTTCCTTCCCTATGGGCACAGGGTCCTGGAGGAGGGGCTAAAGATACCCCTAAGGCTTCCTCAGGGGAGAGGGTGGGCCATCGACCGCTGGCCCAAGAGGTGGAGCTTTGGCTTTGATTGAAGAAAGGGCCCCAGGAGAGTGGCTGGACTTCTTCAGGAACATGGGGCAAGCCCATGTTTGGGCATTAAAATAAAACAAACAACCAAACTGTTTGGTCTGTGAAACAGTGATCCTATTATTCCCAACCTCGACAAAGCTTGCTTAACTTGAACTTCAACTGTTGTCATTATTCATCAAGACAGCACAACCCTAATCCCTTGGTCTTAGCTAAGCCCCAGGCTTGCCTGTGCTCCTTGCAATGGATCCCATGAGCAGATCTAAGCCACAGAGAGTGGAAAAAGGAGAGCAGATGACCACCAAGAGGTTGGTGATACACCCACGAAGCCCTGCCTGTCCAGGCAAAACTTAAGAGGAGAAGCTACATTTTCTTATTAGTGTCATATTCCCAGGAAAAATAGGTCTGGAATATTAAGTGCCGAGTGTGGAACATAGTATATTGTTTGGTAAATTTTCTACATCATGATGAAAGTAATAATAGTGCATACTTATATAGGCATTGCTCCAAGAAACTAACTTATATTAACTCGTTTTACCTTTGTAACAATCCAGTGAAGAGCTATTATCACCCTCCCATTTTGCTGATGAGGAACTAAGGCACTGGGAGATTATGTAATTTCACCCAAGGTCACACAGCCATTGAGTCAGTAGCAGAGCTGGGATTCAAACCCAGGCAGGCAGGCTCCCCTGGGTGCATGATCTCAAACTATCTACTACCCAGCCTCATCTGAAGTCTGAAGACTATTAAACGAACGGATGCATGCATCCCTTCATGCATTTATTTATTCTGCAGATCTGAAAGCATCTGTTATAAACTAGACCCTCTCCGTAGGGATCCAAAGACAAGAATAGCAATTCCTTACCCCTGTACAGTGTTTTAGAAAGTACTTCCTTGATGGTCCGATGATCCTCTTCACAGAAGTGGACACCTGACGCCTGGAGAAATTGCGTGTCTTTTTTCAAGGTCCTGTGATTAGAAATAGAACGAGCTAGAACCTGAACCTGGATGTTCTGACCCCAGACCCAGTGTTATTTCCATCCTAACATGCTTGTTGAAAATACTGGAGGAGATCTGTATCATGTCCTATCACAGACATGTGATAGGAATAAAACAAGATAGAAATGGTTTGTGCTTTTACAGAACATGTTAAATACAATGGGTAGCTGTAGATTACCATTATGTAACAGCCTACATGCTACCATCCTAGTGGAAGAACTCACCTCCTTTATTAGCCTTCCTGGAGAGGTGTTGGAGTGTGTTGTTTTAAAAGAATAAATACATGTATAAAACATCTTGTAAAATGCACGGTTAAACCAGCCACAATTTCCTTTCCAAAGAAAGTATGGTTCTGAACCTCATACTATTAGCTAAAAAAACCCCTATTTGCCAGTTTATGAAAATAATTTGGGGTCCATATTTCTCCCCCTCGTAGACTGACTTGCCCACTTAAAAGGTCGCCCTTTTGAAATGAACTCTCATTAAAATCCTCGGCCAGTGACATCAATAAGTTTATCCCTTGGAGAAGGCAAGCATGCTGGGGCTGTAATGACATGGTCTTTTGGTGATCTGAAGGCATTGATTAACCCTCACCTGCCAGAAATCATTAGCAACCAGATTGCTATTTTCTGATAGTTTTGAAAGGAGGATAAGTTTTAGTAAATAATCATTGGCCACTTTCCCAGGGGGAAAACCAGGCTGGAGCAGCCCTGAAACGCCACATTGGTTTATTTTTTAGTGGGTGTATTCAGGGAGGAATGGAAATTGCATTCCAAGCAGCTAATTATAGGATGAGTGTGCCTACTTAACCAGGGAAAGCATGTCAGCTCTGCACAGAGCTATCATATTATATACATTTACTGTTCTCTGGATAATTAACAGGATCAAAATATTACTGTCAGATTCAAGGGGAAAATTAACACATTATCTTAATTGTCTTTTCTACTCAGGTACAAGGCATTACCATTTCAAAAAGGACTTGTTTAATACATTGGAATTTTAAACTGCAGTTCCTGAAGATGCCGTTAATCCCTTTCCAAACTTTGATCTACTGTTGTGATATCTTTGGACCCTGATTTCTCTGTTTCACTTTTGAACTTTTCAAAAAGGTAATAGAGGGTGCGATGACACACTGGACCCGGCTTGCACTGCCTCATAAGAGCTGACCGCTACATTTTCAGAAATTTTGGAAACTGGGTTAGACACATTATTATTAAAAAGTAAACTTTATAAACTTACAACTAAAGAAATAGTATCAAGACAAAGGAGAGAAATACTGGACTTAAAACTTACCACTTCCTAATTATTTTACCACATTTTACTATTACCTTTGTTATTGAAGTTATCTCTACCGTATCTCTATGGTAGAGACTACATAATGGTGACCTGGTGCTTAATCCTTTCCCAGCTCTGCATTCAGTGACATTACATTGGTAGCTTGCCACCAGCCATGGTGCAGGTATTTATGCCATGGAAACTGGCAAATACTACAAATCAAGGCTTTGTTAATTGTCTTAGACGAGGGTTGGCAAACTAGAGCTTGTGGGCTGGATGTCTATTTTAGTAAATAAATTTATTGGAAGATAGCCACGCTCATTTGTTTATATATTACCTATGGCTGCTTCTGTGCTACAACCACAGAACTGGGTAGTTCCTGCAGAGACTGTATGTTCTGTAGGCCTAAAATATTTACTATCTGACTCTTTACAGAAGTGTTGCTCTGGTCTGTATTAAGAAAGTGATGGAGAGAATATTGATAATGAAGCTTCAATTTATAAGTGTTATCATGTCTATAGCCATTACATTTATGACTAGCTTGTATAACTAAAGAAGCCAGGGATCTCGTCTTCAGTCATGGCTGTATCTAGGAATTCAAATGATGCCATTGGGTCTCTCAGCTTTGCTCTCTTCTCTATTAACTATTTTCAGGCAGGGTTTACCACGATGTGATAAAATGGCTTCTCAGAGTCTCTGGCTAATATCCTATTTATAGTTAAGTGACCCCAGGTAAGACAACATCACTTTCACGGTAGCTGCAGCAGCAAAAGCTCTGCCATGGGTATATGCCCAGGTTATGTTAACCTGCCATGGGTCATATGCCCATGTACGAACCAGTCACAGAGATGAAGTGCCCTGATTGGTTAGGCCTAAGACACAGGCCCATGCCAAGAGCTAGGTCCATGGGCCAGCATCATCAGGGAGCTTATTGGGAATGCAGAATCACAGATCCCTTCCCAGACTTCTCGAACCAGGATCTGCATTTTGACGTGATCTCCAGGTGATTTGTATGCACATTACGTTACGAGAAGTGCTGCTCTAGGCCGAACTTCTCACCCTGCAGGAAACCAGGGCTCAGAAGTTTCGGTGGCTTTTCCAGTGTCACCCAGATTAAGTGCTGATACTGCTTCAACCAGCTCGCTCTTCTCTCTGGTACCCCAACACACCTGCCAACACATGATTCCCTAAACAAAACTGCGACGGGTGCCCTCCCTGACCTCTTAGTCTGAAGCTGTCTTGAATCCTATACCCTGTCAGGAAAGAGGTTTTAAGATAAGACTCGAAAAATAAATTCCCAGTGTTTCCAAAAGAGAGCCTGTCTTCAGCTCTCCATCGCCAAGAAACACAAAGTTAAACTCCCAAACAGTTACTTACACACACGTTGCTGGTGATCATTAGTCCCCAGGCACCAGGTGGTCTTGTTTTATTTATGTTGGGCTAACGTGGAATGGTGTGTATTTTCATGATCACTACCATTATCATAACAACAACAACAACAACAATGGTGATAAGAAATATGTACTTTTAAAAGCCAGCAGTGCCCTTTAGCAGCCTTGGAGCTGGAGTGGAAATGCACAAATGTTAGGTCTCTCCCGTATTTCCTTCCATGTTGACATCAGGAATGACACACATGGTTAGCAGATTTTCCACATGTTTTTTCTCCCTGGCTGACATCTCCCCACTCAATCAGAGCGAAGTCTGTGATCAGAGAGAGTGTTGATTGACTGCTTAGAGGGCATGAGCCTTCACGAAAACACAGGCATGACAGTTTATATAAATATCCTGACACTTTTTTCTTATTCTCGCCCATCCATTAAATTCCCATTTTTATTTTTTTCTTTGAGCTTAAAATTAATATTTTCTTTGTGGACATGTAATATCCCGGCATGCCTCAGTGCTCACTCAAACAGCTTGTTAGCATTTCCTATTTAACTGGACCTCTTTCTCCCTTACTCATGTGGAATTCTCCCACCATGGGTTTCCAATCGATCTAACGTCAAAAAATAAGAAAAAAAAGACCATCTCCCCAAATTATAGAGTGTAATACATTGTTTTCTTTAGTAGGATGACCACAAAGATTCATACGTAGGCCGATGTTATTTGGGGGTCCAGGACTACAAAGTTCCAATTATTTGGGTAATTTGGGCACACAGACCCTCTCTCATTTGTCCAAATTAGTTGGCTCATTGCAGCTGTTTGGTTCGAACGTGGAGGGATTTTGGCTGCTTCCAAAGTACAGGGAAATAAATGATGTCGTTTCCTTTGGAACAACATTAAAGTTGGAAAGATTTTAATATGTGCAATTTTCCTACTGATAACATTTAACTTTCTGGACACCCTGGAGTGGAAGGAAGATTATACACTATTGACAGAGGTGAAATTTTTTCAGTTCGTGGTCTCGGAATCTAACATAATTATGTAGTACACGTTCCCCCAAACTCCTTCAGCCACCAGAGGAGACTGGTGAAATACTCTCTTCTAGTCATCCAGATAATTCCAACTGGCAGCCGGCTGACCCCAAGCTCTGCCAACATCCACCTAAGATCTTATGGGATTCACAATTCTTCCCAAGTTCGTCCTGGAAATGGAATTGGCTGTGACACTATTTCTGTCCCAGGGCTATACTTTTACCTGGGGATAGAGATTCTCCATCCTTTGTCTTCATTTGTCCCGTGGTTACACTGAGTATGTGTGTCCCACAGGTACTATGGTCCCTGACTTTCAGGGGACTCAATTAGCAAAAGGTAGGTCCTTCAGTCCTTTCTGAACATGTGTTTCCTAGGCTTACCCACTCCTTCTGAGAGCCCAAAAGGGCTGTCTCTTTTCAGTCCCTGATACCCAGGGGATCACATGACCCAAGAGCAGCCCTTACTAGTGAAATTCTAAACTCCTCCCCAACGCCTACCCCAGTCCCAGGTTACTTGATAAATATCTCTTGGTTCACCTTTGCTTAGACGCTATAGAAACAAGTCAAGTCAAGAACTCTGAATTCAAATCCCAATTCTGACTACCTTGCTGTTTGACCTTGGGAGAGTCAACTCATTTCTCAAGGCCTCAGTTTTCCCCACCTATAGAATGGAAGGCATTAGCTAAGGTCTAGGTTAAATCCAAACCCAAAAGATGAATCCATTTTAAGGGATTATCATACACCAGAGGAGACTTCCCTGGTGGTCCAGTGGTAAAGAATCCGCCTTCCAGCGCAAGGGACTCGGGTTCGATCCCTGGTTGGGAAACTAGGTTCCCACATGCCGCGGGGCAGCTAAGCCCACGCACCACAACTGCTGAGCTTGAGCGCCTCAACTAGAGAAGAGAAAACCCGCACACCACAACTAGAGAGAAGCCCGCGTGCCGCAACGAAAGATCCTGCATGCCTCAAGGAAGATCCTGTGGGCCGCAACTAAGACCGACGCAGCCAAAATATATTAAAAATAAATAAATAAATAAAATAAATATTTAAAAAAAAAGAGATTATCATACACCAGAATTTAGAATATGGATTTTCCCATCTCTGAAAAGATGCCAGTTATTATGCATCTGTAAGAGTTCGCAAAATTATGACCAGTCTTAAAAAACCGGCAGTATAGTCATTACCCATAACATATAAAAAGCTGCTGTGTCTTCCCTCTGCAATGAATGTTTTTGTCTCGGCTCCCGTGAATGTCTAAACACTTCTAAAGAGAAAATTTCGACTCTCTTTTTCCCCTTTGTGGGCCAATCTTTTGAACTGCAAATAGATGAGCAGAGACTATTTATGCATTCCACTTCTCCTGTTCATGTTTGTTTGACTGGTAAGATGGAAGGTAAGGGACTATTTAAAGATATCTTTGAGAATAATGTAAGTACACAAGGGGGCCAGGAATAATAGGTTAACATCACAGAAAATGTAGGTTGGGTATAAACTTCCCGGCAGTTTGCATGATTCAATTATGAAGTAGTATCCCATAGGAAGGGCTTTGATCATCCGTAGTGGAGATGTTTGCAATTTCGCTGGATTTTAAAAAAAATCTCTCAGAGTCATCTTTGCAAAAACAAAAGGAGAGAACGCCAAATTTGGGCTCTTTCTATGCATTAGTTTCTTTCTCTTTCTTTTTCCCTCCACTTGCTAATTTCTTTGAATAATCATTACAATGAAGTGTCACAAAGGATCCATTTAGGATTTCAGAATAGCAACAGCATATGTGTACTTTGTAGAGGGCTATGTGAGCCTAATCCGATATTGTTGGCTCCTATGTGAAGTGAAAATGTTTAACTTATTACTCAGGACTCGTAAGTGGATGTAAATTGCTTATCACTACTCAAGCTTTCTTGAAGACTAGAATACTCCATTTTCTTTCTGCTTCCTTTGTTTTTGGTTAACTGTTTTAAAGTAAAATAAGACACTCAGAGAAAAAAACAAACACCAAAAAATGTGTAGTTTAAAGAGTTATTATAAGAGAAACATCCTTGCAATCGCTACCCAGATCAAGAAATAGGACTTTGCCAGTCACCCTGGAAGACCTCTTATGTGTTCCATTCTAATCACAGCATCTTTCCTCCCCACAACCCTGACTTTTGTGTCACTTCCTTGCATTTCTTTATAGTTCTATTAAGTGGCTATCCCTAGGCACTGTAGTCTTGTGCATTTTAAAAGACATTTTATGTTTTTAAAGTTTCTCTCAATCTATAGGTTTTCTGTCCATCCTTTTCTATTCTTTAACTATTTCTGTTGAAAGAACTTGGGACATTTGACCTGAGAGTTTCCCACAGTCTGGATTTTGCTGATTGCAAATTCAGGGTGCCATTTAGCGTGCTCCTCTTCTGCTATCCTTCCTGCAAGGGAACCCAGAGGCTGTCTTGGACTCATGTGTGATCTGTTTGGAAAGAATATAGTTGGTGGTGTGTTCTTTCCGTGGAAAGCACATGGGGGTGGTGTCTATTTCATGATATTAGCAGCCTTAGACATGCAATGCTTGGATCCTTTCATTCATTTGAGTTTATAAAATGACAGTATTTTAACTCTATCGTTTTTCCCATTTAATAGCAATATGAATGTAAAGAGATGCTTGCTCTCATCTGTATTTGACTGCCCAGTGGCACAGTTTATATATGAAAGGTTGGATAAAGGCTTAGTTTTCCCCCTATATTTATGAGTTTCCAAGATAATGAATTGGCTCCCTACATTCCAAAGGTGACCAACCGGTGTCTTTAAAAATATCATTATGAATTGTCATCAAAAAAGAGGAAACAGGGCTTCCCTGGTGGCGCAGTGGTTAAGAATCCGCCTGCCAATGCAGGGGACAGGGGTTCGAGCCCTGGTCTGGGAAGATCCCACATGCCGTGGAGCAGCTGGGCCCGTGAGCCACAATTACTGAGCCTGCGCGTCTGGAGCCTGTGCTCCACAACAAGAGAGGCCACGATAGTGAGAGGCCCGCGCACTGAGATGAAGAGTGACCCCCACTTGCCACAACTAGAGAAAGCCCTCGCACAGAAACGAAGACCCAACACAGCCATAAATAAATAAATAAATAAAATTTAAAAAAAAAAAAAAAAAAAAGGAAACAAATTGAGCACCAGAAAGAAATAAAGGAGGGAAGGAAGGAAGAAAGGAAAGGGAAGTGGAGGGGAAGAGAAGGGCGGGGAAAGAAAAGGAAAAGAAAAAATGGGAAAGGAAATGAAAGGAAAGGAAAAAGAAATACTTAGGTATAAATCTAACAAAACATGTGAAGGATCCATATGTGGGAAACTGTAAAATACTAATGAAAAAAAATCAGAGACCATTCAAATAAATGGAGAGATAGTTCATGTTAGTGGACTTTAAAATAATGTATCAATATCAGTTCATTAATTGTAACAAATATACTCATGTAAGATGTTAATAGGGGAAAGTGGGTGGGGGACATGGAAACTCTCTGGACTATCTCCACAATTTTTCTGTAAACTAAAACTCTTCTAAAATGTTTATTTGTAAAATGTCATTATGATCTCAAGAATTTAAACATATTTGATGGGATTCAATCAATTGCATTTGTTTGTTTTTGAAGCTTAAATTGTCCTGTTGTTGGTCTCTTCAAAATAGGCTCTTGAGTCCTTTTCACCTGACCCAATTCCTTGAAAGTTTTCTGGGTATCTGGTATGACAAGGTGTTCCTGGCTCACCTTTTACACTCCCGCCCCAGACATAAAATCAGCCGTTTCTCCAAGAAGCCCTGGTTTCTTCAGTTAGTTGGAAATGTATTTCAAGGTCATAATCTTCGTGCTAGGGACAGTCATCTTTAAAACTCATCAACAGAGCTCATGAGTTTATACTAATGATTCCACTTCAAATTCAAGACCCCAGTTATTTATTTTTTAAGTTAACTTAGCCTCTTCTGTAATACATCTGTACACCCCCTTTTCCCCACACTGAGAACCTTGGTTCTCAGGGACACAGGGAGTGATAAAAATCAAAACACCCCGTATTACTCATTTACTTTACCCCAAATTACACAACAGTTTCAGGACAATACTAACACTGTACCACCAATATAACTATTGAGAAAAGTTAAAATATTTTTCCATGTGGTCTTTTCATTCTTCCTATTTTATAGTTGTACTATAGATAGCTACAATGCCCGGGCATGAGAGCCCTTACAAATTATACTCTTTTTCCCTTGAACCCTCATTTAGTCTTAGTTCCACAAGTAACTATATGTTAAAGCTTACAAACAGTCCTTGTGTTTATGCCTCTCAAGTTGGTTGTCTGAAGCTCGTGTTATAGAAACTTCCATGGGAAGGGCGCATGGAAACAATATTTTTTGAGATCTTGTATATTGATAACATTTGCCTGTGTCCTTTGCACTTTAAAGGTACTATTATTAAATATAAAATTCTTGACTCACGTTTTCTTTCCCTGAATTTCTTAAATATTTCACTCCATTTTCTTCTGACATAAAGTGTTGTCATTGAACTGTCTCATTTTCTTTCCCTTATAAGTCATTTGTTCTTTTCCCTAATTGTCTAAAGGATTTTCCCATTCCTTCCTCCCTCCCTTCCTTCCTTCCTTCATTCCATCTTTTCTTTTTTCTTTCTATGTTCCATTATTTACTAGAGTATGTCTTAATGTTGGTAGCTTTGGGTCAATAGTCTCAGTTATGTAGTGTATTCTTTCAATGTATAGTTTCAAATCTTTTTTTTCCTCAGTAAAGTTTTTCTGAATTACAATATTTAGTATTTGTTCAAAAGTATTCTTATTATTCCTTTGTTGGATAGTCTTTGCCTATCTTAAATACTTGTCACTTTATTTCAAACCCTTTTTTGTTCTTCCTTACTTTCATTTATATTTTTAATATTTTTGTTTTGATCTGTTTACCTTAGGGCATAATCTGTCATATTTATTCATACTTGTGTCCCTTCTAGTTTAATTTTCATTTCTGAAAATTATTTTAAATTGCTCTTCTTATTCCTGTTGTCTCATCTCCAAGTTTTTCAAATTCTGATCAATACTGTTCTTTTGTGCATATTTTCTTATTGTCTTTTAGCTCATTTTAAAATAGAAGTTTATAGTTTTGATCGGTTTTGTGAGCATATATTTCTGGCAAGCTTTTATTGTCTGCAGGAATGTTATTCTGCCCCTTTTACTCTTTTTAAGATAATTTTGTATGGGATTTATCTTTGGTACATATCTGTCAATCATTTTTATACAGAATTGTTTTTCTGAGCTTTTGGAAAGAAGTTTAGTTTAGGGTAGCTTTTATAACTTCAGAGAATTCCCTTTCCTGATGTTTTTGTATAGTATTATGATGACTTTTCTTGACCCTGTTTCCCTCCTTCACATTTATCTGGACCTTCTCCTTTGTGTGTGTTGACTCCTACTTATTTATGAATCTGTTTCTGCCCGTTATTCCTCAGTATGAGGGTTCTCTACTGAAAGGGAGTCCTGGCTTACTAGTCTTGGATGTGGAAAGGAGCAAAATTTCTGCAGTTTCTTCACTGCTTACTGTGAACTCCTCCTATTCACCCACAATTAGATTGGGCAAAACCTCTTCCAGTTTGAGCTACTATTCTCATATTGGTCTTCCTTGCTTGCTAGTGAACACTGTTGGTATTTTGAGATTCTTCTGTTTCCAGGTTCATCGGATGCTCTGTTGCTTCCCTCTGTTTCTTCCTGCACAGGCCTAGTGTCATTGGTGGTTATGATATTGTGATTGATAATGAGAAATGTATATTTGGTCTTCATCGCTGTTTCCAGCACAAAGCTCCTATCTTGGGATTTCTTAAGTGATAAACGTGTCTTGATATTCATAAATTATCCCTCTCAACCACACCTGAGTTTCCATTAATGAAGTGACTTTTAGAAAGCACCAAGAGATGGGGGCTCGTTGCCAGGGGGACCAACCACTTGATTAGAGGGTTGGAACTTTCAATCTCACTCTCTCCGACCTCCAGGGAGGGGAGACGGGTCAGTGATTTTATTAATTTGCCTGTATAATAAAGCCTCCGTAAAAAGCCAAAAAGATGGGGTTCGGAGAGCTTCAGGTTGGTGAATGCATGGAGATTTGGGGAGAGTGCCATGCTTAGAGGGAGCGTGGAAGCTCTGCTTCCCTTCCCACATACCTTGCACTATGTGTCTCTTCCATCTGGTTGCTCCTGTGTTATATCCTTTTACAAAAAACCTGGCAATCCAGCAAGTAAAATGTTTCTCTGAGTTCTGTGAGCCACTCTAGCAAATTAATCAAACCCAAGAAGGGGGGTCATTGGAACCTCTAATCTATAGCAGGTTGGTCAAAAGCACAGGTGACAGTCTGGATTAATGATTGGCTTCTGAGGTTCGGGTGGTGTCAGTCTTGTAGGACTGAGCCCTTAACCTGTGGCATCTGACAGGTATCTCCAGGTAGACAGTGTCAGAACTGAGTTGAATCGTAGGACACCCAGCTGGTGTCCCAGAATTGCTTGGTGGTGTGGAAAAAACACACACATTAGAACTGGTGTCAGAATTTTAGTGGTTTATCCCCATGCATTAGCTTTGGGGGGTCCTTGGGAATACTTGATGCATAGTGTAATTACCAATATTGTTTATAGGTCTTTGATTTTTTTCATCTAGTTGCTCTATTTTTATACTGGAAATTGGGGAGATTAAAGAACTATGCCACAGCTGCTCCCGCCTTTTCAGAATTTCTCCATTTTTCTGACCCATTGCTACACTTATTCATCTTTTGATACCAAAGGAATAAACATTAATACATACAGAATATGAAACAGATGACATTCTAGTTGTATTTTATTTAGAAATATTCATATATAAAATAAATATTCTTAACTTGCAGAATATGGTATTTTTTGGAAAAATTTTCGGAAAGAAATAAGTCAACAAAAGGGAAATAGACTCACAAGAAAGATTTTTGCTAACTATACTTTTTGTTTGTTTATATGGGAATATCTTAAAAAAATTTTTATTTTATATTGAAGTACAGTTGATTAACAATGTTGTATTAGTTTCAGATGTACAGAAGAGTGATTCAGTTATACATATACATGTATCTATTCTTTTTCAAATTCTTTTCCCATTTAGGTTATTACACAGTATTGAGCAGAGTTCCCTGTGCTATACGGTAGGTCCTTGTTGGCTAAGCATACATTTTAGAAAGTTGTTCATCTTAAATGATTTTAAGAGACTTTAAGAAAATTGGGAAAGCTGGTAAAATAAGACTATCGACTTCCTTAATTTACAAATGTGGTAAATTTGAAAACTGAATAGTCCCTGCAAATCTAATTCCAGACACTTCTTCATTGGCTATTGAGAACCTTGGTGGTCACAGATAGTCAACCCAAGTTGAAATTATCTGAATCCTTGTTTCTCCATTTTTTTCTCCCCATATCCCGCCTTAGCCATATCATACCACTAGCATTACCATAACTGTAATTAATATTCACGTAGACTGCTCCTGTTTCCAAAATGCTTCTCATTTATCTAATGCTACTGAAGCCTTATAACTATAAAGATGTGTATCAGTTGGGGATGTGCTCAGTTGCAAATGGCAGATAGCCCAACTAATACTGACTTCAACACATAGGAATTTATTTTCCTATACACCAAAATCCAAAGATAGGCAATCCAAGGTTGATAAAGTTGCTTACGTGACCATCATGGACCCAGTTGTATCTACTTCTCCACTCTCCCATTCTAAATATGTAGTTTTTGTCCTCATGGTTACAAAATGGTTGCTGCCTTTCTAGATATTATATGGACCATTGTCAAGATTGGGCCTTTGCTGCTAAATTATGACAAAATTCAATACACATAACACACATAAATATGAAGAGCAAATATTCACTCTTCTGTAAATTCTCTCTTTGGACATAAATAGTTGAATCCTAAATGGAATGTTCTCATTTGTCAAGATACTCTCTTGCAAAAATATGGCATTCTTCTGATAGTTTCATAAAAATGTTCTGGGAATTTGCAGACCGAGCTCTGGGAATCTCTTATTCTACCATTTGTCTTCTTGCTTTGGTCTTGGGAATCTGCCAGGGGCCACACATAGTCCTGGGGCTGTTATAGTGAAATCTGAAGTTCACTTTTCTGTACCCCATGTGCAGAAAACCCACCGAGGCCAGTGACATGCCTGGCTGGGTCTTATTGCTATGTTGAAACTTTACTCCTCTTTGCTTGGTGACCAGTTGGGTGCTTAATCTTTGTTTCATGGACAAATATTTGTAAGAGTGTTGGAGTTTCATTCTTTGCTTCATTTCTTCAATAGGCATGGAGATTTCTTGGCATAGCGTTTTGCCGATGGTAGGTGTTCTATATGTAAGGCCTGGTGCCTATCCTCAACACCATTATAAATATAGATATTAAAAGTACCAGGGCTTCCCTGGTGGCACAGTGGTTGAGAATCTGCCTGCCAATGCAGGGGACACGGGTTCGAGCCCTGGTCTGGGAAGATCCCACATGCCGCGGAGCAACTAGGCCCGTGAGCCACAACTACTGAGCCTGCACGTCTGGAGCCTGTGCTCCGCAACAAGAGAGGCCGCGATAATGAGAGGCCCGCGCACTGCGATGAAGAGTGGCCCCCACTTGCCGCAGCTAGAGAAAGCCCTCACACAGAAACGAAGACCCAACACAGCCATAAATAAATAAATAAATAAATAAATAAATAAACAAACCCAAAGTTTAAAAAAAAAATTAAAAAATTAAAAAAAAAGTAGCAGTGTCCTACAGATGGGAGCTTATGTAAAGAAATTCACCACCTCTCTAAATAAGACCAAATTCTGCTCCGCAGAGCTGGCTGCTAATGGCACAGAAAGGTGATCAGTTTGGGTCATCCATTCTGACCTTTAGAGTCACCTCTCCTGGGGGCCATGAGCTGATCATGTGACCACCACCACACTGGCATCCCAGGGCTGCCCCTCCCTAAGGCCTGGACTGTGTATGAACAGGTCTCTCTGACCCTGATCCTTCATCTGTAAAATGAAATAACACTCCTTAGTTCAAAGGGTTGTAAGGCTTAATGAGAGAACATCTATAAATCCAGCCATTCTCCTGTATCCACAGGTTCTGTATCTGCAGGTTTCTCATCCATGGATTCAACTAACCCTGGATCAAAACTGTTTTATAAAAACATTTCCAAGGGCTTCCCTGGTGTCACAGTGGTTAAGAATTCGCCTGCTAATGCAGGGGACATGGGTTCGAGCCCTGGTCCGGGAATATCCCATATGCCGCAGAGCAACTAAGCCCATGCACCACAACTAGTAAGCCTGTGCTCTAGAGTCCGCGAGCCACAACTACTGAAGTCCACGTGCCTAGAACCCGTTGTCCACAACAAGAGAAGCCACCACTATGAGAGGCCCGCACACCGCAATGAAGAGTAGCCGCCGCTCGCCGCAACTAGAGAAAGCCTGCACACAGCAATGAAGACCCAACGCAGCCAAAAAAAAAATTTTCCAGAAAGTTCCAAAAAGTGAAACTTGAATTTGTCATGTACCAGCAACTATTTTCATAGAATTTACATGTGTTTACAACTACATAGCATTACATTGTATTAGGTATCATAAGTAATCTAGAGATAACAAGTCTATGGAAGGAATGTGCATAGGCTATATGCAAATACTATGCCATTTTATATAAGGAACTTGAGCATCCGTGAATTTTGGTATTCGAGTGGGGTCCTGGAACCAGTCCCCTGCAAATACCTAGGGATGACAGTAGTGACACCTCTATAAATAATGCAGAAACTGATTAAGGCTCCAAACATGATATCTAGCACATAAGAAGTACTTACTCAAAGTTAACTTTTATTTTGCTCATCTGTATTATAGATGAGGATATTGTGACCCAGGGAGTTTAAAAAGACTGGTCCAAGGATATTCGGTTGTTAATTAGTGGGGCAGGTATTTGAACTCAGGTCTACCTGGCTCTTAACTTTAGCTTAAACGTGGATGCTAGGGAAGTAGGACAAACTTCTGAAAGGATAGGGGACTATACCCCACCCACTTCATTACCAGCATCTCAAGGCTCAGGTGTGAGAGTACAGGTTACCTGCAAAATATTCTGTGGCAGTGCTTGTGAGATACTCAAACATCCGGTCAGCTTAGACACTTCGGGGGAAAAAATGTTGAAATTAATTGTATAGACAATATAATCAGATAATTGGCAGATTCTGACCCCAACCCTTCTCCAATTTTTTTCCTCTATTTTTCTTTCCTGGTCTCTTTGTAGTGATGGACTCCAGCAGTAAAGAAAATAAAAAATAAAAAATAAATCTCCTTCCTGAGCTCTTCCTTTGTAAATGGTAAATATCTGCGTAAATATGTGGTATTTTGGATACGGATGGAAAGTGGAAAACCGAATGCATCATTTTGAGGTCCTGTTGACCAAATACTTGGAATTTTTTACTTCCCTTGTACTCCTTCAGTTGGGCATTACACAGGCTCAGAGGTATTCCTCTTTTTTTTTTAAATAAATTTATTTATTTATTCATTTATTTATTTATGGCTGTGTTGGGTCTTCGTTTCTGTGCGAGGGCTTTCTCTAGTTGCGGCGAGCGGGGGCCACTCTTCATCGCGGTGCGCGGGCCTCTCACTCTCGCGGCCTCTCGCGTTGCGGAGCGCAGGCTCCAGACGCGCAGGCTCAGTAGGTGTGGTTCACGGGCCCAGCCTCTGCGCGGCATGTGGGAGCCTCGCGGACCGGGGCACGAACCCGTGTGCCCTGCATTGGCAGGCGGATTCCCAACCACTGCGCCACCAGGGAACCCCAGAGGTATTCCTTTTTTCTAGTCACTTAAGTACTTTCCCTCTGAAGACGGAAAGACTAATAATATTGATACACAATAAGAGAGAGAGAGAGAGACGGAGAGAGAGAGGGTGAGACAGAGAGAGAGAAAAACCCTGTGTGTCTGTGGCTTGTATATATCGAACACTTAAAGCATATATTTTTCCATGTGACTTCTGTGACTCCAGGGTTGGGGGTGGAGGGAGGTTGGGGGGGGGGGCGGTAAGGAAATATCCGTCGCGGTCCTGTCCCGTTCTTGCCTGCCTCTTGTTTTCTGATTCCTCTGATTCTAAAGGTGGCTCCCCTACCCACGGAAGTTTGCTCTTCCCATTCCCTGGCCATGCTTCACTTAGAAATTCTCTGAGGAACTCTGCTGCTCACCGGTAGGTGAGGGTCATGGATGACAGCTGCCCTTCGTGTCTCATCGTCCTGGTACCTACAGGAACTTGGCAGTCACGATAAAGGGTGACCCAGGAGCCCGCTGACCACACCAAGCAGGTCTCCCATCAGTTTCCTTATTCTTGGCTCAGTTTTGGCCATCCCTTCCTGTGAAGCAGGAAGTAGAATAGTGTTGGTTCTCAGGCCTGGGCACAGCTTTTGTGTCTCTCTTTGGTTCATGGTAACCTTTGCTTTGGTTCCATCTGTTTATCTTCCTCTGGAGGTGTTCTTTGATGTTACATGTGCCTGATAATAATACCAACAACAATGATGAACAGTGCTGCCGTGGCCTGGGCACACTACCATGTGCCAGATAGTCCCCCGGTCCTTTTCTATACACTATGTCCAAGCTCAGGGCGACCCTCTAAAGCCAGATTGTGTCATCTTTATTTTGCTGATGAGATAACTGGGGCTCAGAGACACCGTGACTTTCCTAGGATCACTTACATTCTCTGACCATTTGGGGTTCTAATTTGGGTGCCACTTGTTCTGTAGTAAGCATCCCTTCCAATGTACATCCCTCTTCCAAATGTTGGGCATGCACTGCTGGAAAAAGACACGACAACTTTCAGGCCTCTGAGTGCACTAGGTAACCTTGAATCAGTGGTGACTTCCTTTCATATGCTCCTTCAGTACCACTGGTTATGTGAAACAGGAACTCTGCTGATGTTGAGGCTCTCACACCTGTCTGACATTTGTTAATCTCCCCTTTTAATAAAGAGACAGTGGCCTCCAGCACTGAGCTCTGGGCAAGCAATTATGTCCAACTAGAATTTAATAGTATTGTTTTTATACTTGTATTTACTTTGTATGGCAACTTTCCTTCTAGTCCAAGTGATATTAATTTCCCATTTGTGTTAGTGATGAAAAGTTTCCTTTCAAGATACATCAATCTAGATTTTAAAAAGTGAGCCATTTTAAAGAAAAAAGGGAAACAAATAATGGTATGAATCATAGGAGGATAGAGAAATTATGTAAAATTGATACTTAAATGACTGAAATATTAGCAACGTCACTCTCCTCAACACTTCACTTATTTGTGAAGTGAAGGAAGCCAAGCCCACGTGAAGGCACAGAAGGACATGAGGACACATTAGTGCTTATACTTTTGATGCCTGGGCACTATTTTGTGATATTGTAGTTCTTTGACAGAATTGAGTCATACAGCTCTTCAGATGATTCAGTGAACATATTCCCAAGCCTCCATTTTTCATGGAGTGGGGATGAGATGGGTGCACCAGTAGAACTATCATAGAAGGTGGAGTATGATAAAGACTGGAAATGGGGTGTGGACAGAGTGTGGTAGAGTCTCCAGGCATGTGGAGTCACTTCTGGAAGTAGGAATCAGGAAGGCTTCCTGGAGGAGGAGGCATTCGAGTTAGGCTTCGAGGAATGGGTAGCCATTGATTACATGGATATGAAGTGGGGAGAAGGGAGCAGAGAGACAGAGAGGGGAGAAGTACAATCTGAGTTTGGGAAAGAGCTAGTGTCCAGTCTGCTTTGAGCCCTGGGATATGTGACTGGAAGAGTAGGTTGGAGCAAAATCATCAAAATCCTTAAAAATAGGCCAAGGAGATGGGCCTTATTTTACAATGGAGTTGGAATGCACTGAAGGCACCTCAGAGTAAGAAAAGTCTTGTCATTGTAAATTCTCATGGGAGATACTGATATTTATTTTTCCACCCAGGCCCAAACCTAGACAGTCAAACTGCTTTATCTCTCTTTGCTGGATTGATGACCTAGTCCATCCTGTCACTGAGGGTGCAGCTTTCTGAGTGTCCTGGCTTGATGTCTATATAAAGCCTTAACTCCTATCCCTCTGTGGTGGTAAAAGCCCAAGCTCCTATTTTGCCCAGACTGCCTGCCATGAACCACACCTTGGGGCAGCTGCAATATCATTTCACATATAACTCTCAAGACTTGAAATCCATTTTTGTTTTAAGCCTTTGGGAATTTCGCTGATTTTTTTTTTCTTTTTGTGAGCTCAGTTTTGCTGCATTTAAAAGGATGTTAACTATATGTCACCCAGTAGTTCTAGAGATTTTGTGATCAGAGATTCTTCAGGTTATCTAGTCCAAAATATTCCTAGAAATAGAGGTCTGCAAAGGAAGTTAAAGTCCCCACTTCACTAGCTGTACCTACCCTGCATGAGCCATGGCTGAGTTTTCTCAGAAAATAAACAATTTGAGGAGGTTTTGCAAAAGTGAGGAAGAAAGACGAGCAAATCTAGTATCTCTTTTTTAGGTGAAGAAATAAGTGAGAGGGGTTGCAGTCACCTGCACTCTCTGAGGGAACAATGGCATCCCTGGCAGGACATCTCATGATGTGGTGTGATGTGATGGTTTCTTTTTCTTAGATTATGGAAGGATAATGCAATAGAGAGAAGGATATTTCATTTTAATCTTTTACGTCCATTCACAAGGTATAAAAGGAAAAAATAAGATAAAGCAGTGCTCTCTTGAAAAGTCCATATTTTCAAAGGCTTTGGGCGGTAATGTGCTTATTAATTGTCATAGATCGTCACTGTCATCAAAAGAATATTGTATAATATATAGTGGCCTTTATAGGGCGAAGAGAGAGAATTTCAAGTTTCTCTCTTAACCTGAGCCACTTAAAATGAAAAACGAAGGCCATTAAATCCTGTTCACTTGAAGTGGATCCTAAATATAGTTTATTGGGGCTCTTAATTCACCCTGAAAAATGCTATAATTATTAAAAGTGTCCAAGCTGTTAACTTGAAAACAACATATGCCACATTTACATAATGATTTGCATATAATTTCCATGTAATTCATTTAATGTCAAAATGTACAATTATACTTCCAACCCCTCTGCCTTTTACCCCCATGCTCCTTCCTGGCCCTGCTGTGTTAACTCAGAATATCTTCCTTGTTGGAATCTATTTACGAATGGGTTTCAAAGAGATGGCTGGATGGAGATCGTCTATCATATTGGTCCAAAAAGGTTTGGCCAAACGTATTTCTTCTTCCAGACTGGATTGGTTGTACTATCTGTATTGTGACACTTTGGGGACCAGTTACTCAGTTCTGCCTGAGACACATGGGCTTATTTTACAGATGAAGAAACTAAGGCTCAGAGAGGTTCTCCCTGATTTGCTGTGGTCTTTGCTTGCTTTCTCTGCCCCAGCAATCCAAAGGCCTCCACCTACCATACAAAAGGCTTTCTCGTGTATCTTTTACAACAGACAAATATGCTTTGTTTAAAAAAATCATTTGCCGTAGCTCATGTGATTATTTGGGATGCCAAAGAGGTAGCTCTTGGGTTTGCCATCAAGGACAGGGAAGAATCCTTCCATCTGATTCCATAAACGTATTTATCCTATGCGGGTGGACTTTCTGTCTAAACTAATTGCAGTCCCACAAACATGTCATGCTTTTTCTGGCTCCTACATGTGTTTTCTGCATTACTTTCCCACCTCTCCCCTCTCCCTGAATCTCTGTTTGCACTCAACATCCAGTGTCCCGTTTACACATCACCAGGATGCCTTCTTCCATGCCCTGTGACTAGGTTTGATGCCCTTAGAGTGAACTCCTAGATCACCCTGTTTGACTCGAGTTCCCCTGAAAGCAACCCTTGAGACAAAGACTTGGGTGTAGGTAGTGTATTTGGGAAGTGACCCCAGGGTACAGGGATGAGGGAGCCGGGAGAGTGAAACCGGGAAGGAAGAAAAACAATATTAGGGGGCATTGTTGAAGTTGCTGCTGTCGGCAACAGGAGCTCGATTCCACTGGGTCCTCCTGGGGAGTGTTTGGAATGACTCCAGCATGAGTGCCTGGAGGATGGGAACTGAAGCATTTATCCACTGGGTCAGTTGCCACTGGCTGAGGGTTGCCCTGGGAGTTGCTGATTTCCCCGCCCTTCCCAGCTGTGCAGCTGCACGGGATGACCAAGCTCTGCAGGGCTTCTGCCGTGTGGGGGGCACCCAGAAAACGAAGCTGTGTGTCACTCAGGGTGGTAGCGATGTGCCAGGCACTGTCTACCCAGCCCTGGCTGAGATCAGAAGGGAGGCCAAGCACGTGTGTCCCCAGATGTGTCTACCACTGCACTCACCACTCTGGTTTGCATTTCCTTCCTCCTCTAGAGCATAAGCAACCTGAGGACAGGGGCTGTGTGACCACTGGGTCCCCAGCTAGACACAGTGTTTGATAATAATATGTTGCACGAATGCATCAGGTACCAAATTTAGTTCAGCTTCAGCAACTGGTTACCTCTAAGCCTAGGAAAGTCATAAGAGTTTGTTTTTGTTTTTGTTTTTAATTTATCCCTTTTTTCTCCCCAATTCTGTCCTTTCTAAAAAATTGGAAGAAAGTAAATTAATCAAGGGAAATACACGTACGCATTAAAAAATTGTCAGAAGCAAAATGAAAACCGAGTCCGTCAGGATTCTTTTCTTGAAGATACCAGCAAATTCTGAGGCAAAATTGTAGCTGATATTTGGTTTCATTCAAAGGAATAGCCTCAAATAAACTAAGTTAAATGGGTAACAGCCGAGGTCACGGTTAGAGACACTTAGGGCATTTTCTCCCAGAAGCAGCTCCATCTTTTCTACTCACCTCTTTGCTTTGTCCTTCCTGCCCTCTCATTTAGTTTGTGTTCCTCTCCTTTATTTCTTTTTTCTTTTTTTTTTTAAATATCTTTACTGGAGTATAATTGCTTTACAATGTTGTGTTCGTTTCTGCTGTATAACAAAGTGAATCAGCTATATGCATACATATATCCCCATATCTCCTCCCTCTCAAGCCTCCCTCCCACCCTCCCTATCCACCCCTCTAGGTGGTCACAAAGCACCGAGCTGATCTCCCTGTGCAATGCAGCTGCTTCCCTTGTGTCCTTCCTCAGGTCTAGCACTCCGGCGGCTCTATGGAGCTGAACAGGGTGACAGGAACACCAGTGGGCGATGGGGCCACTTTCACTTTGGACGGCACATTTTATCAAGACAAGAAGCCAGGTGCCCATTGTTCCTCCCCAAATAAACATGAAGATCTGACAGCCACGGGGCTGAGAGGAGGCCGTGCAAGTAAGCAGCCCTTGAGGCTTCCTTATCTAGTAGGAAACCATCAAAAAATGTCAAGTCAACAGATATAGAGGACAAATGAGTGGTTACAGTGGGGGGGGGGGGCAAGATGGGGGAGGAGATTAAGAGGTACAAGCTATTAGGCATAAAATAAGCTATGAGGATATATTGTAAAAATAAACAAATAAAAAATAATAGCGTTTGATAACACTAAAACAATTTAAAGTAAAATACCTAAAAAAACAACAAAAAAAGAAAACGTCGAGTTAGTGGGGCTGCAGAGGTGACATGGCACCCCCACTGGCCACCCTCCATGTCTCCGGGGACCTCTAGGCGATGGACGCCTTGCCCTCCAAGCAGGGCCTGAGTGGCGGGCTGTACCTCATGGCGGGAATCTGCCGGTGGGTGATCCTGGGATCTGCTCACTCTCCAGGGGGTAGGCAGCTGCCGGACGGGGACAGGGAGAGGGTCTGAGAGGGGAGGGGACATCCGGTCGGGACACAGAGCAGCAGCCTCTCTTCCTGCCTCCCTTCGCCCTCTGTAACTTTCACCTGCTCCAGGGGGATCCCTGTTAGTACAAATCCCTGTGCCTGGTGCATCGCTTTCTGGAAGCTCCATCCAGATATTCCTGTGATTGACACTGTGTGTCTGTGTATGTGTGTGTGTGTGTGAGAGAGAGAGACAGACACAGAGATGGAGACAGACACAGAGAGAGATAGAAATATTATAAACAATATTTGTTTATAATAATGATGATAGCTGGGAATTCCCAGGTAGTCCAGTGGTTAGGACTCCATGCTTCCACTGCCGGGCCCAGTTCGATCCCTGGTCAGGGAACTAAGATTCCACAAGCCGAGTGGCATGGCCAAAAAAAAAAAAAAATGGTGATAGCTACATTTATTAAGGTGTTTATCAAGTTCAGGCACCATGCTAAGCTCTTCCCAGGTATCCTCTCATGGGTTCTATGAATATTCCCATTGCGCAGATCGAGGACTGAGTCTCAGAAAGGTTAAGTGACTTACTCAAGGTCACACTGAGTAAGTGGAGTAGCTGGGCTTCACACCCAGGCAGGTCAAACTGCAGAAACCAGGTCTGTAATCATCACGGTGGGTGGTTAGACACCTGCAGGGTGTGTTCCAGGCGGTGCACAAGTGTGTGTGTGTGTGTGTGTGTGTGTGTGTGAGAGTGTACATGTGTGTCCTCTTGTGTGCACATGTATAGAGAAAGTCGTAGCTGAGAATACAGAATGGAACCAGATGGCATGGGTTTGAAATCCAGCCGTTATATCTCATCTGTGCTGTCTCAGGCAGGTAACTTACACCTCTCTGTGCCTCAACTGCATCATCTGTAAATTAGGCACAATAGTATCTAGCTCATCGGCTTGTGTGCACTTAGAAGGTGATGTGTGTATGAATTCTTTTTTTTTTTTTTTTTTAGTAATCTTTATTTATTTATTTTTATATTTATTTTTGGCTGTGTTGGGTCTTCGTTTCTGTGCGAGGGCTTTCTCTAGTTGTGGCAAGCGGGGGCCACTCTTCGTCGCGGTGCGCGGGCCTCTTCACTATCGCGGCCTCTCTTGTTGCGGAGCACAGGCTCCAGACACGCAGGCTCAGTAATTGTGGCTCACGGGCCTAGTTGCTCCGCGGCACGTGGGATCTTCCCAGACCAGGGCTCGAACCCGTGTCCCCTGCATTAGCAGGCAGATTCTCAACCACTGCGCCACCAGGGAAGCCCTGTATGAATTCTTATGTAAATGCTGGATATTAGTTATTAGCAGTAGTAATCACATATCATTGTTGAGTAAATGAGAGAGGTATCAAATGTTTATTGATAAGCATAATAAGAAGAGCATTTACTGGCTGCCCTCTTTGATGCAGTGCTGTAAATACAGTCCCTGATTTAGACCTCCCAACTCTACTGTGAGGTAGGTATCGTTATTTCCATTTTATACAGGAGGGATTGAGTCTCAGAAATATTAAATAATTGGCCCAAAGACAAATATCTAGGAGAGGTCAGAACAGAGACGCAAACCTTGATCTCCGCGCTCTCCTGTCTTACACACTTTTTGTGGGTTCATTTGTTCATCTGAACAAATACCTTTCATACAGACTTAGAATTTTTTTTCCAAATTGGGAATTGTGCCCATCTGCCTGCCTGAGAAAAGTTTGCACAGAGCTGCTTTTGAATAGCGACCTCTTGTAGCTTTTTAATTGCCACTATCTCTTTGAACATTTGGAATTTGTAATGAAATCACTTTCCAACCCTGATTCATCCCAAATTCAATATTCTGTTTCCTTTCAGCTCTTTTTGTTTCCCGAGCAATGAAAAGATTGGTAACTTTATAAAACATCTAAAAGTGCGGTGGAAGTTTCCTGGGGCTTCAAGTGTTGTGTTATGTTATCTTTGGAAAAACTTTGAAGTCCCACCGGTGTAATAGAAGCCGTTATTATGTCATGGAGCTGATTAGCATGCCTGTGGGAAACATTAATTCATGCTGACATCATAGCTGGGTTTGCAATCAATCAGTTTGTTTTGCTTCTTTTTGCTCCCCGCCTACCCCGCAAGCCACCCCTTAGTGCTCTTAATGTAAAGGTGATGGGCTGACTTTCTGAGGATAATGGGACATGTAAGGATGCCTCCAGATGAGACTGAACTGAACCACAGAAGCGGCCACCTCGTGACAGCCCTGGGAGGAAATGGCGAAACAAAGCTTTTGACAGAAGCAGGGAGAAGGCTGCTGGCCCTTTGATTTGCCTTGAAAGGTTTTGATTTAGTTGGCATTCAGACTCTTGATATATAAAACTTTTTAACTCAGTAGTCTGCACGGCTGCCTGAATCCATTTGGTTCCGGTCAGTTATGATTAAGCTGATTGCTGGTGGCGCTGGTGTGGTAAGGAGCAGTGCTGGCTTTCATTGGGTGAGGCTTCCATTGGGTGAGGCTTTCATTGGGTGAGGCTAGCACATTCCAAACTATCTCATCCTTCGGCCCAAAAGTACATTTCATTGACAAAGGAAGCTGTAAGAGGAGACGTGTAGACTCCTATTATCTCAAATTGTTAATATTTAACATGCATTAAAGAGCTATCTTTCTGTTCGCCACGTGCAATTAATTTGATCACCAATGCACTGTTAACTTATCTATCAGAAATGTGAATTTTTTCACGATGTATTACTCTGGTAATGATGTCTTTCCTTTTACCTTTAGATGTAGTATTATTATTTTATGTTATGTGGCATGTTCTCTTGGGAACTAGGGAGAAGTTACAGGAAGTGTTGGGAAGAGCCTGATGACAGCTGATTTGGGGTAGGGAAAGTTCAGGGTATTTCTAGTCTGAACGGAACTTGGGGCTCCCTTCCTCCTTCTGGGCATGTGTGACCTGCTCTGCTCCCTCCCTCCGACCTCTAGATTTATGTAGCTTGGAAAGCCGGGGTGATCAGTTCCCTGGGTCAATTTTTGACCTGGAAGATGGAAACTCTGTAGTCTATGGTGAATCAAGGAAGGAGAAAATTGGGGAAGGGAGGTGTTATTTTAGATGCATATGTAAGTAGCTGTATTTTCATAGCTGGGTCCCATTTTGCCACAGTTATAAGCCGCCCCCCACCCCGAGCTCCCTAGGCCCCCTTTCTGAAAAGCCCATCACATTCACAACTGCCTGCTCAGAATCTGCCTTCTCCCGTTAGATTCGGGCTGCCTGAAGGCAAGAACGTGTCTGCCTTGTTCACCAAAGTGAGAACCTACTATGTGTTAGATACTGTCCTGGACCTCAGGGTTATAGAGATGAGCAAGGTATGGTTCCTGCCCTCCAGATGTCATATTCTTATGAACAAAACAGTCATGCATTCAGATAAACAAAAGAATATTTGGAAAATGTCCCAAGCGAGGTCTATCTTACATGCAGTAGGAACAGAGGGGGACCGACTTCATAGCAGAAGTGAGGTTTGCACTAATTCGGAAGGTAATCGGGGATTTCTCCTAACAGAGAAATTGGGGTGGGGTGGTGTGTTTTTGGTCACCTGCAAGAAACCCAGAATGGCTCCATCACAGGGGTCCCCCGGGGGAGAGAAAGAGCAAGGAATAGGTAGGGAGTTCTGAAGCTCAGAAAGGCAAAATGACTTGCCCAGGGTTGCACAGCAGACAGAGCTGGGAGTTGAAGCCAAGTCTACTCATAAACCCAGTACTCTTTTGGCTGGATAATAGTTCGCATGGGCTGCCCATGGTGAGAAAACACATCCCTAGTGTCAGGATTCTCCCCAGGCGGCCCTATTTGGCTGCAGCAGACTTCCAGTTAACACATAACTTTCAAGCCCCAAATTCTAAGTGCCCAACGTATGGGGAGGACAGAGGTTTAAAAAAATTCGTAAGTTATCATGCTGGAGGATGGGACTTTTGCAAAAATGAAACAGCATATGATATAGATAGAAACTGCTATAGAAATCCCCCTTCCCAGCTGAACTGCTGGGCCACAATGATCTATTGTCCTTATTTTATTTTTTTCCTCCAGTTCATGCTAGGTGTTCCTTTATTTTATTTTATTTTTTCTTATTTTTATTTTATTTTTATTTTATTTTTTCTTATTTTTATTTTATCTTATTTTATTTTTTCTATTCTATTCTATTTTCTATATTCCATTTCATTTTTTATTTTCTCCTATCCTGACTCCAGATCTCTAACTCCACATACATGCATTCTTGCTGGCGAATTTAGTTGAGGCTCTTCTAATCCGCCCCTCCATACACTGATATGTGCATCTCCTGGAACACATTCTGTATTTGTGCTAAAATTAGGTGACATTGGACTACAAATCTCATTCTGTGAGCCCTGGGCACCACGCTGTTCTCAAACACATTAATATATTTCTATATCAAAAGGTATGAATAGTTACACTAAGTGGAATATGAAGAAACTCTAAGGAGCCTCATGTCAGTTCAGGTCAAGTTCCACCTCCAAATAAATTTGTGCCAAAGTTTTGGAAAATTTTCATATTTTCAGAGCTTTTAAGAATTGCGGATAAGGGACTGTGGACCATTTTACTCCTCGGTTCTGCCTCTGATGGACCCCTCTGAATTTCCAACTCTGCCAGTTTGAACAGTGCTTCAAAAGCAGGCCTCATCCACGTCTTCCTGTGAACCTTTGGGAGAAAGTCTCTGGGGTAGACACCCCAGAGAAGAGGGTGTCCTTGGATCTTAGGACCTGTGCATTTTCACTCTCACTAACTACTGCCAGATTCATTCCTCTGCAAAATACCTGTAGCAGTTAACCCCCCACCAGCAGGACATGAAGGAGAGTTCCTGTTTCCTGACATCCTCACCATCACTTAATGTTATCTGATTGTCTAATTCTTTTTTCCAATTTGAAGGGTGTAAAGTGCCATCACAATCTTGTTCTAATTTGCCTTTCTCTGACTATCAGTGAACATGAACCTTGTAAATATGTTAGCTCTTCTTGTTTTCTCTTCTGGGAAACACCTATTCATATCCTTTTAGTTTTGCATCTTTTTTTCCCCCCACTATATCATTTGTTCTTTTGGGTTTTGACTACAAATCGTTATCACAAACATATTTATCTTATCTGCTTACTATATTTCTTAAGTTTTACTATTCATCAGTTCAGTCTTTAATTCATCCAATTTATCTAGTGCTTATGTTTTTGTATATGGTGTGAGGTATAATCCAACTTTTTCTCTGTGCTATGAGTCAGTTTCTTCTTTTACCAAATAATCTGTACTTTCCTTATCCATGGGTGAGTCTCCCTCTCTTAGATACAAATGAAGTAGAAAATCCTACAAGGACATTGATTGGAATTACAGTTGACCCTTGAACAATACAGGGATTAGGGGTCCCAACCCTACACATATTCAAAAATTCACGTACAACATTACAATTGGCCCTCCAATACAGATATCATGGTTCTGCATCCATGGATTCAACCAACCATGGATCATGTGGTACTGTGGTATGTATTTATTGAAAAAACATCTGTGTACATGGTTGTGTATGTGGACCTGCATAGTTGAAACCCATGTTGTTCAAAGGTCAGTTGTACTGTAGTACATATTTAGTGGAAGAAAATTCACATATAAGTGGACCGGCACAGTTCAAACCCATATTGTTCAAGGGTCAACTGTATATATTTATTTAGGGAGATTTAACATCTTTTATAGCTCATTTAGTCCTCACAAGAACACGGTGAGTTAGATCTTCTATCCTCAATTTACAAAGAAGGAAACAGAAACTCCAAGAAGCTAAATAAACCAGTTATTGAGTGGTAGAGCAAGGATTCAAACCCAGATCTGACTTTCTGAGGGTTTTTATTATTGCACCTTTGTCTTTAGTATTACTAATCTGTCTTTCTCTTGTCCTTGTGAATGTATATCCTTGCTTATTTATTTATGACCATCCAATCCCTCATAACCTGCTTTCCTTTAGCTACAAAAATAACCCAAGGGTAGTAGTTGCCAAAGCAGCTTGATAGCCTATAATTTTTTTTTTTTTTTTTCCTACCTGAAACACAGGGGAATCTTTTGACTGGCTGCCACAGGAACCAAGAACAAAAGCTTTGAGATTCCGTCTGCCCTCAAATCAGATCAGGTTCTTAGAGAAGTAACCTGTTCTACAAGTAAAACAAAAATGAATAGACTCTATAACTAATTTCCATTTTCCATTTTTAATACCTCTGATGAGTGAAAGAATATCTGATAGCTGAACTTAAATTTGAAGTTTATAAAGAATCTCTAATTTGATCTAGAAAAAAATCATAAAATATTTATGGTATAAAAATAAGTAGAAAGTAGTAAGAGCAATAATAAATTATATAGCCATAGTTCTTTATAGTTGTCAGAGCATATTAATGCTCTTTGTTTCTTTTGGCTCTTCCAATGATCTTTTAAAACAGGTAAACTGAGCCTCTATTTTACAGACAAAGAAATTGAGGCATGGAGTTTTACCCAAGTGCAGCTGATTGTGTGAATTCCCCCAGCTCTTCACGTCTAACTGTATTCATCCTCTTTGCCATCTATCTTTAAAATCCTTCCCATTGAGAGGCAGAATATATTTCCTCAACCACTGATGCTGTGTTTGACCATGCAATTTGCTTTGGTTAACAGGATGTTAGCAGACATGGCTAAAGCAGAGGTTTGAAAGTGCTTGGTGTGCTTGCCTGCATGTTTCTGCTTGCTTTCTTGCTCTTCGGATGTTACAATAAGGACAATCCAGGCTGGCCAGCTATTCCAAGGAGGAAGGTAAGAGACATCTGGAACAAAGCTTCCCCAAATAAGATGCCCCGGCCAAGCCGTACCTGGAGCAGAGCCTCCCACTGACCTGCAGATTCATGAGTTTAATTATTTATGATTGTTGCCTTAAGCCACATAGTTTGGAAGATAGTTTGTTACACAGCAGTAGCTAACTGATACATCAAGGTAAACCAGCTAGTAAGTT
Source organism: Balaenoptera physalus (assembly GCF_965194825.1). NCBI lineage: Eukaryota > Metazoa > Chordata > Mammalia > Artiodactyla > Balaenopteridae > Balaenoptera > Balaenoptera physalus. The sequence goes on along the minus strand of NC_138900.1, from coordinate 38,233,977 downwards.
GTAGAGCTGAAATTAGAATCTAGATCTTCAAACATGTAGTCCTACACACTTTCAACTATGCTAAGTTGCTTTTCATGCAGAGCGACATTTATTTGGGTGTGAAAATACCTCTAGATGGAGTCTTTTCTGGTCAGGGACTGTGTCTCACTCTTCTTTGATTCCTCAGATCCTAGTCCAGTCCCTTGCACATGGTGGGTAATCAGGATATGTTCATTAAATAAATAAGAGATAAAAATATGAGGGCCATACCTCCATCCCTTTGGTCTTATTTTTACAGTTTCTGGTTAATAAAAACAAAGTCAAAATGGAAGGTATATTGATCAGTGAAAATCACCTTCTAAAAATTGGTCCCAGCAACTGCACAAAGAGGGAACAGTCATCATTTTCTTTCAGACATCTATCCATATGTGGCATATTTCCTCTCTGAAGAAAGATCAAACCCCATAAAATGCATCATTTATATGACACTCCCCATTATGAACCAGCATGGAGACAATTAATGAGAAGCAAAGGCTAAAAGAAGAGTCCACGAGTTGGATTCAGGCAGACTGTGGTGAAAATGCACTGCCCTTTGGGAATTACACACAGGAAAAAAGAACAAACATCGTGCCTGATTCCCTGCCTGCCCCCCACCCTCACCTCCATCTCCACTTCCCCCGTCGCCACAACAGCTTGAGGTAGAGAATTTGTATAACCCACATGGAGAGCTTTTTCCTCTGATTTTTTAATCTCAGAAGTCCAACAGTGGCGATGAAGGTAGCTGTGACATTTGCAATTTTCCATGCACCAGCCCATTCCATTTCCTTTCCTGGTGCTGCTTCCATGGTACAGTAAACCTCCAGCTCTGACAATAATTATAGCCGGAATAATATGAAGGGAGTAATAGGAACAAAGCGTTGCTGTAATTGCCTTTTCATTATTTGCTAACAGTTAGTTATTCAGTCACAGGGAAAAATTACACAGTAATTGGTTGACAATGGGGAAGCAATCGCTGAATCCCACAACTATGATATTTTTGCTTGTTGAGCTTTAGACCTTTTATTCATATTTTGATTAAACAGCTGGAGCATTAAACTGACATATGAATGTATCCTTGGTCAAATTCCGATGTGATTGTTTCTACCCCATTCAAAATGTTGAATTTAAACTAGCACCTACAGTAGAGCTGTAAATAGTCTATTGACTTTCAAATAAATCCCTCCTCTTTACTCCAGTTCATAAAGAAGGCATGGTGGGTGTAATAGCACAGACTTTTTTTTTTTTTTAACAAATCAGTTTTCAGTTGGGTGTTTTCAACAGGAAAAAAAATATGGGATCACATGGTGGAATCTTCCTGCCTTCAGATTTTTCTCGAATTTAACTTTCTAAACTCAAGATCTTTATAAATAGAGTCCTAGAAAACATTCACTTTCACTTGCTCCTACAGGTAGAGAAACTGAGGTCCGGAAAGGGGACCGAGCTGTTCAGGGTCATCCTGCTCTTTACTCTTTTTAGGACTAGACACCAGAATGCTGACTCTTAGTACTTCATCTAAACTGTCTTCTGGCTCCACATTTGCATGCAGGAGGAGAACTAGGAAAGCAAGACAGGTAAGATCTACGCCTGCACAAGCATGCATCTCCACATGCGTGCGGGCGCTCACGCACACACACACACACACTACATGGATAGATACTATATGTTGCTTGACTGTGGGATGTCATTTAGGTGGTGTTTACAATCTCCATTGGTAAGCTTCATGGGTACCACCTTTCCTTGGATTATTCCAGGCATCCAAGGACCTAGCCTAGGGCTGTGTGTGCCATGACACCTTGCGAAATGTTTGATGATGATAACAGAGCGAGAAGATCTAATTCTTAGGGTCCAAGCTTAGGAATCTTTTTACTCTTGGTGATATAAATGTTATCTTGGTTAAACAGCAGACTGTTGAGTTGGTGTCCTTGTGGCAATTGCAGAAGCAGCTGAGAAAGTGCATTGTAAGGAATACATCCATGTTTGTATGTATGTATATGCATGTGTCTATATCAGAGGCTGGTGATGAAAGATGGAAAAGCTGCCCCAAAGCCTTCATTTAAAGATGGAAATTTTCTGTTTAGGGGGTAGAATGCACTAGATCATATGCATGGGGACTTGAACCCACTTCGGTATGCAGGTAAAAGAACCTCAAGACCATGACCCTGAGGAATTGGTTATGTATAGGAAAGATATTTGGGAACAGGATGGGTCTAAAGCTATGACTAACTCGGAAAGTCAGGAAATAAGCTTGGTGCTTCACACATGATCTTATTTAATTCTCACAGTAGCTCTAAGGGGCAACGTTTCTCATCTTCATTTCATAGATAGAGACTAAGTCTCAGAGAGATTAAGGGACTTGCTCAAGATCACCAAGCTAGTAAGTGGGAGAACCAGTGAATAAAACCCAGAAGCTAAACTTTGTCCCTTGAAGTCATTGGTGACCTTTAGCTACTTGCAAGTAATTGGAGCTTACCTAATTTTCCAAGTCAATCCACAGTCAACATTGTTTGATGTCTACCCTCTAAGTGTACCATGGGGATTCACAGGCAAATGAAAATTTCCTCTCTTGAGATGCTTAACCTCTGCCAGTAGAAACCATGAAGCAAGGCATGGATGGGTCAGTCCAGCATAGCGGCCACTCCTATAACCGTGGTGACTCAGCTTGAGTTGCCCCAGAAGCAGACCCTGAGACAAAGACTCAAGTGCAACTAGTTTATTTGGAAGGTGATGCTAAGAAACATGGATACAGGGTAAGGAGTCTGACAGAAAGGGCAGGAAGCCAACACGGGGTGCATTGAAGGTTATTGCCAAGGACATCGGGGCCCCATTTTCCTGGGAGGATTCTAAGAGGCAGTGGCAATCAGGCTTCAGTGTTACCCTTGACCTGAGGGTGAGGGAATTGGGGTATTTATGCTCAGTGCCCTGTCCATCACCGTTAAGGGCTGCTTCTGAGGGTATTAACTCTTCGCATTTCCAGTTTACTCCGTGCACAAGCTCAGGGTACACCAGCAGCCAGAAAGAGCCCTTGGTAAAGATTTGCTGGTGGTCTCACTGAGCATCCTTCTGTATTTACCGATGAGTGCCAAGGTGATATGGGTGGGGAGCTGACAGGGTCTGCCACCATGGTGACAGGCAAAGTGTGTCCCAGAATGGGTGGTATTGCTGAGCAAGACTTCAGAGGTGAACGAAAGGGCATTCTAGAGCATGGTCGCCCCCTGAACAGGGGTGTAACTTGAGACCATCAATCTCTAGAAGAGCTGCCAGGCTCCGTACCAGAGGCAGAAATTGAAACGCCAGATTCAATCCCAATGAAATCATCTCCTGCTCACTACATAAAGCCCATTTTCTTGTCCTGATATTCAAGGCTATTCACAATGCAGCCTCAGTTTACCTCTTGACAAGTTCTGAGTAAATACCCCCTGGGCTCGGATTCCTGTGTTGCTGCCCAGTCTTGCCTTTGAGACCCTGCCAATCCTTGAGGCTCTCAGCTCCAAGCCTGCCTCCTATACAGCCTTTCACGACCAGCTTGGGTGGAGACCTTTCTCCGCCCCCTGCTCCTGGCCTGACACACTTACGTAGCCTCCATCACTTCCAGTGATAAAAGCCACAATCTCTTTTCTGCATTTCCCCAAACCTTGGAGCTCTAGAAACTCAAAGAGTTTTGCTTTCGGTATCATTTGTTTGTTTTGCTTTTTAAAAAATCTTATATGGTAGCAAAATCTGACCTGAACTGCCATGAAGCTATTTCTAGTTCTTATTTGATCTAAATATTCACATATTTCACTACATAAATATTCATGTATTTGGTTATAGAATACAGCCCCAGATCCTGCTGTGATTTTCTATGTACACCATATTTCTTCTATAAAATCTTTATATCTGCACCATATTTCTTTTCTATAATTTTTATATATGCGTCGTATTTCTTTTCTAAAATCTGAAAAATTCTGAATTATGAAACACGTATCTCTGGTTCACATGATTCAGACATGGGGTTTTGAGCCTGTAATAATAATAATAATAATAATAATAATAGGCAGTACTGTAGTCCATTCTAAGGATTTTATATATTTAATGATTTTAATCCTCATAAGGACCCAAGAGAAGTTCTAGTAATTACCCTATTTTCCTAACATCGCTTAGGAAACTAAGGTTCAGAGATGTTATGTAACTTGCTCCAGGTCACACAGCTTGCAAATGCTGGAACCAGGATTTGAACTTAAGGCAGTCTGGCAGAGTCAAAGCTCTTCCTTGCTCACTGGGCTTCTTCTAAGTCTGCATGTCCAGCCTTGGAGTTGTACCTAGCACCCAGCTCAGACTTACCGTCTGGCTTGTCCCTGAGTGTTCTCCTGGGGAGCCTGTTTCCTTCTGAGTCTGAATTCTCGACTTGGAGCTTTAAGCCACCAGCACTGAATTGGTGCTGGATATTTATTTTCCTGGAATGAGAGTTTCTGGAGCTTCTTGCAAACTTCAGTGGTCCTCAACTCCTCAGACCACAGCCTCAGGAGAGCAACTTGCCTCTTGCAGCCCAGCCCTGGAACTGGTGCTGCATGCGCCCTGGATCTGTAGCCCCTCCTCAGGCACCCCTTCTCTGCCCCTGGAACCTCACCCCTGCCTCTCCCATGTCTTGGAACACTTCTAAGATTAGAGACCGTGTAAGTCTGTGTGCCTGAGCGTTATCCCAAGATCTTGCCTATAGTAGGGCCTCTGTGACGTATGGTGGCAAGAATATATAACTGAACAAGGAGGTCCAGATTTAGAACTTTTGCTAGTGTAGACATGGCCTTGGTTTTGAAATTACTCTCACACTTGACTCTCCCCACCACCCCATTCTATAGTAGACACATAGTGCCAGGATTTGAACCCCCAAAATTGGATCCAGAGTTCATTCTCTTAACTATGGTGACAAACTATGCTTGTTAGGTGCTTCTTCTGCATTAGTCGCCACAATGAGCCACTTAAATGCCTTGTCTCTGATGATCCTCGCCACAGCCCTCTAAGGAGGTGCCATCACTGTATCCTTTCACTATACGAAGAAACTGAGGTAGAGAAAAAGGAACTTCCCCAAGGCCTCAGTACTTACTGCACCCATCAACTGTTGTCACAATAACGTTGTAACAAACCACTCCAAAACTCAGTGTCTTAAGATAATCCTCGCCTGTTATTCTTGTTCACGGATCTGTGAGCTTTCATGACATCATCTGGGCTACTACAGGCTTAACTCCAAGCTGCCGTTGGGTTCAGGTCCGCTCCATATGCCTTTCATCCTGTTGGACCAGGGGCTAGTCTGGATATGTTTTTCTCATCGTGATGGCAGGGCAAACCTGATGTCTCAAACGCAGTTTGAACCTCTAACTCTATCGAAACCACTGACGTCTCTTTGACCAATGCAAGGCACACGGTCAAGCCCAACATGGGGACGAGGGACAGAATGCTCCTTCCAAGGACATAGGGAAATGGGACCCAGAGAGACTATCCATCAAGCAGTAATCTAATCTACCATACCCACTAAAAATTAGAGCCAGAAACCCCCCAGGGCTTCCAGCTCTGAAGCCACTTTTTCTTAAGCACTCTCTTGAGTAGCAACAGGTTCCCAGGGCACAGCTTTTGGACTTATGGGAAACAACATCAGTCTCTTGGGATTTTTGCTTCTGAGTTGGAAGACGTAAGGCTGCTCCTAGGCATGTGAGAGATGGCGGGAGAGCCTGAGCGGTGGAGGGCAGGTAAGTGCGTGTCCTGCCAAGCTGACATTCTCCCCTCTGCATCCACACATGACCCTGTGATGAAGCGCCCCTCTGGGCCTCAGGCCTATCATTAGAGGATTAACTTTCTCATCACTCTCCTTACACATGTCTCCATGCAGCCTTGGAATGCATCATCAAAGTCCAAAGCAAGGGCATTTTAATTCTTTGCCTGGCAGACCTATTTTCTGGTGTTTAAAGAGATTGCTAGAAATTCCTAAATTCTGGAGCTGTTTTTTTTCACTGAGAGAGAGGAAGGAATAGAAAAAGCTCCCAGTGGATTAATTTATTCGTATTTTGCTCTAGCTCCTGACATTTGGAGAAGGCTTGAAGAGCTTCCTAATGTTTGCTATTTTGCATTTGCTTTGTAGGATGCTAGATTAAATCACAGAATCCTGGAAAATAGACTTGCTGTTTTCCTTTGCAGAGGTGCAAGGTCTGAAACTATTTTCTCAAGTGCCAGGGTAGCCAACCCTCAGCTCCAGAGCTACGGCTTGTCTCCACCCTCACCCTAACAGACATTACCAATAGATCCCAGCACTGCTGCCTGCCAAGCCCAGAAATGGCCTCAACCCTCCCAACACAGCCCTCCAGGCAGCCACTACCACTGGATCAGAATTAATGCACCCGAGTTCCCATCCTTGCTCTAAAACTTTTCCATTTTTAACATGCCAGTAAAATAACTTTATCAAGTTCTTTACAGAGTTCTGATAAAAGTACTGCCTTTCTCTGCTCTACTTCTCATTATGCTACTATTCAACTTAAAAATTCTCAGTCTCCAAACTCCTTGTCTTGCAATCAAGTTCCTTCATCACCTGACACTTTCACTCCCCAGAACTAATGCCTTTTGAATTCCTTTATCACCCCTTGTGTCAGGAAATATTCCTTTTTTTTTTTTTTAAGATTTATTTATTATTCATTTATTGATTTTATTTATTTTTGGCTGCGTCGGGTCTTACTTGCAGCATGCGGGATCTTCATTGAGGCATGTGGGATCTTTTGTTGTGGTGCGCGGGCTTCTCTCCAGTTGTGGCGTGTGGGTTTTCTCTTCTCTAGTTGTGGCGCGCAGCCTCCAGGGCGCGTGAGCTCTGTAGTTTGTGTCACACGGGCTCTAGTTGAGGCATGTGAGCTCAGTAGTTGTGGCGTGTGGACTTAGTTGCCCTGCGGCATGTGTGATCTTAGTCCCCTGACCAGGGATCGAACCCACGTCACCTGCATTGTAAGGCGGATTCTTTACCACTGGGCCACCAGGGAAGTCCCTGTGGTAGGAAATATTCTAATTCAGCTGCCAAGGTTCCTACTCCTGCCTCCAATCCCAATTTATGTGCCCTGTATAATCTTCTCCCCTTGAGTATGGGAGAAACTTGTGAATGTGATTAAGTTACTAATCAGTTGACTTGGAGTTAATCAAAAGGGAGTTATCCTAGGTGGGCCTGACCAAATTACGTGAGCCTTTAAAAAGAGGGACTGATCCTTCTGGAAGACAGAGAGATTCTCCTGCTGGCCCTGAAGAAGCAAGCTGCTGTGTTGTGAGAGGGGCTGCAGAGGGGTCCATGAGGAAAGGACCTGAGGGTGGCCTCTAGAAGCTGGCAGGGGTCTGTGGCCAGTAGTTAACAAGAATGCAGGAACCTCAATCACACAACAGCAAGGGGCTGAGCCCTGCCAACAACCACATGAGCTTGGAAGAGGAGCTCCCCAGAGGAACACCTTGCTTTCAGCCCTGGGAGATGCTGAGTGGAGAATCCAGTGAGGCCGAGCCCAGACTTCTGACCCACAGAAGCTGTGGGATGATAAATGATTGGTATTTTAAGCTGGTGACTTTGTGGTAATTTTTAACAGAGCAATAGAAAACAGACACATCCCTATTCTCAAGCCACATCCACATCTTGTTACTACCCATACCCAGGTGAGTTTTCCTACCTCAGGGAAAACTGATTAGAGCCTTTTCTCAAACAGGGAGCCCTTTCTCATCTCTGTGCTTAAATCTTACCCAAGTGTAAACCTTACGCAAATGTACCCTCACCTCCGCCCTGAAGCCTTTTTTGGTAGGCTCAGACATATGTTACCTGGTCTTTTTTGTTTTTTGTTTTTTTTAATGCCATAATTGTTTCTCTTTGTTTGGGCCTTGTATTGTAAAATCCCCCTGTAGACTTCTTTGCAAGGAGTCCTTGTCTGCTTAATCCTTGCAGCCCATTGTAATTCACTGTACGCAGCACACAAGAGGTGGTTAATAAATGTTCATTACATGAATGAGTGTTTTGTGAATTACAGTATGTATTTGACTAACTTGTGTATTTGACAAATTTTCTAACCTTAATATATAATATTTTGATGAGATTTAAAGTGTTTACATGACCAGGAACCAAATGAAGACCTCCCCACTCTACCTGCCCAAGTATAGTTACTCTCAAATTCCTCTCTCTTCTATTTAATTCAAATCAGTGCCCATCTGTTTTATGCCAGGTCTTGTGCTCAGTCCCTGCCCTCAATGAACTTAGAGCCTGAGGGGGTTGGGTCCCCAACCTTCCTGGTTTGCTTGGGACTAAAGGGTTTTTGGGGATGTGGGACTTGCAGTGCTAAAACAGGGGCAGTCCCAGGTACACTGGGATGGTTGGTCACCCTAAGTTGGGAAGGCGCACGAATCAAAAGGCAGGTACCATAGGGAGTGATAACTATGCTTTGGGAACTCAGAGTGGAGGATGGTGATCTTAGAAGTTGACTCCTGAAGAGTATCTAGGAATCTTCTAAAGAAACGGCACTAACTGGAAGTGTGGAAGAGGCTGGTAGTAGAAAATGCAGAAATTGGAAACAGAATGAGCAAAAATCTTGGCAGTGAGAGATGGCTTCCTTAGAGAAATAGAAGTGGTTCCTATTCAATGATTAGCATCAGTTGGCCAAGCCAAACTGTGTCTGATTGTGTGTGGGGGGCGGATAGGGGAGCAGTGAGAGAAAGGAAGGACATTTCAGGCACAAGGAATAACATGTGCAAAAACCAACTTGACAATACTCAAGGCTGTGCAGAGGCTTCAGTGTTGGAGGTGGCGTGCGGCAAGAAACGAGGCTCAGGGAGAGGCAGACCCAACTGTGGAGGACTGGTGAGCCAGGCTGAGGAGTTTGGGCTCGTCTGGAAGGTGAGGGGGAACCACCGAGCAGCATTAAACAAAGGAGTGGCGTGCACCCACTTGTACTTTAGATGGGTCGTTTGGGTCCCTGGGTGTATGAGAGACCTGAGGTACCCAAGGCAGGCAGCAAGATGACAATGAGGAGACTGTCGACCTTACCAGGGAGAGGTGACCATGGCCTGAGTTGGACAGTGACAGTGGAAATAGAGAGGAAGTAGAGATGTCTCTATCTCTCCATCTATCTACTTATACTCACACATATACATGCATAAACAAACATAGTGATGGAAAATATTTGTATGGACATTTATCTGGGATGTATATGCTTACCTTGTTAGGGTACAAAAATGGGATTACACCATACATATTGTACCTTTTCACGCATTTTTAATAGACCTTGAACATCTTTGTATAACTGTGCATATAGGTCTCTTCTCTCTCTGTGTCTTCAGTAGCTGCCTAGTATCCTGTTGTATGGATTTATCAGAAAGCAGTCCTCTATTAATTGGCAATTAGATTAGTTTATTTATTCTTTCTTTTTTTTTTTACTCTTCCAATGCTGTAATGAACATCCTTATACATTATTTTTGAGTGCTAATACAAGTCTGTCTACAAGACAAAAATCTTAGAAGGTACATGGCTAGGTCAAAAGGGTATAGACATTTTAGCTTTAATAGTTACTGACCAATTGCTGTCTGAAAAAGTTGTACCAATAAGCATTTCCATCAACAGCGTATGAGAGTTTGTTTTATAACCATTTAAAAATTGAGAAGAATTTGAATATCCTGATACAGAAATATATTTAAGAACGAGTAGAGTGGGACTTCCCTGGTGGCCCAGTGATTAAGAATCCACCTGCCAATGCAGGGGACACAGGTTCGATCCCTGGTCCGGGAAGATCCCACGTGCTGCAGAGCAACTAAGCCTGTGCGCCACAACTACTGGGCCTGCCTTCTAGAGCCCGCAAGTCACAACTACTGAAGCCCGCACACCCTAGAGCCCGTGCGCTGCAACTACGGAGCCTACACGCTGCAACTACTGAAGCCTGCGTGCTCTAAGGCCCATGTGCCACAACTACTGAGCCCGCATGCTGAAACTACTAAAGCCCGCACGCCTAGAGTCAGTGCTCTGCAACAAGAGAAGCTGCCGCAATGAGAAGCCCACGCACCACATCGAAGAGTAGCTCCCGCTCGCTGCAACTAGAGAAAGGCCACACGCAGCAAGGAAGACCCAACGCAGCCAAAAATAAAACAAAATTTAAAAAAAAAAGGTTGAGTGGAGGAGTCAGCACATTATGTATATAACTCTGACTTTGATTCCTTTAGAATATGATCCAGAGCATAACCTTTAATATGCTGTATTTATCTAATGTGAATCTTAAATGATTCAGAAAAGCATTTTATAATACACATTTTAAAGTATGAATTGGGCTTTAAGCAGTACTTCATGGCTCATATGAAATCATATCAATATAATAGCTCACTTTGCCTTTCAACGTGACATCCACAAAAAGGTATATTAAATATATCTATCATGTGATAAGTGAAATGTTTTCTATTAAAAAATGTCTACCACACTTGGTTCCGTTGCAATGCAAATTTTATGCTATGGTTCTTAAGTACATTTTTTCTTGCAGCTAGATCTTTATTAAAGTCAGTCAAAGGCTGCGCTTTTCATGTTATGAATAGTCGTCATAATTATCTAATGCAACTACTCCAAAAATCAGATTAGTAATTAGCTGGACCAACTGATTGGTATGACTTCCTGGATGCAGCTCTTTAATGTTGAACATTTACTTTGTGCTTGAAGGATTTGTTTGTGTATTTCCTATGTGTGATGAGAGCTTTTCGATAATTAGCTCCTAAGGGATGTCATATTCCAATAGTTAAAGAATAATTACAGCCTTATGAAAAGTGAAATGACTTCGGCTTCCTTTTGTTGTGGTTTAATTGTAGGCAACAAGTCCAGGAGGCCTCTCATTTCAAATTGTGATAGTGAAGATGTAGCTTTCATTAAAAAAAAAAAAAAAGATGTGAGTTTGGTAAAATGGCAAATTGGTGTAATTTTGAAAACAAACAAGCAAACCACCCTATTAAAACAAGACTTGTGTTATTTCATTAGTTCATAATTTTGATTTTGAATTAAACTGTGGCAGAGTGAAGAGTTGTAAGGTTATACGACAAGGGGATGGAACTTGAAAAAGTTCACATCAAAAGGCATCAACTGGGGGAATGCCACTGCAATGGATTGTTAATTAGTGCCAACGACCAAAATGAAGAGTAGAACGACAGGCCCGTTCTCACAGATCACATAATTTTGGGTTGAAGTTAGAATAAAACACACTAAAAACAATATATTTTCTTGAGTGCACTTGTTATTTTTGAAAAATGGACTTTTTGGGGAAAAAAAGTTTGAAATCCAGCTGTATCAAGATATTTTTCACTCTGAGCAAGTGAGAGGGATTAAAGGATGCTAGTTTATACAAGACAGTAATATGTGAGTCAGTTACTGCTGCAATAATGCTGCATAACAAACCACTCCCAAAATCGGTGTCTTAAAATAACAAGCATTTATTTGTCACCCATGGGTCTGTGCATTTTTTGCAAATTTTTAAAAAGATTTTGCACACATGCTGTATTGATGCCTTTCTTTTTTTATAGACATATCTCTGTGATCTTTTTTTAAATTTTTATTTTATATTGGACTATGGTTGATTGACAATGTTGTGTTAGTTTCAGGTGTACAGCAAAGTGATTCAGTTATACACGTGTCTATTCTTTTTCAAATTCTTTTCCCATTTAGGTTATTACAGAATATTGAGCAGAGTTCCCTGTGCTATACAGTAGGTCCTTGTTGGTTATCTGTTTTAAATATAGCAGTGTTTATATGTCAATCCCAAACTCCTAGTTTATCACTCCCCTCCCACTTTTCCTGTTTGGTAACCATAAGTTTGTTTTCGAAGTCTGTAGGTCTGTTTCTGTTTTGTAAATAAGTTCATTTGCATCATTTTTTTTTTTTTTTAGATTCTGCATATAAGTGATATCATATGATATTTGTCTTTATCTGACTTACTTCACTTAGTGTGATAATCTCCAGGTCCATCCATGTTGCTGCAAATGGCATTATTTCATTCTTTTTGCATTGGTTGCAACTTGATTGGACTAGGCTGGATTTCAGGCTCATGACTTCAAGTTCCAAGGTCAGACTCAGGTGTCCTCCATATATCCTCTCTGGACCAGTGGCTACCCAGAATGTGTTTTTCTTACAGAGAATAGCAGAAGCACAAGAGCCAAACCAAGATACACAAGACACATAAGGTTTCTGCTAGTGTCATGTCCAAACTTCTATTTGCCGAAGTGAGTTACATGGCCCAGCCCAAGATCAATGGGGTAGGGAAGTGTGCTCTGCCCAGAATGCAATAAGGCAGATGGAAGATGTGTGCTAAACAATCATTCACATGATCAGAGTAACATGTGTTGATCATCATGGTTGAGATTATTCCCCCATCAATAGGAATTAAGATCTTCCAACATTTTGATACATACACATCGTTTCCAATTTAGGTGTGGCCTGATGCAATCAGGCCTGAACTGGAAAATGTTAAAGAAAAGAAAATATGATGAGACCATTTTACTTGAAGCACTGCATGTGACAGGACATAGTAAAAAGCTGTACTTCTTGTGCAGTGAGGTTTGGACCACTGGAAGCATAAAGCCAACAAGTAAAGGAGTATTTTCCCTCTGTCCATCTTGAAAATCCTCTAGGCCGAATGGTGTTAAGTGGAAAGTAGACTTGTTCTGAAAATACTGGAACTTTACCTAAACTTGCATTATTTCCATCCAAAACCTGCCTTGTTTCAAAGCATCCTATGAGATTGTTTATTCCAGCATCAATGAAATAATCAACATAGTTGTGGCAGCCTCGTTGAAGCCATGTGTCTTGGAAATGGTTGAGCTTGGATATGGTTTGGAAGGAAGAATAAAATGGTAGAACTGCCTTGGGTCAAGTGACATCACCCATTCTAGAATCACTGATCCATTTTCCACTATTTTGAAGCAGAACATGGAGGAATTCCCAGCTACTCTGTGTCCCTTCATCAGACAACTGGAGGAGATTAGCGATGTCCTCTTTACAGTCTTGTTTTTGTCCATTATATAGAGGATGGTGTCAACAAGGAAAACTCGTTGCTGGTGAACCTGTTTCTAGAAATTGCAACAGCCTCTTGGAAATGGTGAAAATGTCACCTGGAAGAAAACTCACAGTATCTGTGTGTAGCAGACCCTGTCCATGCCCTTCCCATATCTCCTTGGCCCCATATCATGACTCACCATCTCCTGAATTCTGATGGCTTCTTGCTGTAAACACCTCCCACTCTCAAGCTGAAAATATTTTCTGGATGCTGGAGTAGGCTCAGCCCATGCACCAGGCAGGATCAAAATGCTGGAAAAGTTAGTATCTCCAGGGGAACAACCCCCAACCAGTGATGAATGGGGGTTGATGCTTAAATATCCCAAACTGGGGACAATTCTGAAGCACGTTCTCCACTCTCTCCCAGGATTTGCCAGCAGGACCGCACCCGAGTGGCCCGCAGCAGTAACCAGCTTGATAAAACACCCTTTAATGTCTTCTTTCCATTCCCTGACTCCTTTCCCCACTCCCCTACAGGTGCTTCCTGGGATCACCTCCAAAATAAACTGCTTGCATTCATATCCCCGTGCCAGGGACTCTTTAGGGAGAAATCTGACCTAAGACACTGTACACCTGCAAAGCTGACATCTCATCTGGTTTTGCTACTTGGTGAATAAAGAAGTTCTGTACCTTATCCTAACTTGCTGCTTTTTTTCACAGGATTCCACTAGTGTCAAAACAGTCTGCCAACAATGCTGACAGGCATCTGGTCGACCACAGGGAAGAGTCTCTGTGATATTAGAGCTAGGTTCTGTTCACCACCTTTCCAGGGGGCTTGTCAGAAAATGGAAACAGACTGAAGGCTTGCTCCAAAATCCTGAAGTTCCCTAATTTCCAGGGGTAAATCTTAATGCACTTGATTGACCATTGGGAAGAAGAAACATGCCCCTTCTCAAAACAATTCGGAAGAATTTCTTTAAGTCTTGGCATTCTTGGCAGATTTTTTTAAAAGATCAAATGAACAAGATAAATCTCTTAATTCAAGGTCTTGCCATCCTTGTTATGGAAGCTGTTGCAAAAAAGCTCTGAACCCTTTAGCCTTCATACTTCTACTCTGGTTGAGAGGACTGGTGGTGGAGAATTTACCCGTTTCTTCAATTTTAAGATGAAATCTGCTGTAGAACATGCCATTACTTTACTAACAGTTCAAGTGGATGAGGGGACATTGCCCACATCCAATGTGCTCATCAGCTCTAAGAGGGAAACTTTTAACATGTGCATCTGGGAATGGAGGACTTATGAGGGAGCACCTGGTCAGTGATAGTTGGAATGACCTCACGAGTCCACTTGATGGTGGCAAATCCTTGTCAGTTTGGGGGCAGATGGAGATTGATGGATACCTGGAAGGCTATAAGGGCTTTTTGAAATTTTCTTATGCTCAGGGAGCCTTAACATTGAAATACGTAACCTTCTGCTGCTGTAGCTGTTGTCAACGAGGCAGGTCCTGGCACAGATGACCTCTCTGACTTGACAAAGGGACTGATGTAAAACGCATTCCACTTCAAGTCTTGGGGAATTCTGGTGTTTCTCTGACTAGCCTCACCCTTACCCGGCCACAGGAGCGACAGGAATTCTGACACTGTTTGCCACTGTTCATGACTGTGCCTCTGTATTGTCAGCGTGTGTCCCTCACAGAGTGAACGAGAAATGAAATGGGTCAGATGTCAACGAATGGCCGTGTCGAAGACCCATCCACAGATTTACCCTCGCAGTCAATCCAAACAAAAGAAACTTCCAGTGGAAATTTACTTTCAAGCAAAATTAAAGTTTACTTTTTGTTTTATTTGTGTAATCTGTATCTGTTTCCTTCTGAAGGAGGGGGAAGTAGCCATTCATTTTCGTCTGGAAAAAAAATGAAAGACAAAATTTTGACAAAAATTGATCTTATTGATGACTGTATGAAAGGAATCTGTTTCCAATGCAGAAGACTGATATACACAATTTTGCATATATGTGAATTTTCCTGAGGTTCATGGATTCCTTTAGACTTTTCAATGGCTTTGCAACTTCCAAAACAATTTTTTTTAAATTACTGTTTGAGTCGAACTACTTTGGAAACTGAGGATTAAAAGAATTTAAGTGATTTACTCCATCATGATTATATAGTAAAGTATTTTTGAAGTTATGAAAAGAAGTGTATTTTTTCTCGAAGGTGAACAAGTCCTTCTTGCTCTGTTGACGTAACTATTAATTATCCTAATAATCCTCACCATCCTTCTATTATACAGTGGAAAAAACCAAAAAGTCCACAGTTTGGTCTAATCACAAATGCTCACTTAGTAAATTAAGCTAACTAAGGTTTTGCAGTACATGTCTTATTATAATACTTTTGCATAAATCTCAATTTCAATCTATTTCTTTGTATACCGTGGATAATTATGTAGCAAAGTTCTCTCTCTTGCTTGGGGATGATTTATCTTTTCCATCCACAGTGTTTCTCCTCACCTCCACCCCCGGACTCCAAAAGTCTTAACATATTTCCTTTCATTCAGAACCTATATAAATATATGTTTCTTTGTGATGCTAAAAACTAATCTTTGTTTTTTCAAGCTTTTAGGAGGGATACTTACCTTAATCCTCTTAGGTCTGTGTGCCTTGAAGTGATAGCACTTGGCAAGTTTCAAGTTTCAAGGAGCAGGCTCTCCTAGGACTCGGGTTGGGTTGACCTTCCCTGAGATTCCTGCCCTGTCACCCTTGTGGGGAACACTTTAAAAAGATTTGTGGCTCCCATTATTGCTCTGTGCTTGGATATCTACCAATGGTGCATTTAACAAAGAGAAAAGACAAAAAGAGAAAAGAAAGAAGAGGAGGAAAGGGGAGGGGGGAGGGGGAAGGAGGAGAGGGGGGAAGAGAGAAGGATGCAAATTCCAATGCATTGTTTCTACTTTTCTACTCTTTAAATATTTTCCTAATTGTGTAGGTGTTTTCTTTCTTTTCCTTTTCTTCTCTCTCTTTTTAAAAAGATTTTAGAATCCCACTTATTTCATTAAAACACTATATTCCCATCATCAGGCTCATGCATTTGATAATAAGCTACAGTGTTTTCTGATCGGGCATTCAAAGCTGTTTGTAAATCCCATCTGTCTTTGTGTTACTGGCAGACAAACCAGCCTTCAGCAAGTTGCCTTGATGAAGATCCTCATCTCCCAGAGCATTTAGTAAGCACCTGGCACTGCCCAAGAGGTAGTGAGAGGTGCGGTTACTGAGGAGAAAAAGAGAGCAATTGTCAAGATTTGCTTTGCTTGTTTTAAAGAGTCCCTCTGGCTATTATTTTGGATTTAGTGAAACTCGTTTAATACTTAATAATTGGTCTACCTTCCTAGGATCTAAACCAATGTCTCTTGACATAGAGTTCACAGGTCTTGACCTACATTACATTTAGGGGAGCAGTTTAAAATGTGAATCTTCATGCCCCAGATCTGCTGAATTTCTGGGAGCAGAGTACAGGAATCTGCTTTTCTAACAAAACTCCTCTGGCGATTCTGTAGTAACTGAAGTTTGAAAACTACATCCCTCAGCTTCCCACCCCTGACTGTTTCAGCTCCTGTGTACTCGCTCGAGGTACCCTCTCTAGTCCCTGCTCTCTCTCCCAGATGGCCAGTGTCTAAGAGATCGGGGGTGGTGTGAGTACGTGTTCATTTTGCCCGTTTGGCGTTGATTTCCACCCACTTCCAGTACCAGCTCTCAGATTTTCCTCAATAGGAACCACCCATTTCCTACTCTTAATTCATATGACCAGACAGGAGCCCACATCTTCACAAATCTAGGAGGTGGCATGGGACAAGTGGGCATTCTTGTGCAAAAATTAAATGAGATGATGTATGTAAAGTGCTTATCACAATGCCCAATTACCCAATTAATTAGTAATTACCCAGTTAACCTTAGTTCTTCTTATTATTGACCTCAGTATACCTTTTCAACATTTTTATTCCACTTTTACCATATGTTGATATGTTTCATAACTGTCTCCCAAACTACCCACCCATCAGTTCAGACTTTTAAGCTCTTTGCAGTAAGCACTTCTGTTAACCAACTGTGGTTGGCTTTAGGTCTTTGAGCCTCAATTTACCTATCCAAATATGGAGGGAGCAGGGGCAGAAGGGCTAGATTGTTGGACTAGATGTTCACTGATGTTTTTACTACTTTTAATATTTCTTCTGTGATTCCAAGAACTCTAAGTATGGTAACCAACAAACTAAAAGTTTCTAGGCAAACATCTCAATTTTGTATTGCTTAATCACTGATTTTGTCATGGTACTTTAAAATATGCTTTTTAGTCTCTGCATGAGGAACTATAGGTGTGATTCTATATGTATGAATTTGGTCAAAAATCATATACTATACATAAAATAGATAACTAATAAGGGACCTACTGTACAGCACAGGGAACTCTACTCAATACTCTGTAATGACCTATATGGGAAAAGAATCTAAAAAAGAATGGATATATGTATATGCATATCTGATTCACTTTGCTGTACAGCAGAAACTAACACAACATTGTAAATCAACTATACTCCAATAAAAGTTAATTTAAAAAAAGAATCAGAATGACTTCTACTGTATACACGTAGTTTTACTGCAAATGCTATCAATAGGTAAGAATGTTCTTTTGAAGCTTCCAACCCAGAAGATAAATTGCATTTTTAAGATACCCGAAGATTCCCCCCATTTTTTTCATTTCTTTGATGCATGTAATTCTTTTGACTTCAGCCCAAGTCTCATCTTTTGGCAAATGACCAATTCACAGATTCCAAGCAATATTCAGAATGTATTCAGCTAAAACAAATCAAGCCAGACAGTTGTCACAGAAGCATTTAACCAAAATTACTTCAACATTTTAACAATGCTTGACGTTTTCAGGGACGTCTTTGAAGTACAGAGCTCCCAAAATATTTAGTGTTAACAGTTTTAGACAGGTGTTTTGCCAAAGACATGTAAAGATGTGTTGAGTGAAGATTATTATTTTGCAGTGAGCTTAGCCTCTGGAAAAATATTTATGTCTTAATTGGATGGAATTCCACCTGTCATTTTAGCAAACACTTTGCTTATGGTCCGTTTTGCTTAGAGTCCAAGAAAAATGAAAGTATTTTAGTTGTGAGAATTAATGAGACACGTTTGGGCTTTGTGGAATCACTGCGTTTGTTAGGTGAAAATTATAAGAGAGTGTTTTAGGAACTTGAACTGGAGTTTGCAATTAGAACATACAAAATTGGGTCTGAAAAGAAAGCTTAAGAAAGAAGAAGCGTGACAGAAAATGTTGCAAAGGTCCTTTTATAGCAAAGCAAAGTTATAGAACTGAAAAAATCACTTAATGAAAACTCAGATGGAAAAGGGCAGTCAACACATTTTCTAGGAGCTTCTTTCATTCTAGGGACCAGTAATCTTAGTACCTGTCACATAGTAGGTCCTCAAAAAGAGGGAGCTTCCTGCCTTTCTCTCCCTAGCTTTTCCCTTCTTTCACTTCATCATTCTTCCCTCTACAAGGTTTTTGGTCATTTACAACGTGATTTCAACAAGGGATACTGAAAATAGAAAACAGAACTCAACTGCTTTTGAATCACTCTTTAGATCAGTGCAAAGAAATCTCCCTCCTTTGCTCAGAGAAGTTCTCTGTGTGAGTGTAGCTGATGAAGTGTTAGCGTATTGACTCCATTATCGAGATGAATAAATCTGGTTCACACTTTGATGGGCCAAGAGAGACTGTGAAAGTACCTGAAATATTCTATTTAAGGCCCAACCACGTGTTGAATGAGTGTCAGCTCTGGGTGGGTCAGGGTGAGCCCCACTGTCACCTCAGAGACGTGATCCTGAAGGGAGAAGCGGGTCATAGGTGAGGTGTTTGGGGGCGGGGACAAGAGAGTGTTGGAGCCACCTTCTGAACCTCTCATTTTGGGTCGTGGTACCCCAAAACCCCAGCAGTAAAAGGTCCGACTCAAACCAAAAAGCAAAGTCTCCCTCCTGTGTGGTGGCATCTAAAGAAACAGAGTGAAGGACAAATCCAACTAGAGGACTTGACTCAGAGGTTCCTTATAACGCACACCCGTCCCACCTCCACTTTGTTCTCTGTAGGCCAGGCATCCTCAGACAGTCCCCAGAGAAAGAAATGGAGAAGTCGTTGTTCACCAGATCTCATCTCTATTTTCCTTGTAGTGAAAACACTTGAAGTGCTTGGGCTAGAAACTGAGGCTCTGGAGGGCCCTTGAAGGAAGTGGAGGGGCTCTGGGTAAGATATAGGGGGGAAGTGTAGCCTGAGGAGGGTTGGGGGGAAGTAGAGCCGTGGAGCTAGTGAGAGGCTGTGGGTGACGTGATGACTGACCCCCCCTATCTCCGCCCCTGAGCCCCTCGAACTTCTAAACTCCCACAAGGCTTGGTGAGGGCTCTGGCTGAGCCTCTTGTTCTTGGTGATGTGGAGAAGCTGCATGTGCAGCCACGGGTCACGGAGGTAGAGAAGTGAGCTGGGGCAACTCACGGGCTTCATGGTGTGTTTGCCTCGATTGGAGCTCGAGGCCAGCTTCAGCCGATGGCCAGGTGTCCCAAGGGACTCCGGCCACCACACTGTCATCATAAGGACTGCGTAGGTGAGCCACTCCTGCACCCCTTTTTACCAGGGAGTGAGCCTCTAGCTTCTCCTTGATGTGGGTAACATTCTTCTCAATGCCCTTTCTTGTTCTCTGGCCTCTTATGCTATGGTTTCCTTTGTTGTCCTTTTTTTTTTTTTTTTTGCCACACCACTCGGCTGGCGGGACCTCAGTCTTCGGACCAGGGATTGAACCCGGGCCACAGCAGTGAAAGCGCCGAGCCCTAACCACTGGACCACCGGGAACTCCCTACTGTTGCATTTTTGAATTTTTACATCATGCCGGGCACTTATTGGATCAAGGTGACAGTCTGGTGTTTGTTTTTTCCAGTGCCCCCGTCAGGCCTGATACCTTGATCTTGGACTTCCAACCTCCAGATCTGTGAGGAAATACATTTCTGTTGTGTAAGCCACCCAGTCTGTGGTACTTTGTTTTGGTAAGCTTAGCAAACTGACACTCCCCAAACAGGTAGATGGTCTGCAAATAAAGACACATGACCATGTAGATAGCTGGCACTGGAAAAAAATATACAGCAAGGAAAGGAATTCCAGAAGCACCAAGAGCTCAAGCAAAGATACAGAGGTAGGAAGGAGGAAAATGTATTTGAGACTGGAATGCGGGAAGGAATAAAGGGCGATAAAGCTAGAAAGGTGAATTGATCTCGTATGATCAAGGTCAATGAATTCTAGGTGGAGAAATCTGGCCTCTCCAGATATCCTTTGGACCCTCAGTAGACCAAGAGAACCAGGGAATAGATGTTGGATGTAAATTTAGAGCATGTGGAAAAGCCCAGCATTTTTTCTTGCCTCTTCTTTTCCTGTATGAGCTATTACTTTAAAAGTTGAAAGAGATTCTGGAGCATAAAAAATGTCTATAAAATGAAGAGAGAAGTTGAAAGAAGGCTTCTTCGCTTCAGGGGCTTTGGGTGGAAATTTTCTTTGGCTTGAAACTTTTATGGGCACTACGGCATTTCAATGCCCATTTATTTGAGTAAATTTGGGGGCATTCTCCTAGATGTGATACATTTATTGGCCGGGAAGGTAAGAAGCTTCCTGACTGGGTCCCTTCAGTGCAAGCAATGAAATGACTTTGAGTCTTTTTACATTCAGTGAAGAAAATTTAGGTGGGTCACTTTCCGCTGCTGCGGAGTGCAGTGGAGGGCGTGAGTGCTGCGAGATACCTGTCGGGGAGAGGGCTTCTCAGGGGCTCCCTACAAGGCAGGCTTTTGTGTGCTCGGAGGAGAGAGAGCTTGGAGCACAGAGACAAGGTGTGGCTGATAGGACCTGATAAACCCCACACAAAAAGCCAACTGTAGTGCTGAAAGGGTCTCCAATGTAGCTCTTTAATTTCCTCGCTTAGAAATGTTTCTCCTCTTTTCATCCCCAGCCTTTATCTTAACTTCTAATCGGAGCAAAGCGGCAGCCTTTCAAATTGAACAAATAGGTTCCTCTGGCCGTGACAAGATGTACCTCATTTTCTCAGCCAGCCTTCAGCAAGGTCACACCTTTTTAATTTATTTTCTGTAAGAAAAATCTACTTGCTGGATAGAACAAGGGCCAGATCTCGCTAGAGGTCATTTCTCGAGCTAGTCATAAAGCAGAATGGGATTAGAACCGTTTAATATCCTCGCCCTCACCTTGCTGCCCACCGCCAGCATGCAGGGAGCAGACGGGAGCTGTCTGGGTGACAGGGACATTCCACGTGGATTGTTCTGCCCTCCTATTGTGCTGAGGGTCTTTTCCCCTTGTATTTATTTGTATTTCACACATGACTTTTACTCTCCAAAAATGCACTTACTTAAAAATGTTAGCGAAAGATCACGGACTGGTTTAACATTTTCTAAAAAAAAAAAAAAAAAAAGAAGGGACAGGAGATAGTTTGCTTCTATTTTATATAAGCTAATTTATTCGTTAACAGACCTTGCCCACCACCCCAACTTTTAAAATTGTTCCCAGACATTTTTTTTTCCCCTGGGCATTTAAAAATTTAAGTGAATGATTTTACTCTGAAATCAAGGCAGTCATCATTCTTTAAGTTTTAATTATTGGATAATTTACTAAAATATCCAGCCAGTTCTTTTTGTTTTGCTTTGCTTGTATTAAGTAACTTTTTCTCTTTGTAAAATTAGTTACCGTGTACTTTTATATATGTAAATATATAGAAAAATGTCTGGAAGTATATATACCAACCTTTAATAGTAATTACTCCTGGGGAAGCACATGGGGATGGTAGGGAAAAGAGGACTCCATATATTAACTCATTACTTGAGTAATTTACAATGATAAGGCATTTATGTTAAAACATTTTTTTTTAATAAACAAAAATAAATTTTTAGAAAACTAAGACCATGCTAAAATGGATAGCAAGTAAATACAAGTCACCTGTAATCTTACCTTCCAGGAAAAAATATTGATGATATTTTGTTGTATGCCTTCCCACACTTTAATCCTGTATACTTTTCTAACTCTATTTCTCCATTTCATTATATATTCTTTTAAAATAGTGTATTCAGTGTCTTCAGAGTATTCCATCATATATGCATACCTAATGCATTTAAACATTTTAAAACCTGCTTGCCGTTTTCGACTTGTGGCCTCTATTAAAGGAACCACTGTAATAAACAGCTTTATCTAGACACATTTGGGTACATCTCAGATCATTTTCTTAGGCTGGAGAAAATTCCTAGAAGTGGAGTTACTAGTTCAAAGCAGAGAATGTATTCAAGACTATTGATACATTTTGCCAAATTAAACTCCAGTAATAGTACATTCATTTAAATTACCACCAGCAGTGTAGTAATGTGTCTATTATAATTTTTCCTTTTACCTGACTCTTTGAATTTGATGAGGGAAGTAGTCATTGTTTTGATTTGTATTTTTAAAATTATTAGTGATGTTAAACACCTATCATTAGTTTATCAGTTGTTGGTATTTCTTCTCTTGTGACTCAGCTGTTTGGATTCTTTACCCATTTGTTTACTAGGGTTTTCATTTTTGCTTACTAATTTGTAAATCATCTTTAAAGTTTAAAGATATTAACCCTTTGTATATATTTTGTATTCTAATGTAATTTGATATCTACATTTTGATTTTAATTATTTTAAAAATATCATTATTTTTTTCCCATTTTTATGCATTCAAGCTCACCACTCATGTCCTTCGTGGTATTTTCATTTGCATTTATGCTTAGAAATGTCTTTTCTACCCTAAAAACATATACCTATTTCATATCCTACTCAGATACTTATCCTTTCATTTTTTTACGTAACTCTGTATTGATTCAGAATTTATATAGTATAAGACAGGAAACACATTTTATTTCTCTAAATAGAAAACCAATTTTTCTAAAACTGCTGATTGTATTCATTTTTCTTGAAAATTTGAAATTCTAAAATTCTGTGTCCTGTTCCATTGATTTCTTTGTCTGTTCTTACGTTGACAACATACTGGTTTAATAACTGTAGTTTTATAACATGTTTTCATATTTGTCAGTTTATTATTCATTATTCTTCTTTTTCACAACTTCTTCCATAGTCTTGCCCATTTAATCTGCAGATGAATTTTAAAATTTCCCTGTCATTTGGTGCTTACCAATAAACACTTAGTACTTAACAAATAAACATTTTTGATTGTGCAAATGAATAATTAATTTGATTGGAACTGAATTAAACCTTTAATTGGGAAGTATTGACATCTATGCAATATTAACTTTCCCATCCATGGACATGATTTGTCACTTCATTTGTTTAAAAAAATTGTGTTCCTCAATAATGTTTTTTTTTATTTTTCCACATAGGCCTCAAATATTCTGTGGTGCTGGTGGAGAGGGAGAGAACTAGATGGATTTGGGAGATAGATAAGATTCACAGGCTTTGCTGGTAGATCAGTCACGGGAGGTTAGGTAGAAGGTTCTTGGCTTGCATAACAGGAGAACAGATGGTGCCATTCACTAAGACAAGGAACATCAGAGGAAAACCAGGTTTGGGGGAGAAAGAGCCATACTTTGGTTTTGGACGTGCGAATTTTGAGATGACTTTGTGACATCCAAGTAGACACGTGCAGGTTAGCAGATGTGCAGGTTTGAAGCTCTGTGGAAAGGGCTGAGCAAAAAAATCCATATTTATGAGTCACCTGCAAATGGGTGGTAATTAAAGCCAGACGTTACGCAGGGAGCAAGCATGGCATGATAAGGGAAATATGCATAGGACTGAGCCTTTATGGCTGGGGAGATGTTGAGCCTGCAAAGGAGACAGAGAGACCAGAGTGAGCGTAAAGTCACCAAAGCCAAGGCAAGAAAGGGTCTCAATCACATGTACAGCTAACTGATTTTTGACAAGGGGGCCAAGACCATTCAATGGGGAAAGAGTAGTCTCTTCAACAAATGATGCTGAGACAATTGGATATTTTACCTACAAAAGAATGAAGTTGAACCCTTACTTCATTCCACATAGGAAAATTAACTCAAAATGGATCAACACCTAAATATAAAAGTTAAATCATACAAGTCTTAAAAGTGTCATTTAAGAAACTACACACAAATCACCAACTGTTCCTCAGATTCTGAAAGAGTATTTGGAGCTTTATGTGGTAGTTAAGTTTTGGTTACAAGTTACAGAAATGGACTTCAGCTAGTTTATGTGAAAAAGAGTGAATTATTAGAGGAAGCCTCAGGAATTTAGTAAAAGTCAAGAAAATCAAGAGCTGGGAATGGGCTGGGACCAGGCATCTAAATTGCCCTGGGCGGGGGAACCAAGGAAGTTTGTTGGTTTATTAATTTTTTTCTCCCATCCCCACCCAATCTCTCTCTCTGTCTCTGTCTCTCTGTCTCTGTCTCTCTGTCTCTCTGTCTCACACACACACAAACACACACACACACACACTTTATGTCTTTCTGCTTCAATATCTTCTTTGTCTGCATTGTGGAATTCTCTGTTTCTCATTCTGAGTGGTGAAACATGACTAACAAGAGCTCCCAGGTTTACACGTGTTCAGTTTCTGCCGATCTTGGTTCCACTTCCAAAATTCTAGAGAAGAGCTCTGACTGGCCCGCACTGGGTCAGCTCCTCCAGCTTGGACCAGTCATCTGTTACATTTTACTAAGACTGTGATATTCACCTAACAATGCATATGTAGTGGATGGGGAAAGAGCAGTTCCCTGAAATATGTGTAAAAGGTGGGTACTAAACAAGTAAGTTTGGTTTTCTCTAAAAAAGCATAGTCCAAAACTTCTGAATTTGGAAGAAAGTGGCTAACTTTCAAATATTCAAACCACCTTAAGGAGCTATTAGTATGATTTGATTCAAGCTCCCTTTGATCAAGTCCTTGCCTAGGGAAATGAGAGCTACTTCAGAGTCATCTCTGATGAATGTAGGGTGCTGCCATTTTCAACACAAGTACAAGTTTGTATGATAACTTGTTTTTGAAACTAGGGTGAATTAGGTGTAACTCCATTGTAGTAGGTTGGCTTTGAAAGAGGATGTTATAATAGTCAGGCATCAGAGTAGAAAATGCTTCATAATCAGGTAACAATGTGGTTTGTTAAATCACGGCCAACATAGACAGACATTTTTCCATGATGACTACAGAATGTTCAACAAAATCAAAGCATTTTGATTTTGCCCAATAGTTTGACTTAGTAATATCATTCAACTACCAGTAATACAGACCCTCAAATACAATAAGTTGGACCAGACGGGCATTCATTTTTCTCCCATAAAATGAAGTCCTGAGGAAGGCAGCCCAATGTTGAAGCAGCAGTGACAATTCATGCCCAAGCTTCTCTACCCCATCTCTTTGGCCATCTCTAGCATGCTGTATCCATCCTCAAGGTTGCCTCAGCATCACATAATGGCCCCTGCTGCTCCAACCATCACATCTATGTTTTATGAAAGAAGGAGGAGAAAGAGGGGAAGGCAAAAGAGCCCCTATCAATTGAGTCAGTAAGTTTTTAAAAAGTATCTCAGAAACTCCACCCAACAGTATCCACTTACTTTTTGTTTCTAGAACTTAGTCATGGGACTGATCCTATCCGCAAGGGAGGCTGGGAAATGGAGATTTTCATTGGCTGTTATGCTGTCTTTCCCCTCAGATTTTCTATGGAAAGGAAGAAGACATGGGACAAAGAGTTGGTAACCAGCAGTTTGTCTTACCAATTTTGCTTTCTTTGACATTCTTTGGTTTCCACATTTACATTTCATGATTCTCCCACAGCTGCACACTAGTCTGTTCCCTGCGTTGAGAATTATCTATTTTTGCGATTTCATTTGCTTGTTCATCTAACTAATATCTATTGAGCACCAGCTCTGTGGCCGCACTTGTAGCTATGGCACTGAACAAAATTAAACAAAAATCCCTGCTCACAGAGTTTCATTTTAGTGAGAGAAAAGATGATAAATAAGAAGAAATATGTAAAATAAATACTGTGCTCAATGGTCACAAGTGCTAAGGCAAAGAAAGGCATCAGGGCAGTGGAATGGTAATGAAGCATTGGAGTAATGGTTGTTGAAATTTTAGATAAGAAAGCCCAAGAAAATCTCATCAATTTTTGGAATACAGGCAGAAGGAAGTAAGGGAGCTAGCTTCTGGAAGAGCATTCCAAGGAGAGGAAACTGCAGATGCAAAGGCCCTGTGGTGGGAGTGTCTGGAGTGTGTCTGAAGAAAAGAAAGGAGGTCAGTGTGGTTAAAACAGAGTGCAGGGAAAGTAGTGGGAGATGAGTCAGAGGGAGAGCAGGGAGCTGATCACTTGGGCATCAGAGACCCTATGAGGGACATCAGCTTTCATTATTTTGCCTCGTATCCCTACTCGGAATTTCTATAAACTGATAAAGCTTTCGCTTTAGTTTAATTTTAGTATTTATTTTTAAAATTCAGTTTATTTTAGTTGATTTACAATATTTCATTAGTTTCAAGCGTACAACATAGTGGTTCGATATTTTTATAGATTATACTCCATTTAAATATCTCATTATTTGTTTAATGAAATATCAGGTTTATGGGCTGATTACCAGCATGGGGTGAATATTTCTACTTCTATCTCATCAGCTTTAATAGCATTAGACTCATGCCTTTATCCTCCCCAATTACACACACACTCACACACATTTGCAAATACTTTTTATTTTGAGTTGCTGTTGTTGTTGTTGTTTTAAGTAGCATCGTTACTCACCAGCTGGCTGTGCTGGTGCACATTTTTATGTTCTCAGTTCTTTGTAGAAACGGAGCGATATGGCCCGAATGTGGTTGACATGAGTGGGTGAGAGGATGATGATATGTGAGAAACATATTAAATATGAAGGCGATCCTTGTACAAAGGGATTTCAACCAGTGGGTTTAAAGATGGGAACCAACCCAGCAGCAGATGGAGTTACTTAGAAGTAGTTAGAGAAGGAATTCAAAGTGCAAGCTGAAACACAAACCTGGATTAAACCTCCCAAATATGAAGGAACTTTCATGATGAAGTTTGTTTTCATTTTTTTTTCTCTCTTCAAATCCCAGCCCCAAACTGCATGTCTCAGATGAATAGGAGCAAGTGTAATTAACTGAATAGAGCAGTAAAAGGAGAATTATGGGATATGGAAAGCATTTAAATATGATTCATGGGTTTGGAGATATTGCAAACATGTGATAGATGCTCGGAAGAGGCCATCAGAGAGATTGTGCTGAGAGCTCAGTTGGGAAATGACTAAAGCCTGCCCCCGAATCTTGGCAGTTCATATAATTAAAAGACTAAATATTTTATAAAGATGAAGCAAGTAAGACTTCACCAGCACCACACTCTGAGCCAGAAGTGATTAAACATAAACCAAAAATGCATGCACATTTTGTCCCTGGAAAGCAGGGTCTGCTTCTTCCCTCCGGAAGTCAGGACTGGAGGGGCACAGTGCTTACATCATTGCTGAGTGGATTACTAGTGGCAGGAATCTGAAAGTAAGTGGAAACCAGGTCCTTGGCTCTATGGTGGATGGAACCAGGACATGAGCTGGCATTCTACAAGAGAAAAACCATCCCAAAGCTTTCATATCACTTACCCTCTCACCACTCCCAGGATATCAGCACAGGCCATGCCCACAATATGAAAGTTGAAACCATAAGGCTTCTTAAAGAAAACATAGGAGACTATCTTTATGATCTTGGGGTTGGCCAAGATGGGATGCAAGAAGAACTAACCATAAAACAGAAGATTTGATAAATTGAACTTGAATCAAAATGTAAACCTCTTCTCATTGAAAGAAACTGTTGTGAAAATTAAAAACTAACCACAGACTGGCAGAAAATATTCACAAAACATACATTCATATCCACAATATATAAAGAACCCCTATGAAACAATAACAAAAAAATACAATTCAATTTTTAAATTGGCAAAACAAAACAGAAACAAACCAAAAAGTGGCCAAAAGACTTGAGCTGGAACTTCATAAGAGAAGACATATGAATAACCAGTAAGAATATGAAAAGGTGCTCAATATTATTACTCATCAGGGAAATACAAATTAAAGCCACAATGGGATACCAACAATACTCAGCAGGATGGCCCAGCTAAAGAAGCTTGGAGAGCTATCACTGTGGTCATCCTTATCTTCCACCTCCAGCTGGTGGCCACATCTTGGCCGTTGCTCCCCCTTAATGTCACCAGTGACTGATCCACAGCCTTAGCTTCTGCCTTAGGACAGTCTCTCCCCAACTCTTCCTTTCAGTTTTGGAACATCTTCCTTACCCATCTCCCTGACTCTGGTCCCTCTTCTTCCACTCTTCTTCACTCTGTTGCAAATCTGGTCAAATCCCTCCCTGTCCCATGTTCTTGGTGAGGTCCCCAAGCCTACAGGTAGGGTACACCCTCCCCTAGCACCCTTGCCCCTCCAAAACCTCCACCTCTGGCCTCATATCAGGAACCTACTCTGTTCCAGACACATGACAAACTACCTTTACAGATTCCCAAATACACGGGCTCTGTGTCCATTTGTTTGTTTGTTTGTTTCCTGGAGATTCTGCCAGCCTATCCCCATCACCCTCAGGATAAACACCAAACTCCAAGGCCTTGCATGGACCACCTCTTCAGGTAAGTACCCACTTGGTCACTCTCTTTATTCCAGCCAGGGTTGGGGGGGTGGCTTATGCTCCATCCTGCCCCAGGGACTTTGCACGTGCTATTCCCTTTGCCTGAAACACTCTTCTCCTTTCTACATCTAATTAATTCCTATGCAGGCTTCTGCTCTCAGCTCAGTTTTCCCTTGCCCTTACCTGGACTGATTCAGATACCCCTTATTATCCTCATAACACCATGGACTTCTCCTTTACAGTGTGTGTGTCATAGCTATAGTTTTACACACACAGTTTCTCTCACCACATTGTAGGCAGGAACAGCATCTGTTTTTCCACCATTATACCCAGTGCTGACAGCAGTGCCTGGCTCCTAGTAGGAGCTCGTAAGCATTTGTGGAGGGGCAGGGACTTGGTTGTGTGCTCAGACTCAGGTCAGACTGCCTTGATCCAAATCCTGGCTCAGCCACTTACCAGCCATGTCAGCAAGTTACTTAACCTCTTGGTGCAGGGCTAGGACTAGAGTGGGGAAAGGTGCCTGGGGTGTAAAATGTAAAGAGGTACTCACAGCAGGACCTCCCCCTGTCCTAGTGTTGCTGAACTAAACTTGGGTCTGCTCACCCGCATGCAGTAAAGCCAGTCTACCGACACTGGGCTGTGGAGAAGGAAAGTGCAGTATTTATTGCAGGGCCAAGCAAGGAGTCCAGGCAGCTAGTGCTCAAAATACCTGAACTCTCCGATGGGTTTCAGCAAAACATTTTTAAAGACCAGGTGATGGAGGGGAGTTGCGGGGTACATATGTGATCAGCTCCTGCATGATTCTCTGATGGGTTGATGGTGAGGTAACAGGGCGGTGTCACAGGGGTTAACATTATCAATCCTTAGGCTCTAGGAAGCCTGGGGGCCTGGGGGTCATCAGGTAATAATCATCTTCCTATTGGTGGGGGTTTTAGAGCCTGTAAAAAACTCAGGAAATATGGATCAGATACTATTATCTTGGTACTTCAGAGAGGAGCTAAAGCAGAGCATATGGGGGAGGGGTCTGTCCTGGGAAGGCCCCACAGGCTCCTGTTCTGTCACACTGGCCTTGTCTCTCAGTGTCCTCATCTGGGATAATAACTGGGCCTGGGTCATAGGCTTACAGACATGAAATGATTTCATGGATGCAGACCAGTGGGGCCAGTTCCTGGCACAGCATCTTCACCGTTTGTCAAGTGGCTCAAGGCTTAGTTCATACCTGTTCTGCCAGCACTTCCAACTCAGGCCCACCTCTTCCTTGGACCCCCGCTGCCACTGTCCTTTTCTGAAAAAATGGCACCCCTCATAGTACCGAGGTGTACAGGTCTCATGGCACTCGACACATCCGTCACTCTCTCCACTAGACAAGAGCACTTTGAGGACATCTAAACCTGAGTGTCTCCTGCCCTAACCCGGGTCCCAACAAAGAGGGTGTCCTCCCTGAAAACTGGTTGAATGAATATTTATTTGCTACTCTTGTTCAAGGCCAGGTCTAAGAGCCCCTCCCACCCCGGAGGGCATGTAACCCTGACTCCTGGTCGTCAAGCTTCAGAATTTGAAACTTGCGACAAGGGGAGGAGGAAGGAGGTGCAAATTCAAGCAGCATCGGTACCTGGTCTCAGGGAAGCCCAATTTGCTGGCAAGATAAGTATGTAGCCCATGAAGAGCAGAAATGCTCAGAGAAGGAAACACCCTCAGAGATGAACATTTGGGGGGCTGGGGTTATTGTACTATGGAGAAGTTTATACATAAACCCATCTGGGCAGCTAACCTTTTTGTTTGTTTGTTTGTTTGTTCCTTTAGTGGCTTGAACTATCTAGGAAACACTGCATACTTCCAAGCAGTAAGCAAGCCTCTTTTCTTTTTCCATTGTCCTGCTTGTCACTCCTGGCCTATCTTCCATCCCCTGCCCATTGGGAATACTGAAGGGTCCCAGATTCCCATTCCCTCTGAAGAGGACCGGGATTGTGGCTTCTGTCTCTCTGTACGCCAGTGACCCTCACACTGAGATTCCGTGCTGCCCAGCTTCTCACAGCCCGTGAGGTTGGTCACGAGGGGGCCGACGTCGGGGGGGGACAGGTTTTCCAGGCCTGGGGGCACATGCCCAGACTCGTGCCCCACGAATGGCCCGTCATCTTTAGAACCGTAGAACAGTGTGCATCTTTGTTTGGTGGGGGATGAATCCATCAGGAGACCCACCTCTGGGGCCGCTGGCTGGTGACTCACGTCCAAATGCTGTTTATTTCAAGCCCTGTGGGAAACTCTGAAACTGACATAGGTTTTCACACAGCTGGACTCTGGCTTGTCTCCTATATCCGCTCCTCCACCCCTTTTCTCTCCAACAGGAGAAACTGAGGACAAGAACGATCCCAAGGTCATTCTCATTGAACTGGGGGAGCTGTTTGGAAGGGCTTACAATTCCACAGGCGAATCTGGGTCCAATGCAGCATGTGGGGTCACCATCTCTCCCGCTGTAAACCCTGATTATTCTTGCCCTCTTAATCTGCATCATTCCATCTGGCATCTGCAAAGGGAGAAAGCCAAGCAATCCAGAATATTATCAGTTACCCAGAGACGACAGAGTTAAGAACAATCTGGAATGACATAAAATGGTACATCGTACACTGCAGAGTGGATCACTTCCAGTTAAGTTACAAAGGCTTCTGTTGCAATTATGACTTTATTCAAATCAATACTTAAACGAAGCTTGGAAATAGAGATGGAGAGGCCAGAAGGCAAAGCACAGCATGCCACGCAAAGCACCTTTCCAATAAATATGCAAGAGTGTCTCCACCATGGAATCTATTGCTCCCGTGAAGTCAGCATAAATATGTGAAGTACTTAACAACACTCGCTGCATGTATATTGGCAATTTGTCAGCGTGCTAGCAGCAGGAATCGAATGCCCAATGCCTGGTGTTGGGCTGGTGTCGTTTTTCAGAGTACCAGTACAGGAAATTGCTAACTCTGGTTAATTCTTTTGAATTAAAATTACCCACATGTTTTCCTGAATGAACCACAAACAATTCAGGGAAACTTCCTCCCCACCTTTCCCCAGCCTTACCACCCATCCCAGGGTTCCTTATATTCTCAGCTTCCTGTCCAAAAGCTAGCCAAGTTTGATGGATATCTTTTGTTTCTTTCATCGGATCACCTCTCTGACAACCATCTCCATTTTCCTCCAGGATAACTGTCCCTCCCATATCCTCAGCCAGTGGTAGTCTGGGTGGGGTTGACTCCACCCTCAGCCTGTGTTTTGATCTGGCCAATCAGATAATCACATTCCTCTAGCCCCAGGGACTGGTTCAGAGATAGGCATGTTACTCAATTTAGGCCAATGAGAGTCAGGCCTGGGAATTTTTTTTAAGCTGCTTGGAGAAAAGAAGCTCTCTCTTTCTGCAGGGCTTGGAGCTTTGAAGAGTGAGCCTGGAGCTGCGCACGATGAGCACATGAGAAAATCTGCCTGAGAATAAAGCCAGCACAGAGGAAAGTGGAATCAACTGAGTCTTAATGACATTATTTGAACCACTGGATCAAGCCATGCCTGAAGGCAGTAATCTCAATTTTTTAACTATAAGCATGTATTTAAAAACTATTATTTTTTGTTCAGTAGATTGAGTTGTGTTTTCTGTCACTCACAACTGAAAAACTCCTAACTGATATGCCCTAAATCCCCAGAACATACACACTATTCTTTCAAGTACCCATGTTAGATTAGTGAAACTAAATGGCTCCTAAATAAAAATAAGTACTTATTTTAAAAGGAGAATGGGATGTTGTTGCAGACAGAGGGCACTGGACGTGTCATCAGCATCCCTGAAGTTCGTGTCACTCACCTGTGGGCTTCCCCTCACCTTGTTCAGTCTCTACTTCACGGAGTAGTGATGCTTCATGCTTCCTCACTAGACCCATGTGTTAGTCCTGTCTCAGTTTCAGCACTTAGGGCACTGCTTGGCACAGAGGAGATGTTTGATGTGTGACTTTGGGGAGATAGCTTAGCTTCCTTGTGCCATAAAATGCCCCCCAACACCATGGAGATGCTTGCTAAGGCTGTGTATTCTGCAGTGAGAATGACACATGGACAGCCCATGGCAACTGGAGAAGAAATCAACATCACAGAACAAGTAAAACAACCTTCTGTTTATGCAGCATAGATGCAGCATAGATGCAGCTAAAAATTGAACTCTGATTTTTTTGATCTTACTATGTCCACATCCAGTATTTTCCATGAGCAAAGAAGATTTGCCTTAACCAACGATTTCTCAAATTCCTTTCAGTAGATACACTACTCCTTGACTCCTTGTTCTGTTGCGGTGTCCATGAGTTTGTGTTATTTCTGCAAAGACGGTAACTGGGGTGGGGGAGAGATTCACTTTGATTTGCTATGTGTCATTGAAATGCCTTAGCTCTGTCAGCCAAAAAAGCAGCTAAAATACTCCCACACTGTATGCGCCCATCTCTGGAGCAAAATGAAGGTCTGAGTCCCGTGTTTGGGTTATGATCATAATCACAGTAAATAACCGCTTTGCTATTTTGCTGTCTGTACAGCCTTGTGTTTCAGCTCTGAGCTATCAGGTTTACTATTACCCCCAGTGCCATCTCACCAGCACACCGAGTTCAAAGTGGCGCCAGGCAGTGAGCTTTAAGGTTGGGTTTCCGCTGTTGTAGCAGATGTAACTCTTGTCCAATAAAACACATGCTCCTTTAGCATCTCCCGGTGACTTCAGCCTGAAAGGACAGGTTAAGGGACCATCATTCTTTGCGGGGAGATATTTCATCTGCTAAATTGCTTTCAGTGAAACAATCAAAGCTACTGTGTACAGCTCCAAAGTACAGGCAGGGACGAAGCAGGGAAAGTGCTAGGGTTGATATGCAATCTGGCTTGGGTTATAGCTACGTGTAGGCAAAATGCGGCTCCAGAAATAACTGTGAGGTTACCGATTTTGATGCAGAAGTGGATAGCAGGCTGGGCAGCTGGTAAAGCCAGGCCACATTGAACTCAGCACCAAGGAACATCAGTCCTTTCAATGTGTCTATATCCAGGACCTGCCCTGACTCCTATTTTCCCCCGGGGGTGGTGGACTTCCTCTTCTGAATTAAGAGGTAAGTCCCACAAAGGCAGAGAACTTCGGTCTTTTTGTTAACTGTTGTTTCCACAGTGTCTGGAGCAGTACCTGGCATGTGGTAGGTGCCCGTAAATTTTTGTTGAAGAAAAGAATCACTCAATCGACAGACTCAAGTCTCCATTGGGTGTTTACATATTGAAAAGGAAAAATATAATGCACAAGGACTAACTATGAAATACCCCGAGAGAAGGATAATGTCCCTCTGCAATCACAGCCTTTTTTTTTTTTTTAACATCTTTATTGGAGTATAATTGCTTTACAATGGTGTGTTAGTTTCTGCTTTATAACAAAGTGAATCAATTATACATATACATATGTTCCCATATCTCTTCCCTCTTGCGTCTCCCTCCCTCCCACCCTCCCTATCCCACCCCTCTAGGTGGTCACAAAGAACCGAGCTGATCTCCCTGTGCTATGCGGCTGCTTCCCACTAGCTAGCTATTTTACATTTAGTAGTGTATATATGTCCATGCCACTCTCTCACCCTGTCACATCTTACCCTTCCCCCTCCCCATATCCCCAAGACGGGAATAAAGACACAGACCTACTAGAGAACAGCCTTTGTTTTACATGTAGATTTCAAGACTCAAAACTCTGCCATCACTGGTATGTGACAAGTTCACACTCTTAAACAGCATAATGATTGTCTGCAGACCACGCTCCATGTTCTGGTGGCCTGTGGGCTGGGTCCCTGCAGCTCACACAAGTGTGAATCCAGCCTGTATTGCATTTACAGTACAGTTAAACTAGTTGGCAATGTTTAAAACCTGGGAGCTTTTAGATTACAATATGAATTGCTGGGTTTCCCTCAGTAGTAGAAAGGCACTCGCCTTCCTGCAGGGTAACACTTGGCTGGCGCTGAGATGTGGATGGTCCCATGAGAGGAGCCATCCTGTGACATCCAGTTTGCTGAAGGTGCCTGGGTCACCTCCCTTGCTCTCATAACCTACCTGCCCCTGAAGACTTTTGAATTTGCTGCAGGGCGCCCTAGGGTATTATGCAGAGAGAATTATGTCCCTGTGAATTTTGGGTGTAGGACAGTCCAGAAAAGTGTGTCCTGAGTACCTTGATTATTTGTGAAAAGGCAACATTTTGTTGATCAGGAAAACAAAGCAGCAGGATTTCGGGAACAGATGCCATTAAATTCTTTGAATCAATAAAAGCAAATTTGAAAACTTCAGTATGGATCTATGGCATAAAAATTGAGGGCATATCTTTCTCAGGGCACTTTGAGGTCACAGCCAATGTCTCCTTCCAGGGTAGTTTTTAATAGCAAAGAAGCTGATTTGTTTCAGAAACAGATGCCTTTTAAAACTTTGACTTGGATGCGTGCTATAAAATATGTTAATGTATTTTATTATTTTGGGATGAGACTTCAGTCTTGCTAGTTGTGGTTTCGTACAAGTGTTACATATTTTTCTCCTACCCCCTACAACTGCAACCCCTGTCAGCAACAGGAGGTGACCGCATGGGGTTCAGGGTCAGGTTGTAGAGTTCAGACTAAAAGTGCTATAAGGAATTCAGCAAAGCTTTGAGATTGCAGTGGACCAGGATTTCAGAGGAGGCTTCAAGGGAGCCAGGAAGCTGGGTCCTAAATTTCCAGGATGACAAGACTACTCTAGTTGGGAGGAGCAACCGGAACCTGAGAGAGGAGATAGAATTTAGTCCTGCATCTGGTAAGCTTTGGGAGGCAGTGCAGTCGAATTCTGAAGGGCCAACCTCTGCATTCAAATCCCACTGCATTCAGATTGCTTCCTGCTGTGCTACCTTGGGCAAGTTACTTAAATTAGCTGAGCATCAACTTCTTTATGTGAAATACGGTTCCTACCCCGTAGGAGAATCCAGTGAGTCTAAGTGCATACACTGCACTTGAAAAGAGTGCCGGGCTAGTGCTCTATAAATGCTTGCTACGATTGTCAAAATGTGGGTAGGCCCGGAGGGCAGACTTGTCCCTGGGAGCATGAAGCTTGGTGCAATCGTCTTAAGACTCTGAGAATTGGTCCACCTTGTGCTACATCTTCTCTTTGAGCTGCAGATAAGGCCTTGGTACAGCTTTGTTGCACGGTATGGTCTGTCACTTCCTGGAAGATAAGGACCTTGTCTCAGGGTCTTTTGTGCCTGCCACAGGGTAAATACTTGGTATATATGATTTACTCACCAAATATTGGCTAGTTAATTCACTTCAAAGTCTCCATTCTTGTCCTAGATCAATTAGATCAAAAATTTCAAGAGAATGCAGAAATCGTAATTCTCAGGTAAAACTTTCCAATGTTAAAAAAAACATAGTATGGGTCAACTAAAACATACCTGCAGGGTGTGTTCAGCCAGTGGACTGCTAGTTTGAAACTTCTAAGCTAGCTCTTTGTAGTGGATGCTAGTGGTGCTTGTGGGGTCTTATTACTTCAGGGCCCTCAGGGATGCTCAGCCCCTATGTCCCTTTGCCTGGGGTCTTTCTCAGGCCAAAGCATCCACTCAGTTCACACACAAGGATTTCAGTGCCAGGGAGATGACCCTTTGCAGAAGCAGCTCACGTTAATAACTGATGGGAGTGGTGGATAAATACCTCAGCTCCCTCGCCCGTCAGACAGGATAACTCTGAGACCCATGGACGTTCTATACTGGCTCTCCGTACTCTCCAGCAGGATCGAGCCCCAGTTTGACTGGCTCAGTAACACACCCTTTATTGGCTGGCTGCCTTCCTTCCCCTGTCTCACTCCTCCATTCTACCGCCC
This sequence comes from Balaenoptera physalus, assembly GCF_965194825.1. Taxonomy (NCBI): domain Eukaryota; kingdom Metazoa; phylum Chordata; class Mammalia; order Artiodactyla; family Balaenopteridae; genus Balaenoptera; species Balaenoptera physalus. The sequence goes on along the minus strand of NC_138900.1, from coordinate 38,197,417 downwards.
TGTTTCCTGAGACCACTTCCCTACAACTTACACGTGAATTCTTGTCTCAGGGTCTATTTCCAGGGGAACCCACACTAAAATAATTCTCTTGGGCACCTGTCACTTGGGAAAACTGAGTCTTCCAGCTTATCTAGTTGGTGGCATTGACCAGGCACTGCAAAATGGAGTGGCTTTGGGGCCCAAGGGCCTTTTGGGGGCCAAAATAAGGTTTTGTGATCAACCTAAGCTTTTAGAGAATTCCCTCCTAATTTTGGAGGGGGCGGGGGAGGGAGATTCTTTCCATACCCATGCATTCATTTGCATTTAAATTTGAAGTTGAAATTAAGGTTTTTAGAAACTTTTAATTTGTATTTAACTATAAGAATTTCACTGCAGGGTATCTATCTGATTTAAAAGAATAGTTAAAATTAGGTATAGCTGCAGTGATTTGCCACAGCGTACGTCTGTCCTTTAGAATGTTAAGCAACAGAAAATTATCTGTGGCTGGAGGTGCTCTATATGTAAATTCCCACAAGAAAAGAATTTGGTGATAGAGAAATTCAGATTATGAAAATCACTTTGCAAGTCTGAACATCAGTGCTTAATAAATGCCTTAGTTGTTACCATTACTTCTCTTAATATCCTCAATTAAATGATTTAAAATAGAACAACAGATAAGCAAGATCAATTAATTTTATAAGATGATCAAAGGAATGTGGTTCAGCATTGTCAAAGCTGTAAATGTGATAATGGTTTTATCAGACAAGAAAAATAACTCGAAGTGGCTCAAACCTTATTCGTTTACGCTCAAAGGGGTTTTATTTGTGATTCATCAAATCGTCTTTTGTAATAGGGAGAGTTTTAGGATCTTGCCTATTAATTTGAGAAAAAAATAATTCAGACATTAAAATAGATGCTATTCTCAGATGCTTGTATGTCAACCATAATAAGTGATAACAACCCTCAAAGTTTCTTGATCCCGTAACCTGTTGGAAGGAGGCTGCAGGAGGAGCCAGGGAACTGCCAGTGGCAATGACATTGATCCTCCTGAGTACTCAAAGAAGGGCCCTAATTCAGCTTGTGTGTCTGAGGTCTAGGCTGGAGGCCAAATGCAAGGTACAGAATCAGCCAGTGATTCTCTGCTCAGATGAAGGGTGTGCCATCGGGAATTTGAGAGCAGCAGGGTGAAGAGAGGGATCATTTCTGAAAGGCTACATTTATCTACAGTGTGTATTGCGGTTAAGAATGATTCAATTATTTATACCCCTCTGCCTTTCAAAAAGGAAGTAGGTAGCTTCCCCCCGCAAAAAGGACAGAAACAGTAAACAGAACAGAAAAAGAGCAAAGCTGAGTAATAAGAGGGTGGTGAGTTACGATTACGGTGGCTCAATCTAAGCTGAGGGAAAATGTTTGCAACTAAAGAATATTTTTTGGTTTGGAGCTTCCTGGCAATCAAAGCAAAAAGGGAAGCATGGTGAGTGATTGCCTCTTATTATCTTATTTAGAGTAGAAAAGAGATGACTTTTAATTTCTAAGAGGATATATTTTTTTAATTAATTAATTTATTTATTTATTTTTGTCTGCGTTGGGTCTTTGTTGCTGCACACGGGCTTTCTCTAGTTGCGGCGAGCGGGGGCTACTCTTTGTTTTGGTGCGCGGGCTTCTCATTGCGGTGGTTTCTCTTGTTGCGGAGCACCGGCTCTAGGCACGTGGGCTTCAGTAGTTGTGGCTCGCGGGCTCTAGAGTGCAGGCTGAGTAGTTGTGGCACACGGGCTTAGTTGCTCCGCAGCATGTAGGATCTTCCCAGACCAGGGCTTGAACCCGTGTCCCCTGCATTGGCAGGCGGATTCCAAACCACTGCGCCCCCAGGGAAGCCCTAAGAGGATATTTTTTTAACAAGAGTAAGGAAGTGAACACAAGCATTGATTGTAAAAAAAAAAAAAAAAAAGCAAGGTAATAGTGTCAGAAACACAAAAATAGTTCCTCTGTAAATTACCCTGCTTCATTTGGACCAGAAGACTTTTGTCTGGGTGAAAGCACATCAGCAAGTTTTGAGAAGGTGTCCATTCATCTTGTGATATCAGTCCCAAAGGCCAGAAATATCACCACAAATCTAGTTTGTTTCACAATGTAAGTTGGTGTCGTGGCTCATGGCCAGTCAGCATGCACTTGGCCGAAATGGGGTTGAATGATCAAATATTAGCTTCATAACTTTGAAGGGCAGTTCGGTGGTTTCTGAGGAGAGAGCAGGGCACAGGGTGGCAGGCGGGGGACGGCATTGTGACCAGCGAGTGGCTTTCTGGCAGTCAGCTTGCTGCATGAGCCACGGTTGGATTTCCCCACTACTGTGAGGGTAAAGCTCGATCACTAAATGGCTCATGGGCTGCCGCCTGCTCTGCGTTAGCACAGCTATTTGGGGCTTACTGAAAGGACTTTGGCACGCTTGCTGATTAAGCAGACCACAGCGTTCTCTTCCTCCTCCACTGAAACTCCCGGGGCTAATCTCCTATGGCTCTCAGGTCTAATGGCAAAAAGGTGCAGCACACTGCCATGGACCAACTCCCACTGGAAAATCGGCAGGGAGAAAGCTCTTGGACTCGGCTGTTATTTGAAATTCCTGGAGGGTAGATACGCCAAGGAATTTTCCTGACCGATGGTGATCCCTTTTCCAAGTCTCAAGGTACTTCAAATACAAATCCTGCAGGAATGTGTCGTTTTCTGCCTTACATTACATTATTTCTGGGTGTGATACAAAGGGCTTGGGTTTGCGAGACAGATTTGGGTCCAAATCCCATTTTGCCACTTACTGGTTATGAGATCCTGGGTAGATTATCTAACTTTGTTGAGTCTGTTTTCTCATCTGAAAAACAAGTCTCTGTGAGTTAATAAATGTAAAGCATCAAGATCTGTCCTTGTGTGTAGGCAGTCCTCTGGTCATACTTCCATTTTTAAATATGTGGTAGACCCTGTTCTAGATGTTGAGAATACAGAGACAATAAAACACAATCCCTTGAAGAATTTCAGGTCTACAGGGGAAACACCAAGACACGTGCTATTACTGAAGCATGTGTTGACAGTGCCAGAGAAGGAGGGAGTATAGGTTGGTGATCTGTACACCAAAGGATGGTGTTGACCCAAAGGCCATGGCTGAAAGCAGAAGAAACAGTCTCTAGCTACCTAGGGTATGAGCCATGGCCGAAGGTAAGCACTTATATTTTAGTTGCCTCATCTACGAAAGAAAGGAAGGTCATCAGCAGGTCCCTTGTGTTCCTTAGTAGTCATATGGAGACTGGCCTTCAAGATAGACATTGAGAAAATTACAGAACTCAGGCAGATTTGAACGTTAGAAAATTTACCCCGTCTCCACCCAGAGTTCACCCTGGAACTCTTCTATGAGAGCCAATGCTTTTCCATTAGCTAATCCCTGGTACCCAAAAAATACAAAGAGGGGAAACAGAGTACATATTCCATTCCTGTAAAGTAGTTATTAACCCTGCATTATGAGTGTGTTTACAAGGTGACTGGGATGCCGTTAATATGAAAGATCCCATCCAGCCCAGTGACTGTGATTTAGTTCAGGAAAGGCAACCCATAGAGGTGCCCTGGCTGCCTTGCTGGCCAAGTACACTGAGTCAGGGTCACTCAGCCAGCCTGATGTGCGCTTCAGCTTAAGCGCTGAACTTCATCAGCAGCGTAATTCCATTTATGCTATTACAAAATTAAATCGAGACTTGAACTGTGCTTTTTAAAAGATTATGTGACCATATGTACCTTGAACGAGGGCCAGCTTTGAGAAAAGTGGTCTTTTCACAATTCCTTTCTATTAGGTTAGGACTTTGTTATTTCTTGTTTCCTTTTTTTTTTTTTCCTCCCATAGATTTGAATCAAACCCAGTCAGTAGTTAATACATTGATATGATTACAGCTTAAAGTATTTTTATTTTAAAATATGCTTTCAGTATGTTTTAAAACAAAAATAAAATCTTGTGGAATCCAGATCGTGTATCGGGCATGGAATATCAGTGTTCCCACACTCTGAGAACAACATGAGCTAATGTTTCAAATGGCTTTTTATCAAATCAAGTTTTAAACCAAAAGTTTTAGAGTCAATACTGAGTAATTTAATTAGCAAATGGTACACTTAATTCTTAAAGTAAGTCAAGTTAAGGAAAACAAAATCTTATTTCTAGTATAAAGCTACCATTTTTTGAGAAATTATTTAATATTCAGGGGAATGCATCTCTTGTACTCACTAATACTAGGGAACTCAATTCAGATATATAAATGAAGCCAGCAGAGAATTTTTATAGCAATTAATTTTATAGATAAACAAAACAATACTAATAGTTTTAAATGAAATCCAGCCATTATTTTAAAGCACAATCATATCTGGAAAAATTAATAGGAAAAATAACCGTACTTGAAGTCTAAGGAGAACGTGGCCAGTTTTAATTTTTCTTAATCAGCATCAACTGTTCCTTGTAAAACCTAGACTGGTCTATGCATATGCAACAGCTCTTATTAAGATGCATTAGAAAACCCAAGTGCCATTAGATAATGAAACTGACTAGAGGTATTTTCTAGTGCTTCAATTAATACCCTGGTGGTTAAACTATAATGACCAAACTCAATTGGCATCACATTCAGATGTGAATTGTACTTAAGGACCTCAGAGTCACTTCTTAGTGGATTGGTTTTGAAACACAAAAGCACTAAATTAAAATAATTGTTTTGTCTGAAAGTTTTTTTTCAGTGATCTCCAAAACGGTTGCTCCCTGAATCTCAGACTTTAGCACAGAGCACGGCAGGGTATTAGCACCTTCCATTCTTGTCCCGTGCCTGGCACATAGTTGGTACCCAGTAAATGTACTGGGTTAAGTACGTAAAGAGTGTTTTCAGAAACTCAGTCTGATCTGATGCAAAACAATATGCTCTTTCCTTTGAGATCTTCAAGTCCACAGGCTTGCCTTGACTGAAGTTCATTCAGTGCTAAACTCAATCTCGGTTTGTTTTTTATTTTTAATTTTTATTGGAGTAAAGTTGATTTACAATGCTGTGTTAGTTTCAGGTGTACAGCAAAGTGAATCAGTTATACGTATACATATATCCACTCTGTTTTTAGATTCTTTTCCCCTATAGGCCACTACAGAGTATTAAGTAGAGTTCCCTGTGCTATACAGTAGGTCCTTATTAGTTATCTATTTTATATATAGTAGTGTGTATATGTCAATCCCAGTCTCCCAACTTATCCCTACCCACCTCCCCCTTATCCCCTGGTAACCATAAGTTTGTTTTCTACATCTGTGACTCTACTTCTGTTTTGTAACTAAGTTCATTTGTACCCTTTTTTTAGATTCCACATATAAGCGATATCATATGATATTTGTCTTTCTGTGTCTGACTTACTTCACTCAGTATGGCAATCTCTAGGTCCATCCATGTTGCTGCAAATGGCATTAGTTTGTTCTTTTTATGGCTGAGTAATATTCCATTGTACCACATCTTCTTCATCCATTCCTCTGTTGATAGACATTTATGTTGCTTCCATGTCCTGGCTATTGTAAATAGTGCTGCAATGACCATTGGGGTGCATGTGTCTTTTCAAATTATGGTGTTCTTAGGATAGATGCCTAGGAGTGGGATTGCTGGATCATATGGTAGTTCTATTTTTAGTTTTTTAAGGAACCTCCACACTGTTTTCCATAGTGGCTGTACCAATTTACATTCCCAAAAACATTGTAGGAGGGTTCCCTTTTCTCCACACCCTCTCCAACATTTATTGTTTGTAGATTTTTTTGATGATGGTCATTCTGACCAGTGTGAGGTGATACCTCATTGTAGTTTTGATTTACATTTCTCTAATAATTAGTGATGTTGAGCATCTTTTCATGTGCTTTTTTTGGCCACCTGTATGTCTTCTTTGGAGAAATGTCTATTTACATCTTCCACCCATTTTTTTGATTGGGTTGGTTTTAATTTTAAAAATCTTGAAGGTGGAGGCACACAATACTTTTCATTTCATGAGTTTCTAAATAACATCCATATTCAGTTATTTGATCCTCACAACAACCCTATCCCAATTTTACATAGTGAAATTAGATAACTTCCTGAAGGTTGCACATTCAGTTGGTGGTAGAACCAGGACTGGACCCAGTCAACCTAGTTCCTGAAGCCATTCTTTCAGCCTCTACATCAGAGGTCCACGAACTATGGCCCAGAGGCCAAGTCCAGCCTGTTTTTATTAAGAAACTTTCCTTGGAACACAGCCCCACCCATTCATTTGGGTATTGTCTACGGCTGCATTCATGCTACAAAAGCTGAGCTGAGAAGTTGCAACAGAGACCATATGGCCGTAAAGCCTGGAGTATTTACTATCTGATCCTTTAGGAAAAAGTTGACTGACTCTTGTTCCACACCATTTGCTTAAGAGTAAAGAGGAGTCAAGATGACAGCTCAGAGAAGGCTCACATCCACAAAAGCCTTCCATTGAAGTCCACCAGAATCCACTATCAGAAATAACAGTGTCTGTCAACCAATTCAAGACAGTGTGGGATGGTGAAAGGAGCATGTGGCTTTGGAGCCAGGTCAAGTTTAAATATTAACTCCAGCAGTTAATGATGTATAGACAAGTAAGTCACCTCTTTTCTCTGGGTCCTCATTTTCCATACGTAAAATTGGACTGGTTTATACTTCCCATGCTGAGTTGTTTTAGCGAATTAAATAAGATAATTTATGTTGAAGTCTTAATGCAGTGCCTGGCATATAGTAGAAGGTCAATAAATAATCATGAATCAACAGGGATTTATCCTTGTATTTCTTTTTGTCTATATCTAACTACATCCATATATCTATTATCAGAAATCTCTTTTCTCCAAGGGTTCTGCAGGGGATTTGTGGCCTGGGTTTCTGGTCCTTTGCCTCAGGGAGGAGTCTTCTAGAGGATTGTGTCTTCAGCTGGGGTCAGGCAAAACAGAATCTATTCCACACCCCTAGGTGTAGCTGTCTCATGTGAGTACTATTCCCATATGCTGTGATAAATCTCACCCTGAAATAATGTGGTTTCTCATTAGGGCATTCCTGGCACCATGGAGGACATTTGAGAGGCTTGAATTCCTCTAATCTCTGGACGTTGGGAGAAGATACTACCATGGAAGCTTGAAGCCGTTCTCCTCTGATGCTTTGCTGGCCCAGGTACCTTCTCTCAGTGAATGGACTTCAATAGCCTCTTACCTGGATTTCCAGCTTCCACCAAAGCCCCCGTTGGTCTGCAGACAATGCAACAGCCAGAGGGATCCTTTACAACCTAAATCAGATCTCATGACTCCTCTGCTCAAAACCCTTCTGTAGCTCCCCATACCACTCCAAGTAAAATCCAATTCCTCATAAGGGTGTTTAAGACCCAACATCAGTTGGGTTCCTCCTCATTATTTCTCTAACGTCTCCCGTGACTCTGCTCTTATGCCTACTTTATTCCAGTCATGATGGCCTTCCTGATGTCTCCTGAATGAGCCAGACACATTCTTTCCTCAAACATTTTGTATTTGCTGTTCCCTCTTTTCAGAACACTGTTCCCTCACTGCCTCATCTCCTTCAGGTCTTTACTCAAGTGTCACCTCAGCGAGGACCCCCCTGATCCCTCTCTCCCAGATGCCCCCCCTTCCACTACCAAATACTCACATATACTGCCTGTCCCCTATTCTGCCTAATTTTTCTTTTAAGCATGTACCACCGTTTTACATACTATATATATATATTTTTCATACTATATATTTTTACTTAATTATCTTGTTTACATCTGCTTCCCCTAACTAGAATATAAACTCCTTGAGGGCAAGGCATTTCTACCCATTTTGCTTACTGCTGTATCTATCTCCGGCATTTAGAACACCACCTGGCACATAGTAAATGCTCAATAAATATTTACTAAGTGAATGAATGTAGATCAAATTATAGGCCTAAGCATTGAGTGGAATCCTTCAGGCTTCACCCTTAGAAAGTCATTTTCAGAAAGATATGTGAAATACCAGATGTTACAACCTGGAAATGGTGGGAAAACTTCTGAATTCTCAGGAAAATAGCACGGTTATGTCTGCTCTATGCGTATTGCTTCATTCTAAAGAAACCCTCTGTTCCTGATTTATACTCAGATGGTGTCTTTTTTGTCTCCTGGCATTACACTATCAGGTGAGTCATCTTTAGTGAGTAAAAAAGTGTGCTGACAACAGCAGTGTCATGGGACACATCTTTCCAATAACTGATGAAACGGCATGTGTATTTTCCATGTTGCATTTTTTAAGAAGAAAATCACTACAGACGTTAAATATCATTATCACTAGGGAGACTTGAAGTTCTCGCTTTGTTTTGTTTGGGTACATGAAGAAGATGATGATGATGGCGGTGATGATGATGAAAATAGCTAAGAGTTATTGAGTGCTTGCTTGATTATTTTTCAACCCTTGTTATACCATATGGATTTTAGGGTTAACTTGTCATTTTCTGAGAAAGACTTGGAATTTTTATCAGAATTTTTATTGAATGTATTGATTTATTTAAGGGTGACTGTTACACTGGTGATACTGAGTCTTCCTTGAACAAACATATTTTGAATTTATTTAGACACTATTTTATAATCTTCTATAAAGTTTTACTGTTTTCCTTGTAAAAGTCTTGAACATTTTTGGATATATTTAATCTCAGGTAGTTTATAATGAGAGTTTTTAAAATTACATTTTTAAAAGTTTGTCACTGGCTTAGAGGTACTTAACTGCTTTTGGTATGTTGATTTTGTATCCAGAAACCTTATTGCACTTTCTTATAGCTTATCAATCCTTTGGGGTTTTTATGTAGACAATTATATTAGAAATTGTCATATGAATAATGTAATTTTATTTCTGCTTTTCAAACTTTTTTACTTCTTTATTTTTCTTATTGATTACACTTTCTAGGACATCCAGAACAACATTGAATAAAAATGGTAATAGAGGCCATTTTTGCCTTGTTACTGACTTTAAATGTAATGCTTCTTGAGTTTTACCACCATGTACAATATTTGCTATAAGTTTGGTTTTTTTTTTTTTTTGCTCTGAGTTTTTGATAGATACTGTTTATTAAGGTAAAGACGATTCCTTCAATTTCCAGTTTGCAGTGACTTTTGTCATGAACAAGTGTTGAACTGGAATTTTCTTTCTTCATTTATTGGTATGTTTTTTTTAATCTATTAATAGGATGAATTGCATGAGTGCATTTTCTAGTCTTACATTGCCCTTGATGGGATCAATCCTACTAGCTGATGAATTTTTTCCTTGCTAGATTTTTTTTTTTAAAGGATTTTTACGTCTACATTCATAAGTGAGATTTTCCCATAGTTTTACTTTTCTGTAGTGTCCTTATCTTGTTTTGATGTCAGGATTAACTAGTCTCATAAAAGATTTGGAGTATTTTCTACCTCTTTCTCTTCTGTGGTACAGATTGTATATAATTGGAGTTATCAGTTCTTTGAAGGATTTAATAGAACTAACCTAAAAACCCATCTGGGCCTGATGTTTCTGGAAAATAGTTTTGTGAATACTGATTATATTGATTTAATGTGTTACTTAGGTTTTCTATTTCTTCTTGATTCAATTTTAATTTCCACATCTTTCTAGAAATTTTCCTTTCCCTCTGACTTTTAAAACTTATTCACATGAAGCTGTTCATGGCATTCTTATGATTTTTAAAAGTTCTACTGTATTCATGGTTGTGTTCCCTTTTTTGTTAACATTGTTCATTGGTCTTTCTCTCTTATTTTCTGGTTAAATCTTGCCAGAGTTTGTTCTGTTCGTTTTTTCAAAGAAGCAGCTTTTAATTTTGCCAAACTATTTTACTTTCCATTTTATTAATTTTTGTTCTTTGTTATTTCTTTTTCCTACTATATTTAGACTTGCTCCTTTTCTAAGTTCTTGAATTGGATACTTAGCTCATTAATTCTTCTATTACAGTTATTTCACTTAGTATGGTTTTGTCTTTGTAGCACAAGTTTTGATGACTTTTGTTATAGTGTTATATTTCACTATTTTCTGACCCACAGTTGTATGGAAGGTTTTGGTTGTTTTCATTGTTCTTGTTTAGTTTCCAAATACATATTAAGATTGGCTCTTTCTTTATAACTTAATTGTATTATGGTCATAGGATGTGGTCTGTACAAAGTGTATCAGCTTTGCTCCCCATGCTTCTGGAATTCCACTTACTCCTTCGAGATTCAGTTTCTTCTTTCTCCACACTATCCCTTAGTAGCAAGGATCTTTGTCTGGAAGCTTTTATTTGATCCTCACTTTTAAGTAGTTAATTGTGTATACTTTGAAGATTTTTTTTTCAACAAGTTGAAGATATTATCCTATTATTTACTAGCCTTGATTGCTTCTAAGAAGCCTATTGTCATTCTAATTGTAGTCCTTTTCCCTCCATTTGCTTTTAGGATTTTTCCTTTGTTTTTGGTGTTCTGAACTTTTATTACCGTGTGGAGGAGTATAGATTTCTTTAATTAATTCTCCCCAATATTTAATGTGCTTCTTTTATCTGGAGTCTCATGACTAATTCTAGGAAACCCTCAGCCTTCATGTACAACTGACACATGATGTTTTCTCCCATTCTTCCTGTACTCATCTCTGGAACTCCAATTAGTTGTATTTGAATCTTCTGATTCCTTCCTCTCTGTCTCTTCATCTCTCTTCCATATGATCCATGTTTCTCTGCTTCCACACTCCATTCTGAGAAACTTTCTCAGATCTATCTTCTGAGTCGCTAATTCTCTCCTCAGCTGTATTTAATTTGCTATTTAACTAGTCCTTTGAAGTTTAACTGTCCATGAGTATATTATTCACAAATAAGAAGTTATTAATCAGAGAATTACTTATAATTTGAAAATTTAGAAGCTGCCTAAATATCCAACAATTATAAAATAAATGATGATCAACTAAATCACAGTGCATATATTTGATAGATAATTATGCAGCCATTAAAATTATAATTACAAAAAGCCTGAAAGCAAACAGTAAAAAAACTTATTAAAATTAAAAAATATATAAAATTATATGTATGCTTTCCTTGTGAACATATGCAAAGGTAAAAGTGAATACACAAGATAATAATAGTTGCAGTAGGGTGATTTCATTGGAGATGACCTTTTCTTCTTCCAACCTTTCTATAATGATGTTGCATTATTTTTACTATTAAAAATAGTCCCTTAAAACACGTTCAACTTCTCAATAGAATGTCTGAGTACAGATGCTAAATATGAGGTCAGAATTAGCACTTGCTTAAATATGTCCCTCCTGTTGAATACTTCTAGCAAGCAGAAATCCACTTCTGGATACTGATAGTCAAAATCTTGTTAGTCATTTTGAATCCATACATGTTATTTCTGTCCCAGAGCTGAGTTCAGAAAATTGAAATCCATGTGCTTGTATCATGACTGAGATGCCCCGAATTTGTTTCTTGCTTTTCTCTCAAACACAATTAAGAGTTTGGCTTTGAATATTGTCAATTAGGAACTGAAAAATGCATTTCCATTCTACAAATTGTGCTTTTTAAAAAACCAGTTTATAAAGCATGGGCCATGCTTAAATTAACTGGGGACATGTTTTTAAAGCTTTGGCTTTTGCTACATAAAAAACAAGTTTACATTTCTAAGAAAGAACTTAATCACTGCGTATTTGTCAATCATACTAATTTCTTACAATGGCAATGTCGGGGTTTTCCTTAGCTTATCTGAGGCTAAAATTTGGCATTCAGAAAAGCTGTACACAGGAAGCTCTAAAAATATCTGCAGTGTATCTGACCAAATCCTTTAATTTGGTCAATTTCCTTCATTTTCTTTCCTTCTTCCTAGTGTTTCTATAATGTTTTCTCTGCAGACTCAAAGATGCCCTTTCCCTGTTACACGTCCTCCACCAGCACTCTCTCACCTGATTAAACAACAGGACAGCGGGGGCCATAAAAACTGATAAAGGGAAAACTTCTCTAAAATTTCGGGATTTTTGACTCTTAATGGCCTGGCCTGGGTTCCTGTTTTCAAGATGCTCCCTGAGTTTGTATCATCCTCTGGTCGGACCATAATCCTTAAACACAATGATAATCATAAATGCTCTTCCGTTTCCATTTATTCTGAGAGGTCAAAAGATGCGGCTGGTTTATGAGTTTATTCTGCCATGTATCACGCCAGGCGGGTCAGCAGGCCAGTGGATGGATGCGCAGTGCTCAGCGCCCCATTTATTACTCTTGTCAACTCGGAAGGGATTTTTTTTTTTTTTTTTTTTTTTACCTTGTGAAAGGCCCATCAGCAATGAATCAGTGAAGTGAAGACGACAGTTGATTTGTGAATTTAGATTCTATAAAGTGACTCTGCTTTGGTGGGCTGTGTCGATAAAGCAACTGTCATGATAAGGTGGCAAGTGCAATTCCACAAAACCAAATTTATTGCACATTTGAGGAAATCATCCTATTTTAAAATGCCATAAATTCTAAATTGAATATTACTTATTCCCATGAATTTTGATTTATATTTTGAATATTTTTAATGGGATGCTAAACAGCCTAGGTTCGAAGCTATGAGTTTATGCATTTCTTCTTGCAGGCTATTGTGACTTGGCGCAGAATATATTGGCCATTCTTAGGATTTTATTCGCGTGGACCACGGTGCGGGTGGGAGAGAGGATTCATGCACTTGCTGAAGACGCCCTGTGGGGAATGGTAGGGATGCTGGTTCAAAGAAAGGGAGCTGGCTGGCTGCAACCTTCTTTCTTCCAAGCGGTGAGCAGTCTCATACGGATGCTCAGGGAGGGCCTTTTGGCCCGAGCTCAGACCAGGTTGAAATAGCCATGGAAGGGAGCAGGAATCCTGACTCTCCCCACGTGGGTTCGACCCCTATTAGCCACCGTCATTAGAATACCCGTACTTCTCTGTAACACTTACTGCTGCAGTAATGAATGATTTCAGTGTTGACTTATTTCCAAGCTGTGTCCAGCAATGGGCTGCATCTCCCGGCTCACGACTGTAGCTCCACGGAGCCTGAGAAGCAAGAAACCCTCCGTCGATGAAGACAAAAAGCTCCCTTTCCCAGAATGCTTTAGGCTATCACCTTTCCAGTTAGTTAGTTCAGCTTTCTGCTTAACTGATAGGTAAAAAGGAAACCCGCCTAATTTCAACCCTGGCTGTTAACGCACTTCAGAAAAGGTATACCCAGTTTACCCTCCTGCAAGGAGAAAGATCCAACCTGTACTTGAAAATTGACAGCTTTGCCATGTCCCCACCAGGCAGCGGCCTCCAGGACTGTTTACCTGGCCCGCGGTGGAAAGACAGCTGGGTTGGAAGGTCTTGAATAGTTTCCCCACTCCTTGATCAGACCTCACCCAGCACCTGGCATTGTGTGGAGCCAGGTACTGAAACTGGCAGATGACGCGGTCAGGATTTCTCTAGCCTAGACTGGAGCTGCCTTGTCATTAATCCTCCCAGGGAGTGGCTGAGCTGAGCTGGCAGAGAGAGAAACTTCCTGCCAGTGGAGAAGATTCAGCAGAGCAGATTTAATATGCAGATGAGGGCCTGGTAGAGCCCTGAAGGTCTGCAACTCCTTTTTAAATACTTTTAATCACTGCTGTGTTTGGAGCGTGGGTGAAATTTGCATGGTACCTGCTAGAAAGTTTCTAATCTCTGTGTAAAGTGAAACCTTATAACTTTTACCACCTGAGTCCTCTTAGGCCCCAAAGCCGCCAAAGAAATGTGCTGTTCTTTGCATTTACTGTGGTTTCTCTTCCCATGAGGCATAGAGAAAAAGAGAAACACACAAATAAGCTTTGAAAAAAAAGATAGGGGGATTATCTGGCATGCTCTACTCCGCCGTCTCTGACCACCCCACCTACCACGCTGTATAGCTACGTCTGGGTAGCTTAAATGCACAAAATAATGGGATTCCACATACGACTGCATTGGCTGAGATCTGAGCTAGGGCTTTCTGGGAAAGTACCACATGGCCTCACCAGGTAGCCTGGGCGTCCTCACAGCGTGTTGGCGGGGTCCAAAAGTGAGTGTCCAGGATGGGAGAGAAGGATAGGAAGAGAGGGGCAGATAGAGACAGACAGACAGACACACACACACAGAGACAAAGAAACAGAGAGAAGAATAACGAGGGAAAGAGAGAAGAGAGGGAGGGAGAGAGGGACAGAGAAAGAGAGACAGAAAGACAGACAGAGAAACAGAGGGGCGGTGGGGGAGAGAGAGAGAGAGGACTAGGCAGAAGCTCTAAGCTTTTTATGACCTAGCCTCCGAAGTCATAGAAGATCACTTGTCAATTCCTGTTCATTAAAATCAAGTCACTTGATTAAGTCTGACCCACATTCAAGCAGAAGGAAATTAGACTCCACTGTTTGAAACTGTCAATGAACGTGCAGACCTATTTTAAAACCACCACATAGGTTCACTGTGGGGAGCAAACTTGCCCCTATGGGTGGTGAGATCTACTCTGGGTGGTGCCTGAGACCTTTCAAAACTCAATTAGCATCTTTTGGAGGCAACCGAGGGAGTGGGGTTTGGTAAGCCACCTCCCTACCTGGACAGAACTCGTAGCATCTCCTGTAGTGACATTTTTTTGGTTACAGGGGCTTTGAGGGAAAAGTGCATAAGCAAGTCTGAGGCCTCCTCTAGCATTCGAAATGCCATTTAATATTTTCTGGAACATCTCTACGTCAGGAGTAGAGGTAGCTGTGCTGTGCCCTCTGCTTGCAATGTCTCTGTGCTTGACAGGCTCTACTCATCCTTTAATGCCCACACTTCAAGCACATCTCCTCTTTTAAATATTTCAGGGTGCTTCCAGGGATTGTTGAATACCCCTGCCTCTCTGCTTGCCCATAGTCTGTTATTCTCAGGTCCATCACAGCACCAAAACGTCTCTCACCTTGTCTTTTGGATGATGGGTTCCCCTAGGGCCGTAATCCTGCCCTTTCCCAGCCATAAACAGGGCTCCTGGAATGTGCTAGGCATTTATAGTCCATAAATGTTGGCTCAGAGGAACTTAGAAAAATGGGCAATTGTTTTAGGCTAGCATTTTCCAATATGGGCTGTATGCAAGCTTAACTTCATGAGATCCTATAAAAGGAGGGTTTTGTGTCAAATGAGTTTGAAAAAAATCTGTTTCTCATGGTGGGTGGTGATCTTGCTGAGTTTAGCGGGTGTCCTTTTGTGAGAACCCAGCACTCGTTCTGCCATCCTTGCAGGCATGTTCGGGAAGAGATGCAAAGCTCCTGGCACTCAGGAACCTCCATCTCTGGTAGGGAGCTTCCGGCTCCTGATTACAGAAGCTCTGTTGCTTATTTACCACTGCGAAGCCGCTCATAATTTTTGTTTAGCTCCTCATAGAGACTTGAGGGTGTCAGGGGCTTCCTGAATCCCTGGATAGGTCTGGGCTCAAGGTGGCTGCTTAAATACCTGTGGATACCTGGGTCCTGAGTTGAGTCAAATAAAGTGGTTTTAACTGTCCCACAACCATGTCTCCTTTTTCTGGTAATAAACCACCTTGATCTTTCTTTGGGAAACCACTCCTTCCCACTCCCTGGCTATGTAGCTTAGGTAGGGCCAACTGTAACCCCTGGCAACAGACTGGGCACATGACCCAGGTCTGGCCAATCAAAACATCCCATTTCCCTGCTTCAGAAAAGGACATGTGACCTAAGTGGGCCAATGAGGCGCCTGGGTGGAACCATGAGACGAGAGCCTGGCTGGTGGAGGGGTGCGGAGTGTGGAGCCTTGGAGAGTGCTGCCTTTGTCCAGGGAGACTCAGACATCAAACTCGTTGAAACCTCCCTTTTTTTTAAAAATTTATTTATTTATTTATTTATGGCTGTGTTGGGTCTTCGTTTCTGTGCTAGGGCTTTCTCTAGTTGTGGCAAGCAGGGGCCACTCTTCATCGCGGTGCGCGGGCCTCTCACTATCGCGGCCTCTCTTGTTGCGGAACACAGGCTCCAGACGCGCAGGCTCAGTAGTTGTGGCTCACGGGCCCAGTTGCTCCGCGGCATGTGGGATCCTCCCGGACCAGGGCTCGAACCCGTGTCCCCTGCATTGGCAGGCAGATTCTCAACCACTGCGCCACCAGGGAAACCCCGAAACCTCCCTTTTGATAAAAAGTGGGGAAAGAGAAAATTTGCGATTACATTACGGTTCCTCTCCGGAATAATCATTGATACTACAATGACTGTGTTTTATTGACTCTTTACTATGTGCCAAGCTCCTGGGTTTCCTCAGTTCTAACGCACATCATTTCCCATTTGAACATCCAGGAATCAGGTTTCATCTTCCCTTCGATGGCTTCTTACAACTGCTTCCAGCCAAGCGGTGGTCATGACCTGGTTGTCATTACCTTAACCAATATATCCCACTCCCATTTTGTATGAATACCAAGCGTGATACGTGGTGAAAATCTACGTCAAGATAAATCTTCAAAATACTTTTTCAACAAAAATTCCAAATGATAAGAAAGTTTTGGGATATGGTTCCATCACCAGTGTTTTTCCTTTCTTGGAGAGACACAAAATCATGTTGCATCTTGCAATTGATGGCATCTCCATTTCGACAAAATACAAGATTTCCTTATTTAGTGTTGGTCTTGGTATTATGTTACATTTAAGGAAACCAATGCTTGGGGAAGTTAGCTAATTACCCAAATCCACCACCAAGTGCCTAGTGCTGAACCAATGTGTATAAAGCACATAAAACTGGGCCAAACTAGATCAGTTCAAAACTCAAATCGTAAATGGACCTTTGCCCTCTGGGGAAAGATTTCTAATTTGTAATCATAGGCAGAGGTCATCTTTTCTTATTCCTGTATTGAAAAAAAAATTTTGTTTCTGTCCTTTCCCAAATCCAAACCTTCCGTTAGTGTTGCTGCTTTAGATAATGCCATCTCAGTACCGTAGCATCATGAAAAAGTTACTTGTAATCTACAGGATTAGATGAAAGCTGTGTTCCCAGTCTGCTGTTTCTCTACCAGAAAATTGATACCAGGGATTTTCAGAGCCGAAAGAGACCAGTGAGCTTGTTTAAAACAACCAAGGACCCAGTTGCCACGATGTGGCAACAATTAGAATATGATTTCCTTTGGGAAAACGGCACTCAGCTTATTTCAGCCAAATGCCCAAGTCGTTATGGACAATTTTTCTGCACAACCCACCCACTCCCAAATTTTTATAAATTAGAACCATCCAACTAGGCTTCAGAGTTTGCTTGGGATGGGGGTGCGGCGAGTTTCATTCCAGAAAAAATTGTACCACGGAAAGAAGGGTCTTCGCGCAGATGCTGTTTCCTGATGAAGTGGAGGGGATGGGGGCATCGCGAGACTTTCCTTCAGAGGTTGCTTTGAACCCTGGCTTTCATGTGAATATCAGACGCTTTATTGCCTTGACTCAGGTGACCTCATCTACCAGAATGAAGTCATCCAACCCGCCAGGGAAGACAAACCTTCGTTGCAGAGAATCAATCAGGCCCATCAAGGGCCCTGCTTTCCCCCTTATCTCCAGCCAGTGAAGGAGTGCACAGTTATAAACCGGACAGGCCCCAGCGAGCCCCCGTTCTGCACGTCCCACTAAATCAAAAAGGGACCCAGAGACTTGCAAAGCACCAGCTTGCTACTGGGTAAGCGCTGCGTGACATCATTTCTGACTTGGGGGATTGTTTTGCATCGAGGTATTTCTTGAGAACAAAACCATGGCATTCCACTGAACTTCGGGATGTTTCTCCTTCTTGTTATTAAACTATTAACTCCTTCCAGATAGGAATGCCAGGCACGTAATTGCTCACCCGGCCTTTTTATCCCAGGCTGTTGCACAACCCATAAACATTCCAATTAGGAAACCAATTAAAATGAGAAAGAGGCTTCCTGAATTACCCAGCAGTTGAGGCAGCGCTGCCTTTTCGTTGTCAGCCAGTGAAAGGTTTTTATTGCATCTGCTGAAGAGGTGAAAGGATGAAGGAAAGCCATGCGCCCGCCTATGGGCTGAGCTGCAGCGAGAGGGGAGCCCTGGACAAACTCAGGGGTGCTCTGGGAGACCACGAGGAGGGTGTCGGAGAAGGAGGAAGCTTTGCTTTGCTTATTGGAAGCAAGACAGAAATTACAAACAAAACTTAAAAACCGTACCATGAAGTTTATTCCTTTATTTCTGCAGAAGCTCTGGTGAATATGTACGTTTTCAGAAAGCGGATTCTTTCCCTAGGAAATGGATCCCGCCTTGAGAACCTGGAGGCCTCTCGTGTACATTGGATGCTGGATCCTTCTTCAAGGCACCCCTCTCAGTGGTTGTAGGAGCTTCACACTACCAAGGAAGAAACTGACCTTGGCCAAGGTCACTTACCTCTTCATGCATCTGTTCAAGAGACACTTACTGTTGGCTGACTCTGGGCAGTAGACACTGCTGGGTCCTGGGGGCCTGAAGAGTGAATAGGACAGACTTCTGCCTCCACCGAGCTTGCAGGTGATAGACACATTCACTCACTTCTCCCTGGGCTCGCCTCCAGTTTAAACCTTTAGCTTCAGAGCTAATCCCAGTGCTTGCCACACAGTGGGTACTCAAACAGGGGGATGGTGGAAGTGTCCAGACTCATAAACCTCTGCTCATCCTGCTTGACCATCAGCTTTCCGTCACAAGTCCTCAGAAAGATGGGCGCTAATGATTCCTTTTCCTGAGATGGAGACTTGCATGTGTGTGTGTGCATGTGTTTACGGGAGATATAGTTAATAAACTGAGCGTTTCTTGTTCTCCACGGTAATAGAGCCTCTTCGAAATATTGAGGCCACTCAGAACTCCACTTGTAAAATTGACTTTGTTCTTTGCTGCTTATAGAGTCAGAAGAAGGAAAGTGGATTGGAGGTGCAGTAGACCCCTGAAATGCCGAGAGGTGGTGCTCTACGAAAGCCCCATTGCACTCTGTAATGGCTCCAACTGCTTTCTCCTTCTCTCTGAGAGATTTTGCCACGTCTCCTTCCTCCCTGTCTGGATTTGAGCTCCTTGAAAATAGGCACGGGGCCTCTTTGCTGCTGCAGCCCCCAGGACCTCTGGCTCAGGGCCTGGCCCAAGGGGGCCCCTCCCTGCATCACTGACAGGAGAACACACCTTTCTTGAATGTCTCTGACTTCCTCCGCCTTCTCACTCTGTTGGCCCTATAACCTCCTGGTCCACTTTTTTATTTCCATTTTAAATGAGATGGTGGCGCTAGCACTAGGATTTGAGTCTGTAACTTCAGCCTCATTGGATAAAAAATTGGGTCTCATCCAAGTTCCTCCAATTAGTCACTTGAGCAAGTTGCTAAATCTTCTTAAGTCTCTGTCTCCTTATCTGTAAACCACAAATGATAATAGTACCCGAGTCAGGTTGTTGGAGAATTGAACGAGTTCATATATGCAACATGCCTAGACCAGGACCTGGTGCATGGCACGTGCTTCACGATGTAAGCTGTTATCATTTCTGTGCTGTGGTGCTTGTCCAAGCTGTTGGCTTTCTCCTGGCAAGACTAGACCTTGAGTGTGCAAGGCTGTACTCACCCCTTTCCAGGAGGCTGAGAGCAGCATCGGTTTCAGTGGGCCTTGGGGGACTTCAAGTGCTCCCAGCATCTATGCTGGAATCCGGTGAAAGGTTGGTTGCCATGGATTGGGCATCTGGTATGTAGTAAACGCCATACTTTGTGTTTTCACATGTCCTGTCTCATTTAGTAAAATGGCCAGCCTTGGCTTAAATTTCTGGTGACTGGGAGCCCACTACATCATAAGGTTTCTACTAAAATGTAGCATAGCAGAGTGGTTAAGAGTATGAGCTAATCGTGTTTGAATCCGAGCTCTACAGCTGTGTGACCTTGGATGAATTACTTAAACTCTCTCTGCCTTATTTCTCCATCCATAGAATGGGGATAATAATAGTCCCGACCATACAGCTTTTATGAAGATTAAGTGAGGGAATATTTATAAAGTTTCTTGAAGAGTATCTGCTGGGTATAAAGTTAGCAAGAGCCTGGCTCAGAGAGGGTCTGTCACCACTGGGTTCAAGATGAGTTTCTGCATGCTAATTTGGACTGGGGTACCCATTTTAGAAATGAGGAAAGGAAAGCGGAAGTAACTTCCCTAGACAGCATGGCTAGGACATAACCTAAATGATGATGGGCACCAAACTCAGGACTTTCTAAACTTGGCGCCCTTGCTTGACTCCACTGAGGGGCAAATATGGATTTCAGATCAGTAAAAGAAAGAACTGTCTAACATTGAGTCATCATAAAAGGGGAACTTATTTACCGTAGTCTTATGTAGGGAAACACATCAAAATATTTTCAGATGAAAGGACATGATGTCATCCATGTGTTTTTTCTTTTTTTTAATTTTTATTGGAGTATAGTTGCTTTACCATATTGTGTTAGTTTCTACTGTACAGCAAAGTGAATCAACAATACGTATACATATATCCCCTCTTTTTTGTATTTCCTTCCCATTTAGGTCACCATAGTGCACTGTGTAGAGTTCCCTGTGCTATACAGTAGGTTCTCATTAGTTATCTATTTTATACATAGTATCAGTAGTGTATATATGTCAATCCCAATCCCCCAATTCATCCCACCCCCACCTTTCCTCCTTGGTATCCGTACGTTTGTTCTCTACGTCTGTGTCTCTATTTCTGCTTTGTAAATAAGAGCATCTATACCAATTTTTTCAGGTTCCACATATATGCGTTAATATACGATATTTGTTTTCCTCTTTCTGACTTACTTCACTCTGTATGACAGTCTCTAGGTCCAACCACATCTCTACAGATGACCCAATTTTGTTCCTTTTTATGGCTGAGTAATATTCCATTGCATATATGTACCACTTCTTCTTTATCCATTCCTGTCGATGGACATTTAGGTTGCTTCCATGTCCTGGCTATTGTAAATAGTGCTGCAATGAACATTGGGGTGCATGTCTTTTTGAATTATGGTTTTCTCTGGGTATATGCCCAGTAGTGGGATTGCTGGGTCATATGGTAGTTCTGTTTTTAGTTTTTTAAGGAACCTCCATACAGTTCTCCATGGTGGTTGTATCAATTTACTTTCCCACCAACAGTGCAAGAGGGTTCCCTTTACTCCACACCCTCTCCAGCATTTATTGTTTGTAGATTTTTTTGATGATGGCCATTCTGACTGGTGTGAGGTGATACCTCATTGTAGTTTTGATTTGCATTTCTCTAATAATTAGTAATGCTGAGCATCTTTTCATGAGTTTGTTGGCCATCTGTATGTCCTCTTTGGAGAAAGAAGACATATTTAGGTCTTCTGCACATTTTATTTAGGTCTTCCACCCATTTTTTGATTGGGTTGTTTGTTTTTTTGGTACTGAGCTGCATGAGCTGTTTGTATATTTTGGAGATTAATCCTTTATCAGTTGCTTTGTTTGCAAATATTTTCTCCCACTCTGAGGGCTTGTTTATGTCTTTTTGCCTTGTTTATGGTTTCCTTTGCTGTGCAAAAGCTTTTAAGTTTCATTAGGTCCCACTTGTTTATTTTTGTTTTTATTCTCATTATTCTAGGAGGTGGGTCAAAAAAGATCGTGCTATGATTTATGTGTTCAAAGAGTGTTCTGCCTATGTTTTCCTCTAAGAGTTTTATAGTGTCTGGCCTTACATTTAGGTCTTTATTCCATTTTGAGTTTATTTTTGTGTATGGTGTTAGAGAGTGTTCTAATCTCATTCTTTTACATGTAGCTGTCCAGTTTTCCCATCTCCACTTATTGAAGAAGCTGTCTTTAGTCTGTTATATATTCTGGCCTCCTTTGTCATAGATTAGGTGACCATAGGTGCGTGGGTTTATCTCTGGGCTTTCTATCCTGTACATTGATCTATATTTCTGTTTTTGTGCCAGTACCATATTGTCTTGATTACTGTAGCTTTATAGTATAGTCTGAAGTCAGGGAGCCTGATTCCTCCAGCTCCATTTTTTCCCTCAAGATTGCTTTTGCTATTCGAGGTCTTTTGTGTTTCCATAAAAATTGTAAAACTTTTTGTTCTAGTTCTGTGAAAAATGCCATTAGTAATTTGATAGGGATTGCATTGAATGTGTAGTTTAGTTTGGGTAGTATAACCATTTTCACAATATTGATTTTTCCAATCCAAGAACATGGTATGTCTCTCCATCTGTTTGTGTAGTCTTTGATTTCTTTCATCAGTATCTTATAGTTTTCTGTGTACAGGTCTTTTGCCTCCTTAGGTTGGTTTATTCCTAGGTATTTCATTCTTTTGGTTGCAATGGTAAATGGGATTGTTTCCTTAATTTCTCTTTCTGATCTTTTGTTGTGAGAGTATAGGAATGTAAGAGATATCTGTGTATTAATTTTGTATCCTGTGACTTTACTAAATTCATCAGTTAGCTCCAGTAGTTTTCTGGTGACATCTTTAGGATTTTCTATATATAGTATCATGTCATCTGCAAACAGTGACAGTTTTACTTCTTCTTTGCCAATTTGGATTCCTTTTATTTCTTTTTCTTCTCTGATTGCTATGGCTAGGACTTCCAAAACTATGCTGAATAATAGTGGTGAGAGTGGGCAACCTTGTCTTGTTCCTGATTTTAGAGGAAATGCTTTCAGTTTTTCACCATTGAGAATAATGTTTGCTGTGGGTTTGTCAGATATGGCCTTTGTTATGTTGAGGTAGGTTCCCTCTATGCCCACTTCCTAGAGAGTTTTTATCATAAATGGTGTTGAATTTTGTTGAAAGCTTTTTCTGCATCTATTGAGAGGATCATATGGTTTTTATTCTTCAGTTTGTTAATATGGTGTATCACATTGATTGATTTGCGTATATTGAAGAATCCTTGCATTCCTGGGATAAATCCCACTTGATCATGGTGTGTGATCTTTTTAATGTGTTGTTGGATTCAGTTTGCTAGTATTTTACTGAGGATTTTTGCATCTATGTTCATCAGTGATATTAGTCTGTAACTTTCTTTTTTTGTGATATCTTTGTCTGGTTTTGGTATCAGGATGATGGTGGCCCCATAGAATGAGTTTGGGAGTGTTCCTCCCTCTGCTATATTTTGGAAGAGTTTGAGAAGGATAGGTGTTAGCTCTTCTCTAAATGTTTGATAGAATTCATCTGTGAAGCCATCTGGTCCTGGACTTTTGTTTGTTGGAAGATTTTTAATCACAGTTTCAATTTCATTACTTGTGATTTGTCTGTTCATATTTTCTATTTCTTTCTGATTCAGTCTTGGAAGGTTGTACTCTTCTAAGAATTTGTCCATTTCTTCCAGGTTGTCCATTTTATTGTCATAGAGTTGTTTGTAGTAGTCTCTTACGATCCTTTGTATTTCTGTGGTGTCAGTTGTAACTTCTCCTTTTTCATTCCTAAGTTTGTTGATTTGAGTCCTCTCCCTTTTTTTCTTGATGAGTCTGCCTAAAGGTTTATCTATTTTGTTTATCTTCTCAAAGAACCAGCTTTTAGTTTTATTGATCTTTGCTATTGTTTTTTTTCATTTCTGTATCATTTATTTCTGCTCTGATCTTTATTCTTTCTTTCCTAACTTTGGGTTTTGTTTGTTCTTCTTTCTCTAGTTGCTTTAGGTATAAGATTAGGTTGTTTATTTAAGATTTTTCTTGTTTCTTGAGGTAGGATTGTATTGCTATAAACTTCCCTCTTAGAACTGCTTTTGCTGCATCCCATAGGTTTTGTTCATTGTCATTTGTTTCTAGGTATTTTTTTTTGTTTCCTCTTTGATTTCTTCAGTGATCTCTGGGTTACTTAGTAGCATATTGTTTAGCCTCCATGTGTTGGTGTTTTTTATAGTTCTTTTCCTGTAATTGATTTCTAATATCATAGCGTTGTGGTTGTTCCATATGTTTTGAAGTGACTGGGCGTGAGGAAGGGGTGGACAGTGGGCAGAGAAGGATGAAACAATGACTAGGTGTTGGTAGGCATTAAAGCTGTGAACAGCAGACTCATTTGATTATTCTCTCCACTTCTATATATGCTTGAAATTTTCTATAATAAATTTAAAAATAAACAGGATAATGCAATAGAATGAGCAGAGTTAGTGATGGAGAGGGAAATCAGGGAAGTCTCTCTGAAGTTCAATGGCAAGGAGCCAGCCACATGGGGATAGAGGGGAGGGGGATTCCAGGCAGAGGGAACAGCAAGTACATCACCAAGATGACTCAACTCTAAGAAATAACCTTGTAAAGCCTTGGAAAATGCCACTTACACATTTTCTGAATGATCGGATCAGCCAAGAGAAGATGTCTAATTAGCAACTGGAAATATTGCTGCTTTGAAAATGATGCTAATTTTCAGTAGGGTTTCTTCTGTCCAAATGGAGATGTGTGGGCAAACCTTATGCTTCGGATTAAAATTTCAAGTGTTTTAAATTTTGATTAGAATTATTTGAATTTAAAAAATCTTAATTGCCTTATTGTCTTCATGGTTTGCTGTCTGATTCCACCACTGGGATCCATCCCTGCACCTGCTGGAGTTCCATAAGCTGCCAGTACAAACAGCCGCATGTCAGTGAATAAAAGGAAAAGACAGTTCTTTATATTTGTGAAATACTGCGCCAATGCATGTAGTGTAAAATAGGCCAGTGTGGTCCCAGCTGAATAGTAAGAGGGTGATTTATTCCCAAGGCTCTGTTTCCATTTTTGCTGTTTATGATAGCATATCAACGGAGCTTTTTGATTGAATTACCACCTTGTATTCAGGCTGGGACCATGCATTATTACATATGTAAGTATAAATGTTGATGCAAATGAGTTTTCTTAATGAAATGAGAGGCAGTTTATTTTTCCTTGCTTAATGGGTGGTTCTGAGGACCAGATTTATTTTCCAAAAGTGAGTACATGCTTATTTTTCCATTTGTCCTCCATCTTTTAGCATGAGCACCCAGTAATTCAGATCTGCAGATCCTTAAGCTTTCACATGTTAATGTGGAATTTTTTTTTCGTTTTTCAACTGAAATCAATTTCAATGTGATTTATCATCAGAGAACTGCCTTATGTAAAATGCTTAAGTGAATGAACTAATAACTTTAAGCCTATCAGTTAGAGGGCAATTTTCAGATTCTGAGGTCTGAATAAATGGTGAGATCCCTGGGTCACATTTTCATTTCATTCATGACACTCTGTGCTTTAGTTATTACTAAGTTTGGGAATGTTTAGAAGCTTCAAATGAGCTGAATTGCTTTTAAATATTGCTGAATTTTACTTTATACAGTTTGAGCTCCTTTGCTTGGGTGTTGCTTGCTATTCTATTATCCCCTTACCCGAACCAGCTGGCCAAGTCTGGAGTTTATTTCACTCTTCATAAATTAGGATACTAATGCGGAGCCCTGGGCTCTTTCTTTGCATATGAAATTAACCACAGCTTCCTTGCTTTGAAAAGTAGAGTCAATTGAGGATTTGCTTAGTAAACACTTGTCCAGAGATTGCAGAGGGAAAACCAGGCTGAAGGAAGTGGGGTACAGAAGTGTTTTTCTCCCAGCTTTGAAGAAGTGAAGGATCAGGTGAGCAGATCTCAAAGACAGACAAGAGTGTGCCCACCAAGCCTTCTAAATGAAGTGTCAGTTTGGGGATTAATTGGGCGGCACCTCTGAGAGCATAATGTGAGTTTAGGGACAATGACAGCTTTCTTTTCACAGGCCAGACATCTCCTAATAATAGTAATAGTATTTAATAATAATCTTTCTTTATTATACTTACATATAAATAATATATAATAATAAATATATATATTATACTAATATATAGGATTTATATCGTAATAGTAATATCATTATTATTATTCAAATACTTACGGAGCACTTACTGGGCCCAGGCACTATGCTAAGTATCTAACATGTGTTATCTCATTTAATCTCCAAAACAACCTTCCAAGGTAAGAACCACTATAATCTCCATTTTACAAAGAAACAGAGGCTCAGAGAAGTTAAGCAATTTGGCCAGGGTCACCCAGCGAATAAGTGGAGGAACCGCGATTTAAAAGCAGTCTGGCCTCAAAGCATTCTTCACCTCGCAAGCCTCTACTTTAGCAAGGTTTCCGCCTATGGAGGAATGTTCCTTTGTGCAGTGTTTGTGAAAACCCCCATAACCTCTCGTCCTGCAGAAGGGAAAGGAGATTATGTAGCCAGGTGGTGGGTGAGAGGGCCAACTTTAAAAGTCAGACAGATCTGGTTAAATTCCAGCTCTGGGGCTGTCATTTCAGCTGCATGGCTTTGCATAAGTTGCTTGACCTCTGTCTGCCTTGGTTTCCCCACCTACAGTATGGAGATGCTAATGATACTATTGTTATTGTGAAGAATTAGTGAAGTAAGGCCACATCCAATGGGTCAGAACCTACTGGCACTAGCTATCCTTAAACTAAAATCTTATACCAGATTTATTCAGGTGGGAGCTGCCTCTGGGAGCTATTTTAAAGGGGTTTATCAATTTGCATTTCTAATTACCCTCTGACTACCTGCCTGGCCAGTCCTCTGAGGACTTGCTCGGTGATTGATGTGATACCACTTAGAAATTTCTTTGAGTTCCTCAGAAGAAAGATTTTCTGTACAATCCAGCTGGTGGTGTTACCGTTTAGAGGCATCTGAAAACCTAACTGTGCCGTTGATACGCTCATAGGGAGTTGAAAGGGGGATTATCTTTTAAGACTGGAGAATGTTGATGTTTGCAAATATTTTCTAGCTGCCTCTCCTAATACTGCAAATTGACTGCAGAGATAATGGGCAAAGGATGACATCATACGAAACAGCAGCCTTTTAAGTGCAAGAGCTGGAGGAACCA
Organism: Balaenoptera physalus; assembly: GCF_965194825.1. Taxonomy (NCBI): domain Eukaryota; kingdom Metazoa; phylum Chordata; class Mammalia; order Artiodactyla; family Balaenopteridae; genus Balaenoptera; species Balaenoptera physalus. Next base: position 38,170,642 of record NC_138900.1, on the reverse strand, counting down.
CTTAGAGTAATTAGGAAATCCTTAAACAAGTGTTTGCAAAGTATTGACTCACCCTTAAGGTTGCCTCTTTTTTTTTCCTGGCATCCACCTCGGAAAAATCTGACCTTGAATAATTATCTACCCACTGGCTTTCAGCACCAGGAGAAGAAAGGTTCCGAGTTGCCGTCTGGTTGCATGTGGACAGCACCACTGAGCCCGAGTGCAGTTAACAAGCAAGGAGCTGTTTGGGAAAAGTGCTCTCAGACAGATGAACTGTTCAGAGTGGCGTTCCATGAGGCCCCTGCTAGATGCTCCGGGATAAAGTGCCAACTTCCTTTCCTCTTGCTTCCATTCCAAAATGGCTAGCTGGCTCTTTGGAAAGCTTGATAAAATATCTCCTTCTCTTTAAACTTTGGATGCCAAGAGTCATCATGGCCACTCAGAGTAAAGCTGGTTTTCTCAAGAGGGTCCTTTGGTCTATTTAGGAGAATGGAGAGAATGATTGGAAATCCTGCCTTTTGGAGCACACATCTGCGGTGAGATGGGATGAGCAGGGAGGAAGCTAGGCTTGGGGTTGATATTAAATCTTTTATTACCTAGATCAAGACATGGTGTCTTCTGGAAACCAAGTTTCTTGTTCTAAAAAACACCATAGGTAGATGATAGATAGATAGATGATAGATAGATAGATGATAGATAGAAGATAGATAGATAGATAGATAGATAGATAGATAGATAGATAGATGGATAGATAGATAGGAAACTCTTTCTATTTATAAAAGCAATGCATTTCCCTTGTAGAAAAGTTAGAAAATATAAAAAAGTAAAAGAAGTCAGGGAAACAAGCCCATGATCCTACTTCCCAGTGGGAATCTTGAGAGTTCTTTTTTTCTATATACTTTTTCATAGTTGAGACAATGCTAAGGAGATAAATTTTGTATCCAGCAATTTTCCTACCATTATTTCATAGGCATTTCCCCAAGCTTTGGCTAATGGCTTCATAATATTCCTCTGCAAGGCTGTGCCATAATGACATAACCATTCCCCTAATATGGACATTTGGGTTGTTTTCAACAGTTGATTATTATAAACGATGCTAAGTTGAACATCCTCCCAATGACCTCCTGTTCTTCAGTAGGTTCTGCCTGTATAGTGAAGCAGCAGGTGCAGGAAACTTCCTCCCTCACTCGGCCACTATTTTAGCCCGTGAGAATCATGATGGCCTGTATTATTTTAACTTCCAAAATGGGGCCTGGGTTATTTTAACTTCCAAAATGGAGCTCTTAGGTACTTGATGGGAAAAAGAAAATAAAAGCCACTCTCATCTTGTGACTAGAGAACATACGCTTCGAGAGTCATTTGGTTTAAGAAAAATGGATTAAATTAATGAGTCAAAGCAGAAAGTGGTAGTCTGAGAACCGGATATACCAGATTTTCTATACTTGGTTTTAACATGATTGCTTGGTGTCTGCTGCAAATCTTCAGGAGGGAGCAGGGGTAACATTTACATTGTAAACATACGGGTCTTTTCCTTAATTAAAAAAAAAAAAAAAAGAATGAGCCCTCTCATCACAGTATCTGAGTACTCCGTGTGTGCACATGGAGACTTCAGTCCTGCCGAGGAGATCCCTGTTGTCATCAGGGGTGTAACAGGGTGCAGTACTGGAGGAAATGCAGGCCAAGCCTGTAGACGTTTGCAGGTTGCTTGATGCCCAGTGGACTGTTCAGAGTGGAGTACCATGAGGCCCCTGCTAGATGCTCCGGGATAAAGCGCCAACTTTCTTTCCTCTTGCTTGTGTGGATTGTGTGTGGAGATCCAGGGCAGCCCTTGTGATGGAGGAACGTGGCCCACACTGATTGCTGATGCCCTGGAAGGCAGTAGTCGGCATTATAATTTCCTTCCTGCCCCTGTACATCCCAGGGCTCTTTAGGCTCTGTATCAGGCCCTTTCCTCGATGCCCTGTCACAGGGTGCTTTGGGAAGCCAGCAGAGAGAACAGTGACCTGGGGCTCACCCATCCTATGAGCGTGCACGTAGAAGCCATTCCCTTGGAACCTCCCCTGTGTCACTCTTGCTCTGGTCTTCTGTTCCCCTCCCTCCCTTCTGCTCTTTTCCCCTCTCTTTTCTCTCTTGTCTGAGTATCAGGCTTGATTGCTTCATGGCCAGAAGCAGTTTGAACTCCATGGATGTTACCTCCTGCATCAGAGACCCAGAAACTCAGTCTCCAGCTTGGCCATCACAGGAGCCGCTTGAGAACATGGGTCTGTAATCACTAACTTCTTGAGGGCAAATCACTTTAAAAAAATTTGTAGGCACTGTTGGAGATAAGAATTGAGTAATATTTAGGAATAACCACAGAACTTGAAATCAGGTTGAACTATAACAGTACAAGTTGAGATATTTAATATTGTACTTATTCTTAGACTCGGCAGTTGAAATCGTGTCCCAGGGTAAATGGTGATATTTTCCTCATTAAAATATTATGAGAGGGGCTTCCCTGGTGGTGCACTGGTTAAGAATCTGCCTGCCAATGCAGGGGACATGGGTTCGAGCCCTGGTCCAGTAAGATCCCACATGCCGCGGAGCAACTAAGCCCATGCGCCACAACTACTGAGCCCACGTGCCACAACTACTGAAGCCCATTCGCCTAGAGCCCATGCTCCACAGCAACAGAAGCCACCACAATGAGAAGCCCGTGCACCGCAACGAAGAGTAGCCCCTGCTTGCTACAACTAAAGAAAGCCCTCACACAACAACAGAGACCCAACACAGCCAAAAATTAATTAATTAATTTAAAAAAAGATATTATGACAGATGAATTACACTTTTTGCGCACTTGATTTGTAACACTAATTTATAACATTACATGTTTCATGTGGACAGCATTATAATTTGACTCTGTCTACACTACAGCATGCTCACCACTAAAAGTTTAGTTGTCAACCACTACCATACGTTGACTCCCTTTACCCACTTCACCCTCCTCCACCCCCCTTCCCCTCTAATCACCAATGTGCTCTGTATCTACGTGTTGTTTTTGTTTTGTTTGTTTGCTTATTCACTTTTTATATTCCACATATTGAAATCATATGGTATTTGTCTGTCTCTGTCTATTTCACTCAGCATAATATCAGAGAAATGCAAATCAAAACTATAATGAGGTATCACCTCACACCAGTCAGAATGGCCATCATCAGTGTACACACTGCTATATTTAAAATAGATAACCAACAAGGATCTACTGTATAGCACAGGGAACACTGCTCAATATTCTCTAATAACCTAAATGGGAAAAGAATTTGAAAAAGAATAGATACATGTATATTTATAACTGAATCACTTTGCTGTACACGTGAAACTAATACAACATTTTTAATCAACCATGCTCCAATATAAAATAAAAAAATTTTTTTTAAGTCTACAAACAATAAATGCTGGAGAAGGTGTGGAGGAAAGGGAACCCTCCTACACTGTTGGTGGGAATGTAAATTGGTACAGCCACTATGGAGAACAGTATGGAGCTTCCTTCAAAAACTAAAAACAGAACTCCCATATGATCTAGCAATCCCACTCCTGGGCATATATCCAGAGAAAACCATAATTTGAAAAGATACATGTACCCCAATGTTCATTGCAGCACTATTTACAATAGCCAAGACATGGAATCAACCTAAATGTCCATCAGCAGATGAATGGATAAAAAAGATGTGGTACATATATACAGTGGAATATTACTGAGCCATAAAAAAGAACAAAATAATGCCATTTGCAGCAACATGGATGGACCTAGAGATTATCAAACTAAGTGAAGTAAGTCAGACAGAGAAAGACAAATAGCGTATGATATCACTTATATGTGGAATCTAATTTTAAAAAATGATGCAAATGAACTTATTTACAAAACAGAAACAGACTCACAGATTTCAAAAACAAACTTATAGTTACCAAAGGGGAAATGGGTGGGAGGGATAAATTAGGAGCTTGGGGTTAACATACACGCACTATTATATATAAAATAGATAATGCACAAGGACCTACTGTATAGCACAGGGAACTCTACTCAATATTCTGTAATAACCTATATGGGTAAAGAATCTGAAAAAGAATGAATATATGTATATGTATAACTGAACCCCTTTGCTGTATGCCTGAAACTAACACAACATTGTAAATCAACTGTACTCCAATAAAATTTTTTAAAAAGTAGCACCTCAGCATAATAATACCTTCGGGGGCAAGTCTTAATCCTCAAAAAGTAATAATGGGATTTAATGGAGTTCAACAAAGAGGAGATCCACCGTCATACATTATGTTTTCAGATTCAAAACTATCTAAATTCCAAAGGAAACCAAAGGCATACAAAGAATTGGGGAGAAAAGTTTCCAAATAGATTAGAGCGCAGAGGTTCAGATTTTCTGCTGTGTTATTTTTCTTAGTGATGCTCAAATTTCACATGGTGATTTCTTTTTTTTATAAAATTTTTTTTTAATTTTTATTTATTTATTTATGGCTGTGTTGGGTCTTCGTTTCTGTGCGAGGGCTTTCTCTAGTTGTGGCAAGCGGGGGCCACTCTTCATCCTGGTGCGTGGGCCTCTTCACTATCGCGGCCTCTCTTGTTGCGGAGCACAGGCTCCAGACGCGCAGGCTCAGTAGTTGTGGCTCACGGGCTTAGTCGCTCCGCGGCATGTGGGATCCTCCCAGACCAGGGCTCGAACCCGTGTGCCCTGCATTGGCAGGCGGATTCTCAACCACTGCACCGCCAGGGAAGCCCATCACATGGTGATTTCTTGATGCTGTGTTTTGTATTTATTCCTCAAGCTCCTAGTAAAACGCTCCGTACAGATTAAGTTTACTCATTCATCTGTTCTCAGCTACTTATTGAGTTGTTTACGTGCCAAGCACTGGGCTGGGCGATGAAGCTACAAGATTGAACAAAACCAGTGGTATCCCTCCTCTTTTGGAGTGTGTGGTCTCGTGGAAGGCAAATGTTAGACAAACGTAATCGCACGTGCATATATTATTATAACTCTTGGTAAGAGCTATGAAGGGAAAGTGAAGATGTACTCGGAGATTTGATTTAGATTTGAGGTGGGATAGGGTGGTACAAGGAGGGGTGGTCAGAGGAGGTTTCCTTAAGAGATGGTGTTCCAGCTGACACCTGAAGGATACGTATAGAACTTAACCATCCAAGACCCCTGAGCTAGGGAGCCTGATGTGGGGCTCAGAACTCTCACTCCTGTGGGAGAGCCTCCGCGATATAATTACTCTCCAGTTTGTGGGTCACCCACCTGGGGTTGGGGGTACGGGTTTGATTATATCATGAGTGTGCGCCCCCATACACACCGTCTCATTGTGGTTTCTTCCTTACATCTGTAGTTGTGGAAGATCTTTTTCGGTAGGTTCTTTTTTCTCAATGGATGTTCAGCAGTTAGTTGTGATTTTGGTGTGTTGGTGAGAGGAGGTGAGCTCAGGGTCCTTCTACTCCGCCGTCTTGCGCCAGCCAGTACAACTGAAACTAGCACAACGTTGTAAATCAACTATATTTCAATTTTTAAAAAAAGCACTTAACCAGGCAAAGAGTAAAAGTTCTCCAGCAAGCAATAGCATATGCAAGGACTCCTGGAAGAGAAGACATTGATAAACTGAAAGAATTTCCATCTTAAGCAGCAGGAGATGGGGTCAGAGAGATAGTCAGGAGCAAGGTTAGGGAAGTTTTGCCAGACCATCGGAAGGCATTGCAACATTATCCTGAGGTCATTGATTGTGTGTGTGTGTCTGCACGTGTGTGTGTGTGTGTGTTTAATTTACCTTTTTTAAAAAATTTATTTATTTATTTATTTATTTATGGCTGTGTTGGGTCTTCGTTTCTGTGCGAGGGCTTTCTCTAGTTGCGGCAAGCGGGGGCCACTCTTCATCGCGGTGCGCGGGCCTCTCACTGTCGCGGCCTCTCTTGTCGCGGAGCACAAGCTCCAGACGCGCAGGCTCAGTAGTTGTGGCTCACGGGCCCAGTTGCTCTGCGGCATGTGGGATCTTCCCAGACCAGGGCTCGAACCCGTGTCCCCTGCATTGGCAGGCAGATTCTCAACCACTGCGCCACCAGGGAAGCCCTAATTTACCTTTTTTAAAGCAGTAAAGTAACATGATCAAATTTGTATCTCAAGATCCTTTGGGATGCATTGTTAGGAAGGGGGTGAAAGTTGTAGGGAGACCAGCTGAACCAGAGTCCACATGAAAGATGGTGGTGTCTCAGATGAAGGTCCTGGAGATGGCTAATGGAGAGACAGATCAGAAAAGGACTGTTTTTTCAGGAAAAATTGACAAGCCTTGGCGAGACTGGATGGAGGTGGGGGCTGGTGAGGGAGAGGAAGATACCAAGGATGAATTCTGGATATCTGCTTTCAAGCAGCCATTCACACAGAAGGAAAACCCTGAAGAACAGAGAACTTGGAGGTGGAAGATAAACGTGAGGGAATGAAGTCATCGCAATGACTTTCTATTTAAGACCTCTGACTCTCTGGGTAGCCTGGGAGTAGAAGATAGGACCCCATGTAGATGGTCCATTCTTGTCCTCAGGAGTTTACGATGACGTGGAGCCCAGGTGTTTTCACGGCATCAACACTTATATCCCATTTCTTAACACGTGCTAGACTTCACATCTCTCCTGATGGGGACGTTAGTGTATTCACTCCCAAATTTCTATACCATTTAATGGCTTTTGATAATGAATATAAATCATCTATCCACTCACCTCCCAAAATGGAGGGATCGATCTGTTTTCCATCCCAAGTTGAGCTCTGCTATCCATACTCTTCTCCTGGTAACCACGGAGTGTGCAATTCTTAAGAGATATTTTAACAAGGTTTCTTGAGTCGTTTCAATAAGTTCTTTAAAAGAAACGGTGTATATTCTTTTCGGGAAGTAAAAGATGGCATCTGTACCATTATAAATCATGATGGATTTCCATATTCTCTGAACCTTTTTTTCTCTTAGAAAGGAAAATTAAGGTTGCTGTACCAGGGGATCACTTTCATTATCTTTAGCATACAAATGATCTTTTAAAAAGATTTTCTTCCTTTACATATGTACAGTATCAATGATATAATTTACATTGCATCCTTCATATTAACACTGATCCATCACCGCTAACTATGCAGGGTCTTTGTGTGAGAGGCTGTCGGACAAATGTTTTAGCTTGTGGGAAGAAAATTGTTAGCATTTGAATAGAGAATGGTACAGGAAGGATTAATAGCCTACTTTGATGGATTAGAATGTAGGGAAATTGCTCAATATTAATATGAAAATGTTTGTGAATTGGTTGCAAGGTGCTGTCAATGGAAAATGATTATGTCTCCAAGGCCTTATCAGTTGAGACTTGACTCTTAGCGAAGGCTTTCACACAGAAGACTGATGAGGGGTTTGGAAGAGGGCTGGCTCAGGGAGCCCGGACGAAAACCCACCATTCCACCAGTGGAGTCCTCCTGTCACTTTGGGTGCCCCTTCTGTATTATTGTACATCTTTATATTAACATATCTGAATATGCATTTATAATAGAAGAGAAAGGAAAGTGTGGGCAATGTTATTATATTTATAATTTAGACTTTCCATTTTGGAAACCCCATCAGAAACAAGCAGGTTTCTGTTGCACAGACAATCTAGCTCCCTTTAACTGAAATTTTGGTCTGTGTACAATGGTTTCCAAGATGGTAATTTGCAAGGATGGTCAACAGTTCAAAAACCATGATATGAAAATGATTGTTTAATACTAGTGTCAACAGACTCAGTCAGAACCAGCCTAATTCTAGAATGATGTCTGTGAGGTTTGGGGGAGTGGGGTATTAAAAAGTCATATTTGCAAAACTGCACTCTGGTGCTTTAAAAATACCTTAGGTATGAATTTACCTTTGAAAATAGATTTAGTACAGAACGTTCAGATTCATGACAAAAAGGAAACGAATAAAGCGCTGTTGCCTCTACAAAAAATCTGAAACAATAGCTGGCTCTTTTTGCCCACCTGATGGGGTACCCACCAGTGTCCGGCAGCCTCATCCTGCACTGGTGTGGTAACGCTGTCATTCATTCTCACTGAGTGTCATCAGAGTAGAAATGACAGGCTGGGCAGCGGGAAACACTGCTCTTAAAATCAAGGCACTGTCTCTTCCAAGAACGAAATGCTCAACAGGGTCCTTGGACTGTATGTTTCCGATTTAAGTTTCATATTTAATGCTAGAGCAGACTTTTTCAACCTCAGTACTATTGGCGCTTGGGGCAGAATAAGTCTTTGCTGGGGAGCCATCCTGGGCATTGTAGATGTTTACCAGCATCTCTGGCCTCCGCGCACTAGATGCCAGTAGCATTCGCCCCCAGTTGTGATGACCAAATATATCTCAGACACTGCCAAATGTCCCCTGCGGCACGACACCTCTCCTCCCACCAGCTGAGAACCACTGGGCTAAAGATAAGAAAGGTAATCATGAGTTACGCAGAAATATTACTGTTGGAATGAAAAAATATATAATGTTAAATTATTCTCTCCTTAAAATACTGTAAAAGGTGAGATTCCATGACGTTTATTTACACATTTTTAAAACAGGAATACTAGCAACTGTCTACTGAATGCTAGTGATTTCCCCAGCAGCGAACACTTTAACATCATTATATGGTCCTCAGAATTGGGTGAAATGATTCCTATTTAACAGGAACTGAGGCTTCAGGCGTTAAACCACTAGCCCAAAGTCAATTTGCTAAGATGGCACAAATGGGACCCAGAGCCGACTGACCCTGACAGCAGTGCCTCTTCAGCGCTTCTGTGGGTTCCCGGCAGTGAGGTCCTCACTACAAATGGCTCCATTGTGCCCCTCACAGCCTCCTGTGCTTGGGGAATCTCAGCCTCCACCCATAACCCCTAAGTGGAGCTCTGAGAGGCTGCCTCTTTCCCAGGCTGCTGCAGGGTCGCCAGGCAACATGGCAGCGGGGGCGGAGTGTGTCATAAACCCCGGGGTCCCGCTGGAAAGTGAAGCATTGTTCAGGTCTCCATGGCGCCTTGCACCTCTCCTGCTGCATTAGGCTGACATCCCCGCTGCGCGGATCCACTCCTGCAAGATGCAGAAACCTGAAATAACAGCGCTAGGAATGACCAGGAAGCCTAGAGACTGTGCAGTGCTTCCTCTTTCCCCAGAGTCTCTATAGGTGAGACGCCCTAAAATGGTGACATCACTTCATCCTGGCCTGGTATCTAGTAGTTTGAGTCTAGTTGGCACAGTTAAGTATGGAGCCTGCACAAAAATAAACGCACATCTGCATACATATGCAAATTGACATAGATTTTCAGGGAGGTCATCAAACCCGCCAAGACTTCTTTCCCTAGACTCCAGATTAAGAACTCATGTCCTGACAAGTATGTGGGCTCTCCAAGAATTTTATCCTAACTCAGAGTAGCACCTTTTTCATTAAAAAAAAAAAAAAAATCCATTTGGGACATACTGGGATCTAATTTGTGGAAATGAGCAGTTAGAGTCACCAGCGAGGGTACGCTGGGGAGGAGAGGTGACAGCCTCCCCGGGCCTGGCAATGTGCATTTAAGAGAGCTGACAGTTCGCGAGGCCAGCTGTGGCAGATGTGTCCCCCGCGTGCCCCTGGGATTGGCAGCTTCATTACTGCTTTCGTCCGTGTTTGTGGAGTGCCGACCCTGCGCGCCGGCCAGGCCTTTCCCAGGTAGAGATGTTCATTGTCAGCTATTAATTCCCAGGCGAAGACAGAGTCAAGATGGAGGGCTGGCAGCTCTTAATGCCTCCGCTGGACTTTCTGCTTTAATTCCTCCTTGTCTGTGGCTGAGGAGTGCCAACCTCCATCCTGTCTGTTGCCATCTTGGCCCAGATTCCCCTCTTTTCTTTTTGAATTAAAAACTTTCCCCCAAAGTTATACATGTTCTTAGTTATAAAAAAATTCAATAAAGCTCCCCCTTGCCTCTCCAAGTTCCCTGTTCACCCACCCCAATCCCACTCTCTACAAGTGACTCATTTCTTTCTGATATATCTCTGTGCACATATTTCCATGTTTTCTAAATCACGTCTGTAGAGCTTTTTCTTTATTTTGAAATCTAGGTATTGTCTGTTAACTTTACACTGTAGAATACGAGGCTCTGGCTCTTAATGCATTTGCCTACCACTGCCCCCAGTACACACACACGCCTGGCAACACAGGCCCACTTCCAGGCCCCTTCCTCCCAATGAGTTATGTCACAATTTGTATTTAGTTCAATATTTGGCACTTATCTTATTTGGATAATGTCTGTATAACCCACGATTGAGCCATTGATTATATTATGATTACATTTCCTTCTTGTATAACTTTTTGTTTTCTCTGGAGTTGCTAATAGCCTTGTTTTCTAGGTACCTCTCAGTAATTCACCTGCAGGCTATCAAAACTGTGACTGTCTTCTCCACATTTTTAAACACATCTGTTATTTCATCAGTTTGGGATTCTTCTAGGAGACATCCTGTGGTCTCCAGCACCACCCCATTCTCCTGCTCACTCTGGACTGGCTGCCCTCTAGACTGCCTTCCTGGTCTTTCTTCACCATCATCCCAGGGGACCCCTTTAGTCTCCTTATTAGGTTAGATCTTTGTTTCCTGTCCCTATCTTTTGGTGGGCATCATCCAGTAACTTCTGTTCGTGGGTTCATGTCACATACATTCTCTGAGACTGAAAATGCCTTTTTCCTAACCTCACCAACAAATGTCAAGGCTGCAAGTGACCCCATTTCAAAACATCATAAAAACTTCTTACAGTTTCCCCTACCTTACTGCTCCCAGGGCATCAACATGTTTTTGGAGTCATAGACTTTTTCCAGCTCTTAGGAGCATTGAGTATATCCCTGTAATCTATTTCTCACTGACGTCTCAGAACTAATAACAACCTACATTGTATAGCCCTTTACTGTGTAGCAAGCACTGCCATAGACATACCTCACTGCAGGAGGCAGGTAAACATTACGAATGTTGTGTCTGAGGAAGCTGAGGCTAACTCAGGACCGCACTGTTCATAAATGGGGTCTAGGACACAGGGTTCTGACTCCCAGTGAGTGCCAGAGAGCTTGAGAGACCAACAACATATGTGCTTGTGGCACCAGAAAAACAGAGGCACCATAGAAATTTTTGTTTCGATGAGCTTAGCCAGAATTTTGCATGAAGAAATTCTTCCAATGAGCTATTTTTTATATCAGCCAACATGTTTTGGATAAGTTTCATATTTTATGGTTTTATAAGTTTTTGAAGTCTATATGGTAGGTCAAGGGAGCACCGTAATATTTTCAGGGTTTAGGGCTTCTAAAGATCTTAATCAGGTTTGCTTCAGGTTAGATGATTTGCTCTCCCATAACCCCACACCCACCTACTCTACCTTGATTAAATGAAGTTAATTTCTATAATTATGCTTAAGTTAGGTCCATCGTAGGAAACTAACTTTTAGGAATTGACCAAAAACTCCTGCAAGAATCTTCTGTTGACTGAACAGCTTTGCAGTTGAAAAGGAAGGAAAGGGTTTTATATCCAAATCACCAGGAGAGAATTTTCAACCTATACTCTCTCTCTCCCTGACATTTTCCCCTGATCTTTATTCCATTTCCTTCCACCATGCTAGGGGGCTGTTGTTACTGATGGTGGTAGGTGGGAAAAGAAAAAGTCAAAACAGTAGAATTCCACTTACCTTTATCAGAGTTTATGAACCACTTTTGGTTTCCAGGAAGAGGAAATAGCAAGTGCAAAGGCCCTGTGGCCCTTTTGAAGCTCCCATTCCCTCGATGCTCCACTTTCTCAGATAGCAGCTAGCTAATTTTTAAAGTACTTTTTAAAGTAATTTAAAAAGTAATTCCTGTTGAAGTACTCTGGATTAATGTCGTTTAAACATAGCTTGAAAAACATATTTGGAGACTATACCTTAATCCAAAGAGGGAAGAGAAGTAGTGCAATTTCTGATCTTGCAGGCAGGGGACTTCTGTACTTTTTTAGCCATGGGGAACAGCCCACCTAGAGAAGCAACAAGGTACAGATGAAACAGGAAGTATCTGAGATCAGGAGGCTCATCTGGTAACCCCTGTTGTCCTATCCTGGCTGCGTGATTGGAGTCACTCCTTACTGTAAATTGAGATAATATAGAACATGCATGCCTTAACCTGTATCTCAAATGCAGAGGGGATAGCAAAGTGCTTTGTAATGAGATACAGTATGTGAAAGACATTTGCATCACCGTAAGCATCAAATGCATGTTAATTTCAATTTCATTTCGTAACATTTTCATGCCAACATATAGTACTCTCACATAACTCCCTCACAGAAGGTGTATTTCTGTACCTCATTTTTCCCTACCTGCCAAAAACCAGATTTTCTTTCCTTGGATACAGTCTGCATAAAATTAAATGTGTGTAAGTGTGTGTATCAGTGAGGGCTTGGGGTTGCAAACATAGAAGTGGATTCTATTATCTTAAGTAGAAAGGGGAATTTAGTCAAAGTTTATCGGGGTGTGTAGAATTGATATTCAAAATAGTAACCGATAGGGCCTGGCACTGTCCAGTCAGAAGGGGGCTGGAACAGGTTCCTGGTGGCCTCCTGCTGTTCTGGGCGTTAACCCTTAGGTTTCCGGATGATGGGGAAAGCTGGGCAGGTTACAAGGAAGGGGCCTTAGCCGGGGCAGCAGGTACATACAGTTGGGGAGCTTGGAGCCATAGCTATTTACTGATGGGAGCAGAAGTACTTCAACATTTTCACCTCTGGCACGGGTTCACTAATGCAGATCCACTGAACATCAGCTCTGGTTGAGAGAGAGACCAAGAGAACCAGGCTGGAGAAAAATTCAGAAACCCAGATAGGAGGGATGATGCCTTCCATATCTCTAACGAGACCTTCTGGGGAGGCCACTGTCACTGATTCTGAACATCACTGCTGTGAGGGAATTCCTAACTGCACCTTCATCTTTGTGGCATTCATGCAGGATGCAAAGACCTGCATGGGAACATCAGGCTGGCTGAGGGTAGGCATGCCCCCTGCCTGCCAGGGAATGACGAGGGCAACGTGACTTCCTACTACGACATAGCCAATGGGGATTCTTCCAAGGAGAAAAGGGCTTTGGATGCTGCGTATCCAATGTCCACTAGAATGAAGGTTTAATGTTGGGACAACGATGCTTTCTGTAAGGTGGTCTCTAAACCTGTTTCTCCTTCTTTCCTTCATGAGGAGAGGAACTCTGTAAACAAATCATCATCGTCGTCACAAAAAGACCTTAAAAAACCACAAGGTGATCGGCAGTGTGTTGCCAAGCTCAAGGTCACCTTGGATTTTCATCTTGACTGCCATGCTTTTCTTCTCATTAAAATATTTGACAAGAATTCTTTGCATGGATGAGCAGCTCCAAGCACCCCAGCCCCACACTGTTCTCACAAAGATGTTGTCCTGTCAGAGGAAATAATTGTGCCGCCAGCTGAAAACCAGTATCTGTGTTATACACACATTAACCCAGAAATCCGGTATTCGTACCGGTACAGTGCCAGAAGATACTGCACGACTTTTTGAGGAAATAACATATATTTCCTTCCCCTTATGTTACTTGTGAGTGGCCTAAAAAGTAGGGTTTACATCTTCATTTATTTCCAGATCCCTGCTGCTCTTGGCAAAAAGCTCTGATCACAGTTGGTGGTCGAAAATGTTTATTGAGTTGGACAGTGGTGTTGGAAGTTGCAAGAATATGACTACGTCCTATGTCTAAGAAGTTGTACATGGGAGGAGGTCAAGTATAGTGGTTAGTGTTACAGGCGGGATGACCAGCTGTGCCAGTTTGCCTGGGACTGGGCGGGTGCCCAGGATAAAGGACATGCAGGGCTAAAACTGGGAAAGTCAGAGGCTAGGGTACCAGACAACCTGGATATGAATTCTGGTTCTACCACTTATCAACTGCGTGACTCAGTTTTCTACTGTATTTAAAATGTAAATAATAACACATTTATTATTGGGCTTTGGAAATAACATATGCTAATATGTATAAAGTACTTAGGACCATGGTGGCTCGAATACATGCTCAGTTAATGCTGACAAATAATAAATTGTTATAATGCCTGACTGTAATGTCTCCCACCAGAGCCCAGAAAACGCTTCCGTGAATATCATTCTTAGCATTTGTAAGTCTTTTTAAAATGCTGTGTGTTGGGCTTCCCTGGCGGTACAGTGGTTAAGAATCCGTCTGTCAATGCAGGGAACACGGGTTCGAGCCCTGGTCCGGGAAGATCCCACATGCCGCGGTGCAGATAAGCCCATGCGCCACAACTACTGACCTGTGCTCTAGAGCCCGCGAGCCACGACTACTGAGCCCGTGTGCCACAACTACTGAAGCTCGCGTGCCTAGAGCCCATGCTCCGCAACAAGAGAAGCCACTGCAATGAGAAGCCCGTGCACCACAACGAAGAGTAGCCCCCGCTCGCCACAGCTAGAGAAAAGCCCGAGCGCAGCAACACAGACCCAATAAATAAAATAAATTTTATTTATTTTAAAAATTTTTAGATGGCTGTTGTACTATCTGACTCTCTCCGTGACGTGCACACACACACACACACACACACACACACACACACACACACACACACCTCCCCAACACAATGCTGGTGGTTTTCGTACTGGCAACTTGAGGATTTCCCAAAATTATCCAGGGGAAAAGAAAAGGAAAGTGGGGGAGGTGAATATTTAGCCTCCGCTACCTAAATAAATACCATTGGAATGCCACCGTGGCTCTGATCTCTTTGATTTCCCCCTCTCTCTGATAGAAGTGTTCCTTATCCCCAATTTCATGAACAAGCTTAAATCAGTGTGTAAATATTTTGCCATCATTAGGGCCTGATTTCTTCATCTAAGTATTCAGCAGTCTTTAGTCCACATGTGAAAGAACACAGAGGCCTTATCATCTTACATGGAAACCAAGGCATGTGCTGAAAGCTAACCCAGGAAGGAATAATAGTGGTCTGTAAGGCAAAGACTTGCCAGCTCTCTGAGCTAGCGCTCCCCTGAGCCAACGTGGCCCACTTTCTGTTAGCCCAGCCTTGCTTTTAACTGAGTTTCGGCTACATGAGCTCAGATCATGAGGATGAAAAGAAGAAATGGTCGATAATCTGGGTGTTTTGTCTGTGCTGTCAAATATGTGGGCGTGGGGAATGTCTGTGTGGTTGAGTTCTGACTTTCTGTTATACAAGGCCTGAATCCTTTTTCTTTCTCCTTAGACTGTAAGATCCACTCAGGGTGAGTTACACTCAGAATTGTAAGGTGGTTGCAGTGTTTTCTTGTTTCCTCCTGCTTTTTAGAAGAAAGAAGCAAAGAAACAGGAAGCAAATTGATGGAAACCTTTAGTTAAAAAGATGTTAAAGAAACAGGATACGATATAGTGTCAGTAAGCGTTACCTGGGTTGGTGTTTCCAAGCGTAGGACACATGTCGCTGAAGGGGGGGTGAAAAGATTTTAGGTGGAGCATTAAATAACAGAGACTTCCATAGCGATAAAGACTCCCTTTTCTAGTCTTTAATCCCTTTACCTCCATCTGGAAGAAAGTCTCAGCTGGGTGCTAGTATGTCTCTTAACGTCCCTCCAACACTAGCTAACCTGCCCCTTTCCCAAAGATCAGTGGCCTAAGGTTCAACTCTTCAGTAGGCAACAGAATCTCTCTGGAATTTAATAACATTGCTTTACTTGCTTTTTATTTAATTTTCATATTTGCCTTCTTTTCCATTTATGGCACTGCATAAAGTTTTTTTTTTTTAAATAAAAGTGTGCGTATTTAAAGAAAGCCATTAAGTCATTGTAGTAAGGTCAGTGTTCAGATATGGCAAAAATCATAAAGGAAATCAGTAAATAGCCCAATTTTAGGAACCAATGACCAAGTCCTTCACTGTGAAGAGACAGTGTAATCCTTTCATTCATCCATCCATTCACCCATGTACCCATCCATCCATCCTCCATCCATCCATCCATCCACCGATCTTTCCATCTATCCATCCATCCACTCATCTTTCCATCCTCCATTCATCCTTTCATCCAACCACCTATCCATCCATCCAACAAATATTTCTTGAGTATCTATTATGTTGTGCTGAGCCCTGCGGATCAGGGGGCAAAGTCCTTGGTCTTAAGGAGTAGTAGGGGAGATAGACGGCAATCAAATCAACAAATTAGTATATAAAATACTGTCAGAAATAAAATGAAGGAAAAAAACCAAGGGACTAGAGAGTGACAGAAGGTTCTATTTTTGACAGAGTGGTGAGGACAGAGCCCTCAGAGCATCTGAGGAGATGCCGTTGAGCAAAGCTGGAATGCAGATGGGTGTGAACTCTCATATATTTGGAGGAAAAGCATTTCAGGAAGATGGAACAGCCAGTGCAAAGTCCTGAGGCAGGAGTGTGCCTGGGGTGGTGTGGTTACAGCGGAGTGAACAAGGGGTACAAGATGTGACCGGAGGTCTGGGCAGGAGTGGAGTCACGTAGCGCCTTGTCGGCCGTGGTGATAATTTTATTCGTAGTGAAATGGGAGCCATTTGAGTGTCTTGAGCAAAGAAAACATGATCTGATCTACGTTTTTAAAGGTCACTCCGGCTGCTGTGCAGAGAAGAGATGGGGAAGGGTGTGGAGACATGAGGAGGGTCCTGCAGGCTGTTTGTTCCAGGCTGTGGTTTCTACCCACACGGTGGAGTTGAGAAATTTAAGCACCCAAGGCTGGGGACCTTTATTAACCATTTCTAAGGGATGAGTGAAAACTGCATAAGACTCTCTCTTCTTTCTACTCTGAATGGTCTCCACAGGTCTCCCAACCCAAACACACAGTGGACTGAACCATCTGCAAGTCTAACATGTTATAATCACTCTGTCCCACACTTCTAACTAGGTGTTTAAGAGAAGCCACATTCCCATCTCATCTCAGCAAAGAAAGCCCAAACCTCCCCAAGGACAGAATGAGATTACTAGGAGATTGCGTACAATTCTCTTACAAGAACCTGTCATACAATCTACCTTCCATCCGGCCCCACCCTTCTGGCGCTCCAGTCCGTTCACTGCTGAAGATCACCAGAGACGCTCTTAAACTGCTTCCTTGGACTTATCTTTTTGGCTCCATCGGCCAATTCTTATGATCCGATAACAGAAGCTATGCTCAGCAAGCTGAGTGTCGGGACCACCAGCTCACCACGTTAAAATGGAATTATCAGGCTGAAGTCAGAAGCCATGTAAATCTTCAACAAGCTCTCACTACGGCTGTTGATTCAGGAGACTGTGCTTTCCCAGACACCGATAGTACTCCTGACAGATGTTTTGCTTGCATGGAGGAGGTCTCTTCAGAGGAGTAATTTACAAATATCCAAGGAGGCTGAAACATCAAGAATCCGCAAATCTCTTGGTCCTGTTTCTTTGGAAAGCGCAGAAGAGAAAATGCACCCAGAGTGCATCAGAGGTACATCTTATCCTTCAGGAAAGAGCGAGACAGCCCCCTCAGAGTGTTTGCTCTGGGAGTATTCCCCAGTAAGCTTTATAATGTACTTGCTTCTTCAACTGGTGAACTGAAGTGCAATCATCTTCTTAATAATAAGAAGAGCTACTCTATTTTCAACACTCCATCGTCCTGGCATTGAGGAGGTCACAGCAGGTCTCCCCTACTCCCAAAACCTTCCGATGGCTCCCATTTCCTAGAAACATCCAAAGTCTTCCCAGGGCTCCCCCACTTTTCCTGATCTGGTCCTCTCTTACCTCACTGACGTCATCTCCCACCACTCTTGCCCTCCCTTGTTTTCTCCAGCCACACTGGTCCCGTTGCTGCGCCTCAGAAACTTCTAGGCATGCTTTCACCTTAGGGTTCTGCACTGCCCCAATGCTTGGAATGATCCCATCCACCATATTCTATTGGCCAACTCATTCAACCCCTCCGAGTCTTGGCTTAGGAGTCTGACCCTGACTATCCTGTGCCCTCCTAGGCTGTTCTTCTTTTACCCCGACCTTTCTTTTTTCAATACTGTTTTCACCTAAATTCCATATGACTGTCTTGTTGTTTCTTATTTATTGTCTTTTTCCACACTAGAGTATCAGTTCTACAAGGTCAGGGGTTCTGTTGCTGCTGTTCTGTTTTGTTCACCGATGTACCCCATGTACCTCAAATAGAGCCCAGCACGCCCTAGTGCTCAGTAAATAACTGTTGAGTGCGGAATGGCTCAAATTTGTTGGGTGCTTAGTATGCGCTCTTATTATGCTGAGCACTTTACATGTGCACATGTAATCCTTAGCAATCCAGGAGAACGATAATATTATTAACCACACTTACAAGTGAAGAAATTGAAGCAGAGAGAAGTGGATTAACCTGCGAGGGTCACACAGCTAGTAGATAATGAAGCCAGGATTCAAACCCAAGCAGTTAGTCCCAGGACACTAGTTCTTAACTATACCGACTAAATTGAAACAAGCAATGCCAAGAAGAGGATGTGCCCTCGGCAGGCAAGTTTTGCTTACGGTAGACATCAGCTTGCCGCTCCTGCATTCGTTCTCTTCCTGGCAATTGCACCCAGTTTTCCTCGAGGGAGTCATTCCTTCCCCCACTTCCGGTCTATGGGACTCTGTTCCTGAGCAGGGGCAAAGCTCTTGCTGAGAGAAAGCCAATCAGTACCGGTGATCCTCAGGTCCTGGTGATTGGCTCAGGGGTGGTCATGTGACCTGATCAGCACTCAGAAAGCTGGAACAATATGGCTTCACTGCTGCAGGACCTGGAGGCTAGGAAGCTGGAAAGCTGGTGGCACCGTCTTGTGAGATTACAGGGAGGCGAGTCTGCCTGAGAAGAGCACCAACACCCAAGAGGTAGAGTCAATGAACTTGAGAGAGGTCCTGAGGCTGCCCACTGGGCTTGTCTGAAGCTCTGAGAGTCTCTCCTCTCTACTGCAGCATCCTCTGTGGATAACAGCATCTCTCTGCAGAAGAACACCCCTTAGGTTTTCTGCTTTCATTTCTCTTTTCCCTTTCTTTCTCCCTTCCTTCTTCCTTCTTCTTTCCCTTCCTTCCTTCCTTTCTTTCTTTCTTTCCTTTTCTCTTTCCTTCTTTTCTCTCTTCTTTCTTTCCTTTCTTCTTTCCTCCTTCTCCCTTTCTTTTTCTTTTTCTCTTTCTTTCTTTTCTCTCTTCTTTCTTTCCTTTCTTCTTTCCTCCTTCTCCCTTTCTTTCTTTCTTTTTCTCTTTCTTTCTTTCTCTCTCTCTCCCTCTGTTCCTTCCTTCCTCCCTCGCCCCCTTCCTTCCTTTCCTTACATTAACTGAGTGGCTACTATACACCAGAAACTATCCTACATTTAAATACATCATCCCATTTTTACAGCAACCATATTAGGTAGACACGTTTAATATTCCCATTCTATAGATGAAGCCAGGCTCGAAAATCTGCACAGGGTCACCCAGTTGACTGAGTCCAATTTCAAACCCAAGCCATCTCACTCCAACCCATGTACCCTTACTCATTAGGCAAAACTTCCTCCCTTGTGGAGTACAGGGGTTTGTGTGGGGCAGGCCAGAGTGAATAGAAGAAGAAAGGGTGGCTACAAAGTCAGCTAGTGTGAATGCAGGTAACAGTGTAAGGGGCACATCGGCAGAGTTATGGAGAACCAAGCTTTGGATTCAAGCCAGCTCTGGTTTGCATGCACCCTCTTCCGTATACTAGCTGTGTGGACTTGGCACACTCATTACCCTCTCTGAGCTCCTGAATTCTCATCTATACCGTGAAGGTCATAGTCTCTGTCTTGAAAATATGTTGCCTGGTTTAACTGAGAAAATGGATACAAAGCATTACTCTGTTACTTGGTACATAAGTGGAAGCCACTATGATAATAACACTTATTTATAATTACTGTTAATCATTATAATTAATTAATAATCATCTGATTATTCGTAGTCACCCTTGGACCCCTCAGTCCCAGCAACAGTCATCTGAAGACAGAGAGCAATGTGGGTTTTCTCCCCTGTGACGTTAGCTGATAGCCCCCCTTCTAGCTTTACTCTTGTAACTGAAGACTGCTTATATACGACTGAAAAACATCCATTTAAACTATGCCAGTTGAATTTTGTCAGCCTTAAGAGGGAAAGTGTATGATGTGTCTCCTTCAGGATGTGACTGTGTATCAAGAGGTGTTCTCAGAAATACGCACATGCCCCAGTGAGGGGCAAATTAGTCTGAGTCCTTCCGCGGGCGGTGTCAAGCAGACAGCTTTCGGAATTAGCAATCTGGCTATGAAACCACTGGTACTGTGCCACGGGCATAAACCTTCGCAAGCGGGGTCGGGGGGGTGGATTGTACAAACAGAAAACATCTCCCAGATCTCAGATTAATGCAGCTGTGAAAAATAGCATTTTAATAAGTGTGTTCTCCAAATGGAGGCACTTTTCTTGAAAAGCCTTTCTTTTCCATCCTGAGGGAAACCGAATGTTTTGGTTAAGCAGAAGCCACGGCGAGAATATTTTCTAAATACGTGTGTTTTCTGCGTGTCAGTTTCATTGAATGTTGTAGATGATTTTTGAGCCTCCGTGGGGCTAAGAGCTCCCGCAAAATGCTTCTCTCCGACCTGAACCATCAGAAGTCACCAGACCTGTTTTACATTTGGGGGTTTCCAGCTTCCCGCCTTCCTTCCCCACTTCCTAGGACTTTACGTTTACAAAAGAGCTTTACGTTTGTGCGTCAGCACCGACCAGAAGACCACTTGAAGTTAAAACACTTTGCCAGTTTCCATTTTCCTCACAGCATTCCTTTCCGCTTCTAATCTTTCTTTAAAAAAAAAAAAGAAAAAGAAAAAACCTGATTTAAGAAAACTTGATCCATTTGGAGCAGACTGGCCCCAGCTATTGCTTCCTGTGCTCTCCGAGACAGAAGGAGTTGAGGCAAGAGGGCCTAGAAGATTCCGGAGGGATTGGGGTGGGGAGGAGGGATGCCAAGAGAGGGCAAGGGTGAATGGGGCCATCTCCACGGGGGATGTTCAATAACTCTCTTACTCTTTATGCTGTGGGACAGGGTCTCATTTGCTCAATTTGGGGTGACAGCAGCCGTTTTTGTTCCAGTGGAGCTGGAGTTTTAAATAAGTGCAGCTCTCAGAGGCCGCAAGCCGCATTCGTTATCTTAGCCATGGGAGGGCATGGAAATCGGAGGCGTTTTGGCAAGGGCAGCATAAATCCAATGTTTGTGAGGGGCCGACCCAGCCAGGGAGGAAGGAATGCACGGTTTTCCTCCGACGGTGTGATTTCCTGCTTCTCGCTGGAGTGGTTGTCTGGACTCATACAGAAGCAAAATGTGCATCAATTACTTGAAAGGAAACCAACCCTATTCCTAAAGGTTTGGCAGCAGAAATATTCATTGTTGAGAAAGGGGAAGAAAAAAAAAAGCATAATGAACTCCCCTCTCTTCCGTATTTCCAAAGGCCTCTTGTGTTGGTGGCTGCTTTTTTTTTTTTTATCTTCCAGAGTTCTTAGGGACTCTCATTAGCCCCTCAATAAATGCTACTTTAAGGGCTTGTAACTTTGTCATTAAATCTTCACTCCAAGATGAATTAAGGCTGCAGCCAAGAAATGCCTTCCCCACCCCTACCCCGCAACCAACATCTTTACAATTACCCAAAAGGCAGGAAAATAGATTTGTGGGTGATTTTTAGTACTCGTTTACGCGTCTTCCTGTCAAATAGTGATTAATTCAGGGCCACTTAAGTTTTCCAAACTTTCATCCATAATGGGCATGTTGACATTTTTATTTGAATCTCTTTACGCCATCCAAAATAATCTCCTTCAGCAACAGAAACTGCTGGTTAATTGCCACAGAGCAGCTGTTACCTCTTTTCCGTCGACAGCCTCTTTCGGGATGGTTTTGAGCCTGGTGCCTGCAAGAACACACGGGCCTGCGACAGAGGGTGTCAGGTGGATTGATTGAATGGCCCCCTTGTTCCTGACTGTCTGTGTCTACACCGGTATCAGGGCCAAACAAAGCCCTCCGCCTCTAAATATAGCATTTTCTTTGGCCCCGGGCCCTCACTGTCTTGTTTTTCCATTCTTCTACGCTCTAAAACAAATACAAGAGAGCTCCCTTTTAACATGACTTATTTTTACCCAGATTTGCATATTACTTGGGTCAGTCGGAGTCCTGGAAATAGAAGTTCATGCACAATTAATCTCATTTTCTGGTTAATTGAGGGCTAACCAGAAAACAGCTTTGAAAATTCACTCCTGCTACAAAGTCTTCTGGAATGTGTTCAGACACTTTCAGAAAAGCAGAGTCTCAGAACTGAAAGAGAAACAGGCGTCTGTCTGCTCAGACCCCTATGAGGCAGAAGGTGGCACCTATGGATCCAGCTGAGTTACCTGGACTTTCCATCTTCTGCCCAAGCCATCCCAGTTTTTGAACAAATTTTGTTCTTGGATATTTCCTTCTTGTATTTCCTGCCTTAATTATTAGTGAAGTCCAGTGAATAGTTTTTTTTTTAGTTTTTCGCTTGATGGTGTGGGAGCCCCCAGGCCTTCAGGATCCCACGTTGGCTACTGTCCTGTCGACGGGGAGATCCTAGCAGCTGGGTGTGATTGGGTGGCCCTGTTGGAGCCGTGAACCGTCTGTAGCTATCACAGACTCTCCAAATTTGTCGTCTTATCATCTGCTCTTTTCCAAGAGTGGGCTGAGCTACACCAATCCAGATATTGGGCATCCAGTTAGATGAGATCTGTTCATCAATTTTGTGCTCTAGTGCAATGAAAGGACAGCGCTTACTGAATGTTGGTATAACCTGAGGCTGAAAAAGAAAAAGAAAAGGTAAAAATGGCTAATTTTAAATGATCGACCTACTCTTTTCGGATTGGAAAAGTAATATGTGTTATAATACGTTCACACAATACAGAAAAGTAAGAGAAAGTGAAAGTTCCCTAAAGTCCTACAGAAATATTTTGTAATTAAAAAAAAAAAAAAAAGGAGCATCTGGCCCAGGCCGGGCCCATGTGGAGGTGGTATGGCCTTGAATCTAGATGTGATTACAGGTCGGGCTTCTACAGTTTAAGCTGTCAACCCCACCACCTGCTTCCTCTGTCTTCCAAGCATTGATAGAAACTCCAGGCAGCCTTCCAGCTCCCCTGGAAGGCCCAGCTGGGAACAGTGTTATTCAGGGACATCTAAGGATCATGACAGCCATACACCCCTCGAGGCCCCAGAGTTCTATCTTTGGATCAAGCTGGACACCAGAATCCTGCTCATTTGTGCTGGATTTGTTTAGCCCAAGGTGAGGAGTTCCACAGCACACACGTGGTCAATCATCTGCCCTCTTCTCTGCCTGGCCTCGATGTGGCCTCGAATTCTTCTCACAACAGGCTCTGTGAACCACCAGGCAGCTGGAGTGGGCACTAGACAGGTGCCCATTTGCCTTACTTCTTTACCCTTGCTCTGGAATTTAACAACTGCATTTGCTCTCAAGTTGACGTTGAACTTCTTTTTCATTGCCCCCTTATGAAGAGCCTCGAGTGTAAAGTTTATTTCACAACAAAGTGCCTGGAAAAATGTTTCTCCCCTCTGAAGAACTGTATGCTCAAGTGAAGTGAGGCTTTGTCATTGGTCATCATTCCCCTTTCACTCTTGCTGCCAGGAAGCTCTGAGTCAGATCCCAAAGGTCAATGGTAGCAAACATAATGAGCCTTATGACTGCCCTATTTGCAACCTCCTTTTTTCATGTCCAGAGTTTCTGTCTCTAGCCTATGTGTTTTGGTTGCGAACTGCCGCACATCAAAGAGACAAAAGTATAAATAGACACACAAATTTAAAAAGTCATGCTGCCAATCTCGTGTCTTGTGAGTACAGTCTCCCATCTGGGAGCTCATTTTGTTTTCCTTCATGCTTAAAAACACATCCATGGCTTTGGACTCTATCTAAGAAAAGAGATTGGCTGCCAGAACAATGTAAGGGGAAATAAAACTGAGTTGATGGCCTGGATATAGGATGTCTTTATTTTCGGCCTTTTGAGAATGTTCTTGTGGCCCATTTTACAGATAAGCAAGGGCAGACACGAAGGAGGACTCAGCTTCCAGGGGCCACCAGAGCCTGTCTGAGTGGCGTGTCACTCGGAGACCTGCCTCCAGGCTGTTCTGCTTTGCAATCTCCTGCAACCTTGTCCATTTCAACAGTGCTTCTGCGCTCTGGGTCCTTCCAAATGCTGCTGCTGAGCACAGTGAATTTCTACTTTGTTTAGCAGTCAGAATCGCTGAGACTTTTGAAAAGCATGAAATCTCCAAGGTAAGGAACACGTCCTTTAGGTACTAGGCTTCCAACCCCCCAATATGGAGAAACAATCTGCATACACAAAATTAGAAAAACATACACAGAATGGTTGTTTAAAATTCACAGCTGTCAACATCAAGTATTGTGTGTGAGAGAAAGAATGTACGAAACATCGGGTTAACAAAATAGCTGCAGATGGATGGGTTTGAGGCTGGGCCGGGGCTGGCATTGTCTGCACCATTTGCAGAGGCTCATTTGCATCGCAGGACAAAGGTTCCCTGTTGGAGACCCTTTCTCTCCATCCTCCTCCTCAAAAAGGCGGCTCGCCATCCGCAGTGAAGATAGCCTGCCTCCGTCCTCCCATCAGAAACCTACAGGAACGAACACAAATCTGTTATTTTAACACAACGTGGGCACAAAGTGGTGTTTTCACTCCGAATAAAGCTGGGGGAAGCCAAAGAATGGGGCCTTTTATTTGCAGGAGATACTCAAAGGAAGCAGGATTGAACTGTAGGCCAGCATGTATGAATAAAGTTGTTAGAGAATTTGCAGCCTGTGGTCTGGGAGCTCCACTGTAAGTTTGCCGACTGTCAGCTTGAAGCACTTTGCATCAGAATGCATAATTGTACCTGTTAATGACATTTTTTGCCCTGTTCTCCAACAGAGAATAAATTCATTTTCCCTCTACATTTCATACTGCCTGGGAGAGAAGACTTTTTTTTTTTTCAATTTAATAAACATGATTGACAACAGAAAAATGCAGATTTAATTTCTTTCTATTATGACTGTATTTTGGAGTCCAGAACGCACACATGTATTTTACTGATGATTATGCGACAGCCCATTAACAATGGCATTCATTCCGCAAATTCTAAAGGCCCTATCTTATGACTCTTGTAAGAAGTAGCTGGAAAGTGGCACGAAGAAATGTTTAAAAATACACTGAGACTAAGGACATTTTAAGCACCATGTCTAACGTGAAATGCCAGGGTAAAAAGGGCATGTCAGTGGTAAAGGCCAGCCTCTGAGGCCAGGGCAGCCTCTGAGAGCATCACTTGGAAGACTGGCGCTCCAATCCCACATTTTAAGGGGGTTGAGCTGGAAATGCCTCAGTCTTTTACCACTGCCTTTGAACCAGGAACCCTTTGAACTTCAAACTTGGCTAAGCCCCACTGGGCAGCCGGTTTACCCTTTGCCCAAGGTCACAAGGATTGTTAGTAAGAGATGTGAGACCAGCACCCTGACCTGCCTGGATTGTGGGAGGGAGCCTGGGGTAGCTATCCCCTTTCTTTCTCCTCTCCTCCCTTCCACCCTTTCCCCCTCCCTCCCTCAGTCTCAGTGCTCCCAGGGAGAAGGGTTAAGAGTCCTCCTTTCCCATATGGGTGGGGAATAGCAGAGGAAAGATGGCCGTAACTGAGGCTGAGAAACGCAGAGGACATGGTGATTTCTGAGGCCGTGGCCTGAGGCGCCATGAGTGTGGGGGTGGTGACTGTCCAGCCCTGCTCCAGAGAGTGGCCCCATGATGTAACTGAGGGCTTTGACACCAGCTCTTTAAATCAGGGGCTCCTTTAGGGGTGCCCCACTGCCATTGTTTCTAATGGCCTTAATCCCCGGCCTGAGGGGCAGGTTCCATAATTTTTCTTTTTTAACCACTAAAGAAACCCTCATGTTTTAGTAGAAGAGAAAGGAAAAAAAAAAAGGAAATCTCCCAGAGCATAGATAATCTCCTCTTGATCTGGTCTCCCCGGGCCTCTGGCTTGCAAAGCTAAGCCTTCATGATGGTTCCGGGAAGAAGGGTGTGGGAATGTCCCCCCCTTGGGTTTGGGAGAGCATGCTAAAGATTGGGTGTCCCTGCGAGATCTTCGGAGACCTCAGCCCACGCCTGCCAGTGACAGCTGTGAGTGTCACCTGGTGCAGAGCAGCAGACTGGTCCCCACAGCGCGTGCGGGCCGTGGTGTCACGCGGTCATATATTATGCGTCCAAACGAGAGGTTGGATGAGATCATCAGGGTGAAAGAGCTTTGTAAGCTATAAAGCACTGGACAAACGTCAGTGCGTTTTCATGATTAGTAGGACAGTCCCTCTTCTGCCAAGGAGACTATTACAATTTTTTTTTTTGGTCTGAGTTGTTTTTTTTTTTTTTTTTTTAATTGTTAACAAATATTTATCAAGAGCCTACCACTGACCAGGCGCTTTAGAACAAGAAATCGGATCATGTCACTCCCTGACTTGAACCACTCCAGGGCTCCTCATTACATGGGGAATAACATTCAGAAGAGAGGCCTGGCCCCGAAGGCTCCCCATCCTCATTCCCCTCCATTGCCCCCTTCCCTCCTCTGCCCCAGCCGGGGCACCCTCCTTGCTGCTCCTCAAACATGCCAACCTCATTTCACCTTAAAGCCTTTGTACATGCTGTTGAATCTGCCTGGAGGACACCCTCTTTCATCCACTCAGGTCTCCGTTCAGGTGTCACTTCCTCCGGAAGGTTGCCCTTGACCATGCGCTTTACAGCCACCCCTATACCTGATGCTCTTTGACTTGTCACCTTGCTTTAAGGTTCTCCACAGCCCCCATCATAATCTGAAATTGCTGAAGATACGTGTGAGTGTGTGTGTGTGTGTGTGTGTGCACGTGTGTGTATTGCTTGTCTTCCCCACCAAAATACATGCTCTGTGAGGTGCATTTCGCCCTTGTCTCTGTGCCCCTGGTACTTGGCATTCAGTAGGTGCTCAATAGAACCTGGCCCACGATGGGCGCTCCATAAATATTTACGGGATGAATGCAAAGATGAGAAAAAAATCAAGGGACTTAGAGTCCTGCCCTTTATCTCCTGGGATTTGGCTTAGAAGGGAAGCAAGGAATAAGAACACAACGTTTACTTTGTGACTGCGGATGAAAGACTCAGACACCCAAGTTCTTTTTCATAAGGAGACGTGCCCAAGATGGAAGATCTGGTTTCTAAGGTCCCCTTGGGGCCAGGAGTTTTGGTGGGAGAGATATAAGGACCAGGGTCCGGAGAGCCAGGTCAGAGACCTCAGGGGTGGACACACATACCGGGAGGGCCGCCCAGCTCCTAGTGACTCACAGTGACTGGATTGGGGTTACCACTTCTCTTCCACCTCCCTCTCTGTGGGTCCAATGAGGGCTACATGGAGCATCCTCTCTGCCTCGTCTCTGATTGGTTAAAGAGTGAGCACCTCACCCAAGCTAAGCCCATGGGTCTCCTTCAACCCCTTGCCACGGGTGGCCAGCAGCCCTTAGTGAGGCCAGTGAGGCCCTCCCCTAGGGATTCTCCAACTGAAACGAGAGGGAAGAACTGTTTTCTTTTCTAATCACAAAGCTGTGAGGATGTGAGGCTGGGAAGAGCCAGCAGCAGAAGTTCTAGCCTCATGGCAACAGCCATGGGAAGAGAGATGCAGAGACAAGAGGTAGTGATGGAGATACAGAGGTAAAGAGAGAAGGGCCAGTTCTACCTCCACTCCCTCCCTTCCCTGCAGTCCTGAGCCACTAAATCCCCCCTTTCTGCCTAGGCTAGCTCAAGCTGAGTATTTTTAAATCAACCAAATGTGCCCTGATGAGTCTATTTTTAAACGAGTTATTCAGTTATTATAAAATAAGCACATAGATTTAGTCTAAAAATGCAGACCCTCCAGGAGATTATCAAATGAAAAGTGGTCTTCCTCCCGGGCCCCTACTCCTTCCCCTGCCTACCCCACCTGCCCTGGGTCCCTTCCCCCGACCCCCCCACCCCTTCTCCCTACCCCCCCACCCCCACCCCTACCCCTACCCCCGCCCCGCCCCAGTTTCATTCCCTAGAGGTAACTGGCAACCACTTGTTAAACTGATTATCCTTCTTGCTGTCATTTGACCAACTTCTGGCAAGCATTTCTGAAAAGCAGCAGAAAATCTTTTGTAATTTTGATTTATCTGATTGTAATATATATTACTCTCGTAGATTTTCAAACAATGGGTTATTCAGTCATTTATTTCAGTCAGCTCTGTCTGCATTAGTAAATGTTTTGACATTAGCCATTTATTTCAGAGATGAATGATTCATTTGGGTATTTCTCAACATCATAAAATAATACTGTGGGTGAGGGCATTGCTGACTTTTTGGCAGGGGCTGAGTGATTCCTTTTCACATTCTTTATACTGATCGTGGCGCTTTGCGTAGAGCAGGCGCGCAGTATGTGTTGGAATGGATGAAGAATTTGGTGAAAAGAAGCCCAGGACAGAAAGGGAAAGAATGAAGCTTTATTGAGTGCCGTCAAAGTACCATGGGCTTGGCATGCTTTATCTCTTTTAGCTGTCGCTGTAACCCTGAGTGGCTCTAGTCCCGGCCCTTCTCCAGCTGATTCTTTGACTTTTCATTTCATAATGTGGCTACTCCACACCTCTCCCACTAATTTGTTTTGCTTAAGTTAGACAGGGCTGCTTTCTGTTGCTTGCAACTCAAGAACCCTAACTAACAGAGAAATCAGTGCATGAAAAGTAGGGTGCAGTGGACTGGGCAGGAAACAGATGTACCCCCGTTTACAAATGAGGGAGATGAAGTTACAGAAACACTCAGTGCTTTGCTTCAGCCCACATAGCTAGAAAGTGGCCGAACAGGAATTCACTCAGGTCTGTCAGGGTACAAAATTTGGTCCTTTCCACCACTCTACAGCCAGGTGCCAAAATGGCACGTCTTAGACACTTAGAAAACAATGTTTAGATGGGATAAATCATGCACTATTCTCCTATTTATCTGTCATGTCTCCAAATGTTTCATGTTCATCCCATTCCTCTTGTGCTGCCTTCACTACATAGTTCAAAGGGAAAGAATAGGGACCTACCAGCTATGGTGAATATTGATCATTTGTTTGTTTTAGGTCTGACAGTTTACCTCACGCAATATTACAAAGTGATCAAAAGCAGAGACTCCAGAGCCAGATTTCCTGCACTTGAATCCCAGCTCTGCCACTTGTTGTGCAACTTTGTGGTATGTGGTAAGTTACTATCTCTGTGACTCTGTTTTCTCATCTGTTAAATGGGTATAATAATAAAAGCTCATGTCTCCCAGGATTGTTGTAAGGATTAAAAAGTTAACATAGCTCAGACACTTAGAACAGAGCCTAGCACATAATAGGTGCTGTGTTTGTTATTAATATTTTCCTTAATTTATTATTTAAATTTTTAAATTACATTTTAAGGTTTGGAGGAAACCGAGCAGATGAAATGTTTCGAATTCTGCAAGTACATGTGTGTGAATTTTGCAGTTCAGAACAGTGGCTCAGAGTCTGTGATTAAGGCATAGGTCTGGAAGTAACAAATGACTGGTAGCCATAGGAGTATAAATAGAATCCTGCTTCATAGATATTCTAATTATTCTTTCCTCTTTGACATGATTCCGTGTTTAGCTGCATAACATTAAGCAATACTTACACAGTTGGGAAAGGGCAATTTAGAAAGATCAGACCCAATGATCTTAAAGCCATGATGTATGGTTCAGTGAAAGTATAAGTAGGTCAAATACTTCTAACAGAATTAGCTGAAATTATGCAAGCTGTTATATTGGATATTACTGTTTGAACATTTTGTATAAATGGCAGTAATACACATTCGTCTTTAGAGGATGAATCAAGACTTAAAACTAATTCTGGTGAATTAAGAATTGTATTTTCCAGGAATTAACTACCACAATTTGACTGCAGCTGTAAAAATTTTATTAGGCAATACATCTGACCTCAAATTGGAAATTTAAGTTGGAACCAGTTTAGGAAATAATTATTGCTGTGCTGTTAATTTTATATTTGCCTAATAAAACACAGCAGGAGCAACAGGGTAGGGTGAATGTAACAAAAGAAAGCCCTTGGACATGCTTGAAACAAGTGTTTTCAGCCTAGCTGGAACACCGACGAGGAATGAGTATATCTGATGAACGCTGTCCTGCCGACGCTGTGGAATTAATAGTTCATGGCTATCAGACTGTGAAAAAGAAACGTATTGATGTTGTTTGTATCATTCACACCAGCCAATAAGAAGCGTCACCGTGTGCATACCTTAAACTGTTTGCCTTGGTAAGGTTTAACTTCCTGACGCACCTCTAACCTAACAGGAATGCACACATACATGCTGACATTGACACTCAGCCTACCTGCTTGTTCCTGTTTGTCCAGTTTGCATTGCGAAATGTATGAGCAGAGAAAGACCCAACCTCTCTTGGACGCGTGTGGTTGCTGTCAACACTGTCTCATGGTTGTGGAGAGAGGGAATTATTTCATGCAATTGTGTGAATGGATATTATGCTTCCTGCTGCTAGTATCATCTTCTAGTATCTTCTAGTAGCATCTAGTATCTTCTAGTTTCACCTCAAAGACATAATTTGAGGTTATAAACTGTGTCCGTGGCTACTTGCTACTGATTGCTATGGGGCAGGATTATCCAAAAGTTGGGACATAAGCTGCCTTTGAGATGGAGTTTCAAATACCATAGATTCACACCACGAGAAAGTTATTCCCTTAACAATCCTCTCATGATCCTTCTGGTTTTATCAACCAGAACATCTCAGATGTTCTGAGATGTTTAGTGGTAGGATGTCTTTAACACCTTTTAAACTCTTGTTTACCTCCAGTTTTACCAAAGATTGGGGAGGGCTCAGGCTCAAAGCTGTGGAGGCAATAGTAGCTAGCTAGAGATTAATGGTGTTGATTTGTTTGCCCTGCTTTTTTTAATAGCTGTGGTTGATTTAGGGTAAATGGACATTGTTTTTCACTTATGACAGGGGTTGAGTGTCTACTTTAAGATAATTGAAACATAAAATAATTTAACTGATTTTAAGAAAAAATATTAGGTAAATATCAATAAGTAGTCCTTGGATAAGGCAAGGACTTGGATAAGGCAAAATCAAGAAGATTGTTCTAAGAGGCATAAACGACATGCTCAAAGAATTAACTGGAAAGAGGTTAATGAAATGACTAGTTACAGAGACTTGAGCAGGGTGAGGGGGACCAAAGAGAGATGGTGAACACTTTTGAGATCCTACCCTGTATTCTCCATGAGTCAAATATCCTTGACCTGCTTTATTTCATTACTTATATCATGAGTGGACAGATAAGATGAACAAAATTCACCTCGGAAATTCTTACCTTGCAAGAGAACAGAGCCAAGTTATAAAGTGATAAGTTATTAGCAGATGAATGTTTAGTTGAAAGCCACTGCAGGAAGGCAGCCTAGCTCACCCACTTGCTTTGTAAAGTAGAGCACAGCAGTTGAGAACAGCAGCTTAGGGACCCACCTGGCTGGGGTTCAAGCCCCAGCTCCATCATATATCAGCCGTCTGATATTGAGTGAGTTATTTAATCTTTCTGTGTCTCATTTTATTCATCTACAAAATGGGAACATGACAGTTCCTGCTTCTTCAGGATGCTCTAAGGATTAAGTCGGTTAATATAGGTAAAGTTCTCTGAACAATATCTGGCACATAGTAAGTGTTCAATAAGTGTTTTGTAGCAACGTTTTGTAACTGTTTTGTTTTGGTTTCATTTTGCAGATGATAATGATACCCCTTCTTTCTTTGGGGCATAAGTAATAGCACTAATGCTGAGGCATAAAATAATTGAATAAGAAAGGATCTTTCCTCCCCAGTATTTCTTAACTGCAGTAAAACCTTAATAGGTCAGAAGGCGTGATATCCAGTAACTGAGACCCTGCTTAATCAAGGAAATCAGAACTCCCTTTTTATTTTAATATCTGTCGAAATATTGGGTTGGCCAAAACATTCATTCAGTTAGTGAATATGTTTTCAATAAAGTTGTTCGTGAAAATGAATCGTGAAAATGAAAAATGTGTTTTTTATTGGTACTTAAAGCCGAACGAACGTTTTGGCCAACCCAATATTTTCTAAGATGGGCCAGTCCACTTAGATCACCTAGTGAACACAGTAGTGAATATAGCTGAACCTTCTCTTGGAGACCGAAAGCCTGAGTGAGCTGACACTCATCGTTCAGAAGATGTGGACTTACCCTTCTAGCCTGTGGATCAAGAATGGGTATTAGGTTGATCATCCCAGGCACTCATTTTAGAGGATTTGTCCTTAATCTACACTACAAAATGCTATTTTATTATCATTTGTTTCTTTCTGATAAGATGAAGAAAATGCCCTGGAAGGTTAAGGTTCTCCTAGCCCAAGGATGCTTTAAGTGGTAAAAATCCTTCCTTTAATTTGTGTGTGTGTGTGCTGTGGAGAGAGGGTGCCCAGGATGAGGCGTGGCTCTGACCCTTGAAGAGATTATGATTATAATGAGGAGAGTGAGGCAGGATCCAGGTCAGACTCTTCTGACAGCCTTAAGCCCGGTGGGCCTGGGGTGCAGAGGGAGTCCCTGAAAGGCACTTTCCCTTTCTGCCGGAGATAGAGAGTAAGTTGGACAGACCAGAGATCACCTGGGTAAGGGACTCATTTCTGAGCTGGATTCGGAGGGAAAAGTAGGTTGTTGAGAACTGGAGACGGGTGAGAGGAGTCATTTATGATAGAGATAATTCTGTAAGTAAAGACTTAAAGTGAGGACATTACCGAATAGGATTCAAACCCAGCAAACATCTAGCTTAGCAGCCATGTGCTTTGCACATTGTAAGCAGGCTCTTGATGTGTTTGTTTTATTGAAGAGAATATGGCCTCCATTGTGAGAAATAGATCAGGAAATATGATTTGGGTCAAATTATAAAGAGTTTTGGATGCCAAGCCAAAGAATGAGTATGCAAGATGATGAGTTGATTTTTTGACTTTCGATCTTGAAGTAAAAAGGTAGAGAGCCTTTTCAGCGTCCCAGGTCTTAAAATTAAGAGATGGATGTTACGGAGTTCACAGTCAGACATGTAAGATGGTTAACCGCACAGTGTGGTGAAGGTCACAGCAGAGGGACTGTGGGAACAGAGGAGGAAGGCACCTAACTCATGGTGGGTCAGATAAAGAAGATGTGGCACATATATACAATGGAATATTACTCAGCCATAAATAGGAACGAAACTGAGTTACTTGTAGTGAGGTGGATGGACCTAGAGACTGTCATACAGAGTGAAGTAAGTCAGAAAGAGAAAAACAAATACCATATGCTAACACATATATATGGAATCTTAAAAAAAAAAAAGAAAAGAAAATGGTCAGAAGAACCTAGGGGCAAGAGGGGAATAAAGATGCAGACCTACTAGAGAATGGACTTGAGGATACAGGGAGGGGGAAGGGTAAGCTGGGACAAAGTGAGAGAGTGGCATGGACATATATACACTACCAAATGTAAAATAGCTAGCTAGTGGGAAGCAGCCGCATAGCACAGGGAGATCAGCTCGGTGCTTTGTGACCACCTAGAGGGGTGGGATAGGGAGGGTGAGAGGGAGGGAGATGCAAGAGGGAAGAGATATGGGAACATAGGTATATGTATAACTGATTCACTTTGTTATAAAGCAGAAACTAACACACCATTGTAAAGCAATTATACTCTAATAAAGGTGTTAAAAAATAAAAAAATAAAAAAAAGAAAGGCTTCTGGAAGAGGGGGATTCCTGGGTGAGACACGGGGAAGGGCAATAGTTGATTCAGCAAAGGAAGGCAGACGAAAGATGCTCCGGGCAGAGAGAGCTGTGTGTGCAAAGATCCAGAGGTGAAAGAAGATGACTGTCGAGAAACAGCCAATGTGCTTCCTCCAAGGATGTACTAGTCGGGGCGATTTTGGTAGCAAGGCACAGCAAGACACTCAAGCTAGTGCAAATAAAAATATGGGGTTATCATAAGGATACTAAGGGCTCCTGGAGTCCAAAGACAATACAGCCAGGTTTCAGGGAACTTATTACCAGGGGCCAAACAGTCAATACTTTTCAACCCTCCCCCATGGGCTACATAGTTTCTTATCTCCACTTTTTCTTGCCTTATCTATTACTGTCTCTCTCTCTCTCTTCTTTGACTTCCAAGGTGGCCACCAGCCCATAACACTACTCAACCTGTCTGCACAACCCTAACTATCAGCCTCTCAGCCCATCGTCCCAGGAGAGGCCTCTGATCACCTCAATTTAGGCAGAGTTCTTGGCACCAGACTATGCCATAGAACTGTCTAGAGATTTATTACCTTTGGGTCAGAACTTCTGGCCCAATAAGCTGTGGCTAGGAGGGAAGGGAGCAAGGTCATACAGTACATGTCCACTCATCTGGGGCTATGGGTCTTAATGCCCAAATCCCCAAAGGTTCTTGGATGCCACAGATGTGTAAGCTGTAGAGAAATCCAGGGATGAGTTGAACCAGCCCTTGAACTGACAACATGGTGCCTTGCAAAGCCCCTCCCCCTCCCCCCTCCTCTGCCGCCTCCCTGCCCCCATCCAATCTCAGTGTAATGACCTGAGAGCCACTTGCTTGATTGACATTCTTGTCAAGACCCACTCATTCTGGACCTAGACTGTTAATTTCATTTGGAACAGCAAAGAAATAAATAATTCAATTAGGCATTTTTCTGCTAAACCTATGGAGAGAACTAAGTGATAGGAATCTCTCCATCAAGTTGTCAGTTTTATCTTAAGCGCTCAGGGACAGAAAATGGTGGCAAATAACACCCTGTGATCGAGAGAAAGTATAAAGTGCAACCCTCCAGTCAAAATGTTAATTCTTAGAATTTTGTGTTTATCTTGATGGTTATGCTGCCTTCAATTTTATTAAAAGTTTAAGACTTTCTCTGATTAAAAATATACTAATATGCTAAGAAAAAATCCTCTCCCCCGCCATATTAAAATTTATTTCCCAGGAGAGAAAATAAATTTCCATGAAACGAAAGAAAGAACTAAGAGACGCTCGTTTTCTGAATAACCCTGTTTTCTTCTTGCAAAGAATGTGCTTTCAGGCAAATACATTTGTGTGCCTCTGGAGGTATGTGATGTCAGCTGCTGTAAGACAACAGTAATTAAAAAATTAAACAATTAAAAAAGGGAAAAGTTTGTCATCAATTTTAATGTTATGTTATGTGAATTAATATTTCTTCTTATAATGCAATATTCTGCAATTTATCATGCAGGCACAGTCCTTGCTTCCGCATTGTAGATAATTAGTTTACATTACTCTACAGAAATGAATTGTCGCTGGTGATCTCAAGTGCCCGCTAACAAATCACTTCTGTTGGGGGGATTCATTGAGATTCTACTCAGGCCTTAACTATTGCTATATATGGCACTGTTCTTAAATGTTAAATATCCAGCTAGTTAAACAAACAAACAAACAAACAAAACCCCCCAAAACTAGATTCCTAGACCAAGAAGGCTAGAAACCTATTCCTGTGACAAATCAACACTCTGTCCTCTTGCTTCACAAAAAGGATCTGTGTTCTCAAGTATAATTTTCATGACCGATTTTCTCCCCTCCCCCACCCCCAATCCAGCCGCTAAACAAACCAGCCAGGACAGTGAAGAGAGGCTTGGGACTCCTGCAGGCTGTTAATGAGACAAAATGACTCCGGAGTCTTTGTATACCTCCTCCTCTGAAACTTGATCTCACCATGAAATACTCATGGAAGAGATAATTGACCTCAAGGTCTAATGCAGAATTCCAGTATTTGTCATCACGTGTGCAAGAGCCATACTGTGGATCAGTTTCATCACAGGAAAAAAACTGGGTTGTCTGATCATGTCTGGTGAGCTCAGTACTGCAGAGCAGGTCTGTCTCACTACAGTCCTAAAGGGCAATATACATGGAGAATACAGCCTGAGCACACGGGGAACTGAGCAGGAACTACCAGAGATGCGAGCTCCAAGCATCTCTTCTCTGGCAGTTTTAGAGAGAAGACAATGACTTATGAGACTCTGATTCACTGTCATCTAGAGATTCTCAGGAACATGGGAGTACTCCTGAAGACTTCAGAGAAATAGCAGCCCTGCCTCCCAAGAGTTCCAAGCCTAAGATGCAGCTAGATTTGACCGGGGCGACAAGCATTTATGGAGTGCCTATAAAGGGCTCCGCGATTATGGATTCTTAGGTAGAATTATTAAGAAGTACAAGTCTGGCCTCTGCAGTAGAGGGACTTATAGTCTAGTTGGGGGAGAAAGGTGAGCATAGGACAAAAAGAAATGGGGGCTTCCCTGGTGGCGCAGTGGTTAAGAACCCACCTGCCAATGCAGGAGACACACGTTTGAGCCCTGGTCCGGGAAGATCCCACATGCTACGGAACAACTAAGCCCATGCGCCACAACTACTGAGACCGTGTGCCACAACTACTGAAGCCCACGCGCCTAGAGCCCATGCTCCCAACAAGAGAAGCCACCACAATGAGAAGCCCATGCACCACAATGAAGAGTAGCCCCCGCTCACCACAACCAGAGAGAGATAAGCCTGTGTGCAGCAAAGAAGACCCAACGCAGCCAAAAATAATAAAATAAATAAAATAAAATAAATAAATTTATAAAAAAAATAAGAAAGAAAAGAAATGGAATATAAGGGCACAAATATTGATTATTGATTAGTTTAGCTTTTCCCAAAGTTCAAGTGATTTTAGGTGTACATGGACACAGCATTAATGAGTTAATGAGAAAATTAACTCATTTCAATCTCTTCTCAATCTTTCCATACCAACAAGAGAATCTCTAAGTTTGGTTGCTACTATGTCTTTAATATTTTGCTAACTCTTCCCAGCTTCCCTTTTAATAAGAAAAGAGCAGGTTTTAAGGTACAATCCTAGGCACAACCTTAATAACAGTATTCTTGTCTGTCTTTATTTACATTCCATTTATGCCAAGTGCCACTGGTTTTCAGTTTATAATTATGACACAAAATTTTCTTTTAAAATAAACTGTTTAAGTAAAAGTAGTGAATCTGTTTAAAGAAATGTATTCAGTAATTAGTAGCCTAGATGGTAAGTGGTTATAGCAAAAAAAAAAAAATGTGAAGGTGATATAGGTATGTCTGAAGTTTGGGAAACTCAGGATTACTGGAGTCAAGCATTAAACCCAGATGCCCAACAGGGACAGGTCAGAAGACGTGCACGGAAGGATGAGGTGAGAGGAAAAAGAGTTGAGGAATCCAGCCTGGGAGAGAAGAGAGGAACCATGGACAGCATGACACTGTTTGACCTTGTGACTTGTGGCAGTGAGGGCAGAAATCCTGGGCTATAAGCCTAAAGATGCATGAGTGCCCCAATCGAGCCACTTTGCTGCCCTGACACCTATATATACACTCAGACACCTGCCCCCGTCTCCCACAGGTAAAGACAAAATCCAATATATTTACATCATCCTTTTAGCTAGAGCTCAGAGACAAGAGCACACTTCTTCCCCAAGCTCTAGTGGGAGGCTTAACATGCATCTAACAAGCAATCGCTGTGCACAGAAGAAGAGTATGCTGATTGGCCAGCTTGAGTCACATGCCCACCGCCACAGCCAGGGAGGTGGGGCTACGTGATTGACAGCCTCAGCAGGTGTGTGTGAGTGCCCCTGAAGTCAGAGACGCTGAGTAGAAAGTAACAGATATCCACCACCAACGGGTAAGATGTCAAGAGACTGGGCAGAGAGAAGGGCCAGAAAAATCTTTTCTTAGTGCTTACTCTTGGCTCAGATCACAGACTAGTTCCCTCTCCCCGCCTCCCTCTAGGTACCCAGGGCCTTCACGTTCCCCTGCGTCCCTGGAAGTCTTCCCCTAGACTTGCCCTAGTAGCATTTTGAACTTAAACAAACAGCCAGGAAGCTCATGTTAGAGGTAACTGTGTCCTGACACCATGTGGGCCTTTTCACGGAGTGATCGGAAGTTGGCCTGCCATGTGATTCTCCCATCTCAGCCCCCAAATTATGAGGCTTATTGCTATATATCTGAAATGGGGGACTGCTCTCCAAGAAGCATAAATCTTACCAAAAAGGTCTTTGGGTTCTGCTGAACACCTCGATAGATTCAGGAGTGCTGACGGTAGACCTCTTGGATCTGAGCGTGAGACCAGGAGTTGGCGAGAACTGAACTGCAGTTCCCTTGGCTGGGATAACAGCAGGGGAAGAGGACAGGAAATGGTCGGATGCTAGCTATGTGCAGT
Organism: Balaenoptera physalus; assembly: GCF_965194825.1. Lineage (NCBI taxonomy): Eukaryota > Metazoa > Chordata > Mammalia > Artiodactyla > Balaenopteridae > Balaenoptera > Balaenoptera physalus. Next base: position 38,132,378 of record NC_138900.1, on the reverse strand, counting down.
GACTTGGCCACTGAAAAACTCCCTGATGATTGGGAGTGAAGGAGTTACAAAAGTAGGGATGGCTGTTAGGAAGTCATTTGCACAGCTGTGATCTACATCTCTAGCCATTCCTCCTCTTCTGTCACCTCAAAACTTTAACAAAGGTTTACTAGGTATAGAAAGGAGTGTGCGTGTGTGTGTGCACGCGTGTGTTTATAAATCTCAGATTTGCTTGTTGACATGACAAATCTCCTCATGCTTCATTGTACAAGGCTGTGAGCAGTATCCAGGTGTCTAAAAGCCACCATCTGGATGTCTAGAGCAGGGACAGTGGCCATTGCTCACCTAGAGCCTCACTCCTTATATTCTATATGTATAAAGCCTTCCAGAACAGTGGCCCCAGGAATCGCCCTGCTATCCTCATTCTTCAACGCCACCTTCTCCCTGTTGGAATTTCTCTACCACTGGCAGCAATCCCTCCCCAACCCCAGGCTCTGAGTCTCACCAACCCAACTGGGTGTGCAGAGGCATGGCAGGAAGTGGTGAGGAAGGGACAGAGGGCATCTCCAGCTCCGTGGATTCTCCTCCAGGCCCAGGGCTGTTGCCCACCCATCCCTCTCCATCTCTGTCCCCTGCCACCCCTCTTCTTCCAGTAAAATGCCCAGGATACAAGATCCACTGGGTGGGTTTTCTGGAATGCAGATTGTCTGGTTTTATTGTTTGAAGATGGGCACCCAAAGTCCCTTCTTTAGCATCTCAGTGGGCCTTTGGGAGAAAGCCTTTTATTGTTTGTTCCTGTCTTACCGGTTTTCCTGTTTGCTAGAAGCAAAATCCCTTTAAAACTCAAGAAGGTTGTGGATGCGGGCTTGCCGTAAGGAGAGAAGGGTAGGAAAGAAGCTCTTTTCCCAGATGTCCCCCAAGCTCAATAACTCACCTCCCTGGACCCCCTTTCTAGAACACTCCCTATCTCACTTCCCTGGCTTAATCTTCTCCCTAGCACTTATCAAACATTTCATATATTTAACCTGTTGATCTTATTTGATTGCCTGCTGCCCCGACTGGAACATCTCCACCATGAGAATGGAGATTTCAATCCGTTTTGTTCACTTGTGTCCCTGTAGTTTCTCCCTCTAGGAGATCAATAAATATCTGTCATTGAAAGACTTGTGTTACCTGGGTTGAGGGACCCAAACCCCAGTCGGAGAACGTAGGTATTAACTCCAAGATCGGAAGCAGACAGATGCACCTGGGTTCTTGCAAAGATCTGGAATGACCAGAGATTTGGGCCAGGACAAAGGATCATCACTAGGGCTCGATTCCCTGCAGCTCATAACCCTTACCCCCGGGGACCCCTCCCTGCTGTTAACTCTGCCTCGTGGAAACCCCGTTTTCCACCCTGGGTACTAGGAAAGTGGTTGCTTCTAGGTGAGGCCTCACTTCCTCTGGCGGTAGAGAGTCTGGACTCGGGTTATACGGACTTATCCCATGGTTGAAGGGTGTTATGGGTTAGATCGGCATTTGAGGATTTGCTTGGGACACTCACCACTGGACTTTCTGTGGGAAGTGGGCCTGGCTTCCCTCAGCTCTCCAGCCACAGTACACGTGTGGGGTGGGATGTGGGGGCTGCCATGGCCAGGATGCACCCGTTGGAAAGTGTTTCTCCCAATCCCAGCTGCTTAAAGGCTAATCTTTTTGCCTCACATGGGTTAAGAGGGCAAAGTTGAATCCAAAAAGGGCTCAATTCAATCTCATTTCCTCCTCCCTTTGATCTCTTCATTTCCTATTTCACTTCCTCTGACAATTTCCTCCTTCCATTCCCAGAACAAACAACTCTCACTGTGGCACTTGGCCATTTGCAATCATTTTCCCAGACGCTGATTCTCTTCTGGCTGCTGTTGACCATGGCACTGTGGACGTTCTGATAAATATCAGAGGCAGGGTTGGGGGCACCTCACGTCATGCCCCGTGGATCCTCACGCCCGAAACTTGGGTATAGCCAGAGATATCCGTCTATGAAGTCTTGGATCCCCCCAAAAAGGAAGTAGCACAATTATAACCAAGAAACTATTTCACAGTGAGCAGAGGTAAGTTTCCACCCCTGGATCCCTCAAGAGGGGCTAATGCCATGATTTCAGCCATTTGTGTTTTTCTTTCCTAACTGAGCTCATAGGTAAGAACCAAATATTCCATTCCAAAAAAAAAAAAAAAAAAAAGGCTCAGAATGTTCTAGAAACTTTTGTGTTTTTATTCTGACGTCTGAGTCTCAATGTGAAATGGTTCCCGAACTAATCATATTAGTAAAACTGGCAAGATTGAAAGAGCCATAAACACACACGCTCAGTGTTTCAACATCCATTAAAATGTATACTGCAGCCTCCCAGAATATTTAATAGGCTTATATGATGACTGAACGTGAATTCATTCATCTCAGTCAAGTCGGGTTATTAAGATACACATGCTAAGTGATTTGTCCTGTGTTTACCCTGTGCTGGGAAAATGGTATCTGATCTTGAAAACAAAAAAACAAAACTCAGAGTTGTTCTTTGTTGAAAGAAATGGGAGTCAGGACCTTACCCCACCCCCAGTTTCCATGCCGGCTCTACCACGAGCAAACTGCTAGTCCCTGTGGGACTCAGTTGTCCATCTGAGAAATTAGGAGGGTTACCTCAACGATCTCTAATGTTCCTTCTAGCCCTGACCTCTTTAAATGTGGTAGGTGGGAGAGAGGAGTGGTTAAGAGTGTGGGCTCTGGCATTGGACCACCAGGGCTCAATCCCTGCCTCTACCACTCAGTTTCCGCATCTGAAAAATGGGGTAATAATAGAACGCTAAAGGGAGGTAATCAATGCAAATTGTGGTACCTAGGGAGTGCTCAATAAATGTTGGTTAACTTTAGAAATTAATGTAACATCTACTGGGCAGTTTGAAAAATGGATTTCATTCTTGAAGTTAAGAATATCACACTTTAGATACATTGTTTAACTTAATCCTCACCACAGTTTTGCAAGGTAGATGGAGTTAACTTTGATTTGCAGATAAGAAACTGAGACCCAGAGAGATTAAATAGCCCAGAGTGACACAACCATTAAGAGACAAAGCCAGGATTTAAACTCAGATCCTGACTGACTCCATTATGGGCTTCCCTCCCACCCAATCTATCCATCTACCACCTCTGGTTAATTTCCAGTGCGTTCAGCATCCCTCAGGGATTCTCAATACAGCTCTAAGTATTCAAGTCTGTGGCCATTGACTTCTCCACTCTGGGAAAACAGGAAGAGCTGGACCATATTCTGATCATGCTGGTTTCTCTGGAGTTTAGGACTAGGAAACCCAAGTCCTGTTCTCAACACCTGCTTTCTCTCCTCCCTCCCTGAAGCTGAGTTGGCCAAGAGCAGCTTTTGTTCATGATTATTTTTTGGTTTTAATTTGCCGAGATTCAGGCTCAATAACATCACATCGCCAGCACTAATGTGTACCCCGGCCAAGCTGAGCCGAGTGGGAAACCAGTGTCATGCCTGAGTCTAGATCAGAGTTTCCCAACTTTGTCACTATTGACATTTGGGGCCAACAGTTCTTCATTGTGGGGGCCGTCCTGAACATCCTGGAGAACATTTAGCAGCATTCCTGGCCTCCACCTACTAGATGCCAGTAGCAACCCCTCCCACTCTCTAGAGTGACAATCAAAAATGTCTCCAGACGTTGCCAAATATCCCCTCGGGAGCAAAAATCCCCGTTGGTTGAGAACCACTGGGCTAGCTAAAAGGATGAAAAGCTTAAGCTTAAGTATTCTTTTCATTCTGCCTTTGCCTCCTTCATTGCATGGCTTTTGGAGTTATTTAGGTTCTGGTAAGCGATTGTTTTATCTGGCAACATCCTAGCAGGCAAAACACTGGCCACCGTGAGATGCTTTTGGTCTGAAGGCAAATTTGCCTGGACGGAAATACATGTTTTTGCCTCCGTGGCTAGCAGGCATGCTTTCTTCGGGACACTTAAGGCGGCCATCTTCTAAATGGTCCCCCCAACTCTCAATGGGGCCAGTGCCCTCTGCTGGAAATTTTGTCAGCGTTGCCTCAGAGGAGGTCGGGACACATGGTTTGAAAATTTGGAAAACAGCAGAAGTACAAAAGAATAAATGAAACAACCTAACGAGTAGGAAACTTTTGCAGTAGCTTCCTTTGTATTTAGTCATTGTTTCCACAAGCTTTCTAATTTCTCAGCAGAGGTTTTTTTTTTTTTTTTTTTGGTAGATGAACCAAAACTTTCTTTCCATCCTTTCATCTATACGCCCATACGGTCTTTCACTGATAATTATAATAACCACATCAACAAAGATTTACTGCAGAGCTAACCATGTGTTCAGTCACTGCGTCCCCTGTATGCTTCCTCCTTTGGTCTTCTTAGTAGCTCTCTGGGACAGGGGGTATTATTACTATTATTATTCACACATGAGGAAACCAAGACTTGAAGAGGCCAAGTGACCTGACCAAGGTCACACAGCTCATAATGGTGGAGGAAGGCCTCAATTCCAGAGCCCATGTCTTTAACCCTATGCTATGCTGCTACCTTCCTTTATTCATCTTCTCTTTTTCATTCAATCCCAAAGTTTCCTTTCTAAATGTGACTCATTATTGATCTAAGGAAGCAGTGTATGCATGTCTGGTGTCATTTTGAATTTGCTCCCATTTATTTAAAGCATATTTTTCACCTAATTATCCCTTTTAGCTTCTGAAACCGCAGGAAGATAAGTTGCTTTTCTCCCAATGTGAACTCTAGACACAGAATTCTAATAGCGAACTAGATTCTTAAGCATTCAAGGGCTCATGAATCTCTCTAAAAATATTATATTCGAATAACATTCATATGCATCAGAATACATCAGAATACATCCAAGGCCTTGTAATTTATGGCCTCGCTTATTACTTTAAAAGCCTGGGATTCTTGTAGAATATGGCTTAGTGGGTCAAACATTCCCTTTCCTCTCATTTATCAGGCTTTTGATCTCACGTCAGTCCTGAACGTTGGCTTGCCTGGCCAGGAACCGCGTGCTAGGAGATCACAGGCACAACAGACCCCCTTTCCTTTTAAAAACTTGTGGGGTTGCTGGTGCTCCAGAGCCCCGCCTGGGTAAAGCAGAGGAGGTATTGAGTTCCCCCAGTCCTCACTGCCCCTTTGTCTATTATTATTTTATAGTTTTGTTCTGCATTCCTTTCATTCAACCTCCAGCCCATAGAAGCCTGTTTCTTTATTAGTTACATATGTCTGCACCCTTTTACCCCAGCAGGGAAAGACAAAATATTCTGGAGGGCTTGGAGGCCTGGGATGGGCAGCTAATCCATCCCCACCTTGAACTAATCGGCGGGCTGATGTGCTATTGTACCGGGTCCTGTTCTGTGCAGTTGAGCAGTGGGGTTTCAATTTGTAGGAGCATAAACAGATACTAAAGTTGGAAGAACGGCTCAGTCATTTGTTAGCAGAGTTCAGATCAAATTATCACAGCGGTCCCCTGCTGACAGCCTGAACAATTACCTCCTTTTTTCTTGATCTTTAAATGTTTTCTGTTTCACTTAAGCCTCAGTAAATAGTTTACTTCTCATGGGCTTCATTTATTGACACAGAGAGGCTGATTTATTTAATTTTGTTTCTCTGCTGCCTTCCCAGAAAGGAGTCGTAATGCTTTGTTGAAATCTCCCCACACCCACCCCCACTCCAATGATAAGTTTATCATGGTAGGCTGAGGAAGCGGTTTAATGATGTGACTATAAATTATCTGGCTTTTTAATGAGAAGTTTAGATGCCCAAATTTGAAAGCCGATTTTTAAAGGCTTTAAACCAGAACCCGGCATCTGTTGCTCCAAGAGGTTGAAACCCAGAGTCAGAAACTGGTCTAAGGAGAGATTGCTGAGGCTCTGGGATCTGAATCCATAATTGGATTATTCAAAACCCAGGAATTTGATTATTCTTTTAAAGAAAATGGCGTACATTGTGTCCATCACGTTTGTCCTATCTTGGCATAGATTCATTGATGTTCTGCGTGGGTTCACCGGAATTAACTCCAACATTTGTTTTCACTCTTTCTCCCCTCCCCCCATTTTCAACCCTTGACTTTCACTCTTCCATAGTTACATTTGTCTGCTTCTTACAGCCCTACTGGGACGGATTTATCATCATTTGCTAACATATCTGTCTCAAAATCTCAGCTTTGATCAGCTTGTATTTTATAACTTACATCTGTTCTACATTTAACCTTTTGTAATGCTGTTTTTCAAAAATATTACCTGAGCTAACAAAAGAATTGTACCAGAGCAAGAGCTCCAGAGTGTAGATTTAAAAAAAAAAAAAAAAAAAAAAAAAATCCCACCGAACATACCTACCTACATGACCATATTTTTATTACTCTTCCAAAGGTGACTTGTCATTAAATATATAAATCCATCATTTCCCCTCACTTCGTGGCAGGACTTCTGTTGACCCAAGGGCTTCGAGCTCCCTGTCTGCCCGTGTCCCATCATCTTGACCCTTCCTTTGCAAGGAATTCATGCCAGGGCACATGGCTGTGAACACGGTGCTTCTGCTGGGGTCCGTGGCTGGACCTGGAACCAGCTTTCCTGTCCTATTGGTCTGATCTGGAGGGGGACCAGGGGGGCCGTGCCGACCAGGGCAGGCTGTCCATGCAGCTCCTGTGGATTCCTTTCCAGCAGGTTCTGCCTTGCAAGAGGTTTGAATTCAATTTCATCTGCTTATTTTATTTTAATAAAGTTAATTTATTTTTACCGCTGAATTCTGAAATGTTTGACACCCAAAAGGTGTTTTAAAAAACCATATAATAAACATTCATGTACCCACCACCCAGCTTAAGAAATAAAATATTACAAATACAGTAGAAGGCCCTCGTGTCTCTCTCCTTTACTATATCCTTCTCACTGCTCCTCAGAGAGAACTGCCGCTCTGAATTGAGGGTACGCGTTTCTGGGTATTTCTTTATACTTTAACTCCTTATGTATGTTCTTCTACACAAGATTTTTCATATATTTCTGCTACATGCTTTCTTCATCCACGTTGATATGTGCAGCGCTAAGCAGTCATTTGCATTGTCGTAGAATGTTCCATTTTATGATGAACATTTACATTATTTCAACTTTCTTGCTATAAAGAACAGTCAATGCTTTATGAAAATTCTTCTGTATGTCTCCCAGGGTGCGTGTGTGAGAGTTTCTCTAGGCTCTTCACTGAGCGGGAATGGCTGACTCACAGGATACACACTGCTCGATTTTAGTAAATATTGCCAAACTCTTTCCCGACACGGCTGTTTGATTTTACACTCTTGTCAGTGCTTAGTGTTGCCAGACATTTTTAATTTTTGCCAACTGATAGGACTGTAATGGTATCATGCAGCGGTTTTCATTTGCAGCTATTTGCTTACTAACAAAGTTGAAATGAAATGGCATAAAGTAATATTACTTATCACAGAGCCTGGCACATAGTAAATATTCTATTAATGAAACGTTACTGTTGTGATTATTTTACTGAGCAATCATTGTATAGATGAGTGTCCAGGATCTGGAAACATACTAGCTCTAACAGGATAGATCCAGAGAAACATAAGCAGAGGAGATGATGGTGGTGGGCAGTAGCCTGTGATCCATGACTGACTTGCCGGTATCACTACCCCATGGAAAGACCGTGGTAGTGTGGTCGGGACTGCCATCTTGAACGACGCTTGCCATCTTTTCTAACTACTTTCACACCTGCTCTGAGTCAAGACTCAAAGTGGGAATGTGAAGGTCAAAGATCGGGCTCTCTTTTTTTGGCTCATGGCTTGGGGAGAGGACAGGTGGCCCTTGCTTCACCCTTGTGGTGGAGGAAATACCACCTGGGCAGCAGGGGTCTCCACAGAATCAACTGAGTCAGACCTTTGGGGGTCCCCTTCCCCACATCCAGCCTGCCCCCTAAAAAGCAGCCCTGGAGACCATGGACTTCTTTACTGGCCTTGAAAGGCTAGAATTGAGTCCTCCTTCCTACCAGGAAGCTGGAAGAAGCCATGTTTTGCGGGGCATATATGTGTCATCTAGATGACTGGTGGTGATGATATTGATGATGAAGATGGTGATGAAAAAGAGGAAGAGAAAGAGGAGGAGGAGAAAGAGGAAAGAAGCTAAGTTGTTTTTTTTTTTTTGGCTACCATGCAATTTGCTCCTTCTACATGCCAAGCGCCATATGGACATCTTACATATATTCTCTGTCATATTTGGAGCTCGTGATAACTCTGTTAAGGAGGCAGTGTTATCTCCACTTTACAGTCCCAGTAGGAGTCTAAGAAACATGAACAAGCAGACTCAGGACAGCCTGGTTTGGGGGGAAGAGGGAGTCAATATATTCCATTTTTACCTAAGGGTTTCTGTGCCCCAAACTCTCTCCCTTCTTTAAATTACTAGATTCGTTTTCTTCTGCAGAGTCATTCGTGCATTCTGTAAACTAGTCCTGTTTGGCCTTCAAACACCCAGGGCCCCAGGACAAAAACAAGTTCGCCACGAACTTGAAGCGCCATGTCTGGATCCCCCGTCTCCTTTAAGGACCGGTGTCTGGGGAGTGAGGTAGTGGCTTCAGCTCCATTCGGTAGCACCTTGGTTAAGAAAGGCGGCTGCATACCTCTGCCACCACTCTGAGGTTGAGGTCTAACCACACACCTTTTTCTCTTTTGATTTCCTGAAGACATGGGAACGGCTAAGGTTACCAAACACACCTCTTTCGATGGGGGAGAGACTTTTTTTTTTTTTTTTTTGGTTTGGTTTGGTTGTGCCGAATTCTACCCTTTGAAAAATGCAGAAGCCCATTAGAGATTAAGACTACAAACAAGCTTAAACACATCTTAACAGCATTCCAAAAGTCCCAGGTGTAGGTGGGTCAAAGCCATATCTTGTTCTCCTAAATATTTCAACAGATAGACAAACTTTTGATTGCGCTATCTGTTCGAAAAATGACTTTGAACTTTCCGCCAGTGCCGCCCACTCGGGCTTTCTTAACCCCACAGAGGGCCAGCAGCTGATAAGGGGCCTGAGTGGTCCCGGGCGGCGGGGGCCTTTCATCTCACCTCGGCTGTGTACACGAGCCGTTTGCTTAGCTTGGCTCTGCTATCCTGAGGACCTTTTAAAAATCCTCCCATTTATTAGCTAACAACCGATCTGTAAATAAACGAGGAGAAAATGTAGATTTCGGCAGTGGTAGGCGGGCAGTTCATTCTCAGGCGGGCTGATTTCTCCCTCTAGCTCCTTATTTCTCTCTCGCTTGCTCCCTGGATCCCCTCTTCCCTGCCCTCTCCTCCTCGACCCTCCCTTCCTTTCTCCTTTCCTTCCCTGCCTCCCTTCCTTTTCCTTCAGCTGCTTGCAGATAACAAAAGAAAAATCGAATAGATGGGCTGTACTTTTGATGTAGGCTTTAAGTTCCTGTATCAAGAAATAGTAAAAGCTTGGTGGCTAAGAGCCCAGACTCAGAGCCTGGACTTGACTTCTGGCAGAGTGGGTTCTCGATGTGTGACCTTAGGCAATTTACATAACTTCTCTGTGCCTCAGTTTTCTCATCAGTAAAGTGGGGACAATAACAGCACCTTCCCCATGGGGTGGTTGTGGGAACTAAAACTTAGAACAGGGCTTGGCACATAGTACACACTAAGTCTTGGCCAGTTAGTTATTACTATATTATTATTATTATTAATGTGCAGAAAGCTTGGAGGCGGTATTCATGGCATCACCAGTAGTCTCTGAAAGAGTTGTCCTCCACTGAGAGACCTTGGACAAATAGCTCCATGACAAGGATGTGAGCCCCTCTGCAGACCGGATTTCCCACAGCTGTGCCTGTGCTCTCATCCCCTCCAGGAGAGATGAAGGAAGAAGGCAGCGGATCTCCTGCCCTGTGCTCAAGAAGCTGACAGTGTTGCCTGACCAAGCCTCTCCTTCCACACTTCCATCCCCCAGCATTCGAGGGATGGAGGGCCTATCTGGTGGCAATATTTCAAATGAGGGGAGATGCTGTGATTAGGCTGATGTATCAAACCCTGTTGAGAGCTTTTGGGTCTCATCACTGGGAGGGAATGTAATCATCTCCTGGCCATGCTGTGTCCGTCGCAAGAGAATGCTGGAACCGCCCCCCCCCCCCCCCACCGCCAGCTCTCCTGGACCACGTGGGTGGAGCCAGCAGAAAATAGAACCCCAAGTCCTCCCCTCTCTTTTCTGAGTCCACCCTGAGGCCTCCAGATTCTCTGACAGCCCAGGGCAGTTTGGATGGATTCTGTTGTCTCCCCTCACGGGTCCATCACGTGATTAGAGGAAAGCCCTGAACCCATTTCTCAGAGAGGTGGAGCCAGCAGAGGTGGCTGACCCAAGATGCTGGGGCAAAGAACAGAGAACCTCTTCTGCAGACTCTGTGGAGCCCTTTCTGCAGTGCAGGAGCAGACCAGCTGAATCTGAAAGAAGCATCCCTCACGGGTTGTGTACAAACGGAAATTTTAAACATCATTTTTCTTCCTAAATGCTCAAGGGTAGCTGGCTTTTTGAAAGGACCTATAGTAAACTGATAATCTTTCAGGATATAATTTGCAGCTCAGATTACCAGAATCAAGAGGATTTCTTTTTTTTTTCTTTTTTAAGATTTTTATTGATTGATTGATTGCTATGTTGGGTCTTCGTTTCTGTGCTAGGGCTTTCTCTAGTTGCGGCAAGCGGGGGCCACTCTTCATCACGGTGCGCAGGCCTCTCACCATTGTGGCCTCTCTTGTTGCAGAGCACAGGCTCCAGACGTGCAGGCTCAGTAGTTGTGGCTCATGGGCCCAGTTGCTCCGCGGCATGTGGGATCCTCCCAGACCAGGGCTCGAACCCGTGTCCCCTGCATTAGCAGGCAGATTGTCAACCACTTCGCCACCAGGGAAGCCCAGGAGGATTTCTTAAATGAGAGCTGCACTGCGACACCTGCAACCTCCAAATGGGCTTCCCAAGCCCTAAGCAGATCTTGGGATCTGGGGTAACAGGAGGCAAAGGTCACTGAGGAAAGGGAACCACTGTCCTCGAAGATTCCCTTGCTTTAGTTAACCTTTGTGCTGGAAACTGCCTGTGCCCACAAAGTGCATTCTCCCCTTTGGCCCAGCTGGACTGTATCACCCTTGCAGTTGATTGTGGCCAGTTGACTTAAGTTTTTGCCAATAAAATGTGAGCCAAGCCACATGGGCCACTTTCAGTTCCAGGCTCTAACACATCCTGGTGCGCCTCCTGCATGTTCTCTTGCCCCTTCAGACTGGCTGGAATCTGGACAAGGCAGAGACCCATCAGACAGTGACAATGCCCCAGGGGAGGGCCAGTGACCTCCACCCCAGATCCAGCCCAGAGTGGGCCAGTTCTGGCCACGTCCATCACATGAACACTGCCTAGGGTTGCTTTTGGGCCACAGCCCCGGAGTTGAGTACTTGTAACAGAAACATTATGACCGGCAAGCCAAAAATATTTATGATCTCCCTTTACAGAGAAAGTTTGCTGATCCCAACCTCGGGGGATGGCAAGGCCACGAAAAAGGAGCTGAGTCCCTGAGCACACACATGGAACAGAGGGATTATCCACATCAGGGCCATTGTGAGATGAGGAAATGGGTGTGCTTAGCTCACTAAGCCTCTGCGGTGTTGAGCGTCCGTCGCAGCTGCATAGGGCCGGTACCAGCTCCGGTCATCTTCTCTGGGAATGGTCTCAGAGAACTGTAAGTGCTGGCTCCCACCTCCTCTGCCCACCCAGGCCCTACAGTCTATTCGGCACTGTTGCTGGAAACCATATCAGGACACCCTAAGGAGAAGCCTGGCACACCGTAGGCACTCTGTAAAATGTGGAGATACAGCAATCCCACTTCTGGGGATATACCCAAAGGAAATGAGACCTGGATATGGAAGAGATATCTGCACTCCTGTGTTTAGAGCAGCATTATTCACAAAAGCCAAGATATGGAAACAGCCTAAGTGGCCATCAAGAGGTGTATGGATAAAGAAGATATGCTTTATACATATACAATGGAACTTATTCATCTGTGAGAAAAAAGGAAGTTCTGTCAAATGAGACAACATGAATGGACCCTGACGGCCTTATGCTAAGTGAGGTAAGTCAGACAGAGAAAGAAAAGTACTGTATGATATCACTCATATGTGGAATCTAAAAAAAGCCAGGGCTTCCCTGGTGGCGCAGTGGTTGAGAATCTGCCTGCTAATGCAAGGGACTCGGGTTCGAGCCCTGGTCTGGGAAGATCCCACATGCCCTGGAGCAACTGGGCCCGTGAGCCACAACTACTGAGCCTGCTCGTCTGGAGCCTGTGCTCCGCAACAAGAGAGGCCGCGATAGTGAGAGGCCCGCGCACCGCGATGAAGAGTGGCCCCCGCTCGCCACAACTAGAGAAAGCCCTCGCACAGAAACGAAGACCCAACACAGCCAAAAATAAATAAATTAAAAAAAAAAAAAGCTAGTTTAAGATGAAAAACCAAAGATGAAAAAATTGTTATTTACCAATTTATAATTAGGTCAATCATATAAATAAATTTTTAAAACTAAATAAATAAATAAAAATAAAAAAAGCTAAACCCATAAAAACAGAGAGAAAAATGGTGGTTGCCAGGGCATGGGTTTGGGGGAATAGGACAGATGTGGTTTAAGCATACAAACTTGCAATGAGTAGTAAATAAGCCCTAGAGGTCTCATGCACGGTAGAGTGAATATCGATGACAATATTGTATTATAATCATCAAACTTGCTAAGAGGCTAGAACTTAATTATTCCAACCACTAAAAAGAAATGATAATTACGGAACGTATAGAGGAGCTAATTATAGCTACAATGGCAATCATATCACAATACATAAATGGATCAAGTTAACATGCCGCACACCTTAAATTCTCACAATGTTATGTGTCAAATATATTTTCATTGAAAAAAATGTATTGAATGAATCAACGAGCTGGAGAGTAAAAGAAAGAAGGTCAAGAGAAGAGAAAGGGACACCAGGGCACTCTTGCCAATGTAGAACAGCAGATGAGTTTTTTTTTTTTTTTTTTAATTAATAGCTACTTTATTTATTTATTTATTTATTTATTTATTTTTGGCTGTGTTGGGTCTTCGTTTCTGTGCGAGGGCTTTCTCTAGTTGCAGCAAGCGGGGGCCACTCTTCATCGCGGTGCGCGGGCCTCTCACCGTCGCGGCCTCTCTTGTTGCGGAGCACAGGCTCCAGACGTGCAGGCTCAGTAGTTGTGGCTCATGGGCCCAGTTGCTCCGCGGCATGTGGGATCTTCCCAGACCAGGGCTCGAACCCGAGTCCCCTGCATTAGCAGGCAGATTCTCAACCACTGCGCCACCAGGGAAGCCCAGCAGATGGGTTTTGAATGCAGTGACACCTTGGTCTGGTACACACAAGCTGCGCGGCCTTCAGCAAGTCATTTTACCTCTCTGAGCCTTACTTTCTCCATCTGTAAAAAGGGGATGGAAAGACTGAATCATGCAGTGTTGTCGTCAGGATTAGAGATAACAAGAGTAGAAGGCATAATGTAGAAGTCTTGGCTGTGGTTGTCGGACATTATGGTTGTCCACAACGTGGTAGTTTCTCTGCCATCAGCCACGAAGGAAGTGGAAAAAAACACGTACCCCTAAGAACTTTCGCAAAGTCCTGGAAGTAAATACCACTTACAAGAGATTATCGTCCTCTGAGTCATCATGTTATCCTCTAAATTAATTTGTACCCACAGGCCTCAAATGATAAGCAAGATGGCGCAACTACTAGGACAGCCATATTAACTCAGGGGGTGTCAGTTATATTTCCTACGTAAGAAAGTGCTTGCTTTGTTATGTAAGAATGTGTTGCTTTGAGTAGCTAGAATGAAGCCTGAAATTCTATGATTCTGAAAGCTAGGTGGGTTTCTGCTTGGCCTCTCCAGTGGGAAGAAGTTACTAAGTGTCGTAATAGCAAGTTCCAAGTAAGGAGATGACAAGAAGTGCGTGTAAGTGTTGAGAAGACAGGGCATCCGGGGCAGGTGTCATCAGGGGCAGATTTGTTGAAATAGATGCACTTTGAGTGGTATAGCGTGATGATCCAATTAGCTGTCCTTTGCTGAACACAGACGTGTTCTAGGAGCTGCAGTGGGTACTCTGAATTTTTAGCCAACATACAAGGTAGGTACTGATTATTCTCCACCTTCTACAGATGAGGAAACTGAAACTAGGAGAAGGGACGTTGCTTGATTTGGAACAAACAACTGATAATGGTGGGGTCTGGATTCAAACCCTGGTCTGTAGGACTCTAGGACCCACAGCCTTGTCTAAAATATAGTATTTTCTAGGGCCTGCACCTCTCTATGATCCAAAGCCACAAATAGTAGGCAATGGTGGATACACTCACACATTTTAAAAAATTTAATTAGTTACCCGTATTTAAAAACTAGGAGACTTTATGTTGAATTCTAGACATGGGGCTTATTGTGGCCAGTCAGAAGATCTGACAACATAGTGTATGAATTGCCCCTCAACAATGACTGCCTGGAACCAAGTAGAGGCTGCTCCCTACAGGAAAGACAAACAAGAACCAATTAGCCACAGTCCTCACCATTCCCTATTGTCTAGTCTCTGCCATGGTCACTCATTTTCTTTCCTTCCTGGTCCCTGTGGGTATTTGAGTTCAAGATCCCTGCCCTAGACTCTTGAGGTCCCTACCTCAAGGAAGCAATAGCAGTATCGTCTTGCCCTTTAGAGCACGCGGAGATGGGAATGGTGGGTGGAGGAAGTACTGCACTGTGGATAAGTGACACAGTTTGTTCCAACAGGCAGAAGTCTTTTCTTGAGTGAGCACCATCTTGCCCTCCCCCCCACACCCCACCCCACCGCCCCAGGGGCTCAAGAATCTCTTAAAGCAGCTTGTTATCCCACTTCCCTTGGCCAGAAGCCCTCAGTGGCTCCTATTGAACCCATTTTATTTATTTCACTTGATCTACAAAGAGTCCAGACTCATTATAGACCCTGGTAAATGCTTTCCCCCCGCCAGCTCTATAGGGAGATCTGCTAACTTGATCAAGAGACCCAAACTTTAATTTTTCTTATACAGCTAAAGCTATAGGGTGGGTGGAGGGGAGTAGAGAAGGGAGAGGGAAGAAGTCTTAAAACAGTATCGTTATGATTTCCCTTTGCCTAGAGGAAGAAACCGTGTTGCTTCAATTTTGGCATGAGTTAAACTCGATGCAAACATCGCTGTAAATGGGTCAGGCAGTCAAGAAAGCCAACAGTTGGCCGCATTTGTGCTAAATCCAGTCTTTTTGTTTTTGCCAGAGGAAGAAAAAAATTCTAATTTCTATCAGTCTAAATTGAGTTGGGGAACATTATCAGCTGGAAGGACCCTTCTGATTTGACAGGCCCCACTGTATGATGATTAATTACTTCTCAGCTTCATTGGACTTTTCTAATTTCCTTTTGCCACTGGCTGGAGGCACCGTGCGATAAGTACTGCTCTTATTATTTTGTGCAAAGGAAAATGTCTATCACGGTCTGTCGTACAAGCGAGAAGAATAAAAAGACAGCCGATCAGGAAACTTGCAAACTCCTCTATCTTTATTTGGTCTCCCCTGGCCTCCCTTCCTCACTTGTTCGAAAACAGAGATGGCCACACACGGTTTCCTGTCAAAATAAGAAGATAAAATCATAATCTCTATCAGAGTACTTGACATTTGGAAATTTGTATAATGATTTCACGGGATTTAATCCCCCAGCTCACCACAAATCCTCCTCCAAATGCAAATGCAACTAAAATATTATACCGAGAGATGCAGGGCCATTCTTCTTCACCAGCGCATTTATTTGGTCATAAATTCAACTTGAGGGATTGCCTTATTGTATACAATACTGAAATGAGAACAATAATAATAACGATGTTAATAATAATTATTATTAAAGAACCATAATTGAATTTGGAAAGAGAACATTTTTCTAAGCGGACCAAACACCTGAATTATAATGTGTCGGTTTCCAGGGGCCTCTTGCCTCAGCACATGACAGCTTACATGGCTGGTGGGCTGGCTCTCTCCCTAGGATGATCACAGACTCTGCTGGAATGGACAATTGAGACTCAGCAGAGGCTGTTTGTTTTCCTGGAGAGGAGAGATATGAAAATGTATAAAGGATCCCACTTCTGCAGCCCCTTCTGCCTGCCGATCCTCAGGCCTGGGCTGATACAGAGTTCAGGGACTCTCAGGACATGTTTACTGAAGCTCACCCAGGAAAAGCTCCATTGAGCAAGTCACAGCGGCATTTTTCTACGTCCCGGGCTGCTGCCGAGGGGGCTACTGCTTGCTCAAGGAGTCTGACTTCAAAGCAGGGGTGCAAGAGAAAAAGCTGAGAGCGCTGAGGGCAGGGCTGGAGGCCCGAGGCCCTGGGTTCCTGCCACAGCCCTGCACTGGCTTCTGAATTCTGCCTGTCTGCTGCTGCCGCTTTGTTTGTTTATCTTTGGCGGGATGGGGAGCAGGCTGGGAATTGCTGAAAGAGAAAGAGCTATTTAACTTGTTTTTTTTTTGAATAACAATACTAGCATGTATTTAGTGAGCACTACGTGAGGGCACTGTGCTAATTATGTACCTTATCCCACGTGGTCTGTGCAGTCCACTTGACGTTGGTACCATTATGAACCCATTTTACAGACAGGAACACTCGGGCATCAAAGTTAAATGTCTTGCCTGGGATCACGTAGCTAGTAAAAGACAGAGCCAGCGTTTGACCCCAAGACTGTCATTCTTTCAACCTCTCTGCTCTGCTGTCTCCTATTTCTCTCTTTTAACTTTTGCAAAAGCCCTGATGATAGTGTGTGGGGTGAAGAATACTGGCTGGATAAACAGGATTTGCTATTTTATTCGCATACTCCATCATGATTCTCTCATTTATGTCTCTATTTGTTCCCTAAACATTTATTGAGCACTTATGGTGCTAGATGTTTTACTAGGCTCGAGGGATCCCCAGATAAAATCCCCAAGGTACTTGCCCTCAGGAAGCTCACTCTAACAAATGGCTAAAACTTAAAACCCAGAGCAAGAAATGCTATAATACAGATGCATAAGAGTGACAAATTTTGCCTGAGGGAATGGGGAGGTTTGCAAGAGGGACTGACATTTGACCTGAGCCTGGAAGGGCCTTCCAGGCAGAGAGAACCATCTGGGCAAAGACTAAAGAAGTAAGTAAGCCTGGTGAGGGTAGTTTGTGCGGTCCTTGAGTAACCGAGAGGACAGATCCACCGGAAACTAAGACTGGGAAAGTATCGAAGGCCAGACCATGAGGCTTACTAAGGAGTCTGACGCTAGTTTAATCTCTGAAATGGACTGTTTGTGATCTCAGGCAAGTCCCTTCCCATCTCTGGGCCTCAGTTTCCCTATCTCTACAATGCAGTCATTAGCTTAGACGAGAGATTGCAAACCAGTGACCCATGGCTAGATCTGGGCCACACATGAGTTTTCTTTGGTCTGCATGTTTCTTTCTTTAACAGAGAGCCACCATTCAAGAGTTCACATCAAAATCCAGGTCTCTAGCTACTTTTGAAAATAAAGCCAGAACAGATGGCACCTACTTTCCCACGCAGCCAGAAGTGGCTGGAGTGAAGAAGCAGATGCATTGCTCAGGTGAACGGAGTGCTTTCCAGTTTGCCACAGTCTCCGCCACTCCCTATCATATGCCCAACACCAAGGCCAACTAAATATGGTCATGTGTCCTCACGCTGGTATTGTTGATTAGTGTTTTTTCTTAGAGGAAATATACCTCTATAACCATGATGCTAACAAAAGTGGGAAACAAAATCTAGTCCAAGAAAGGACCACATTTTAAGAAAAATATTCATATTTTCATATTGAATTAAAGAAGATTTCTGTATATTTTCTAGACAAACAAAGGTGTGCCTGGGTTGAAAGAATTCAGTTGTATTCATTCAATGTTCCTGCTGGCATCTGAGTCTGAACCCTGGGCTTCGTATGTCTATAAAACTTCACTCTGGGTCCTGAGGAAACCTGCTGTGGAGCCCTGGAGTTGGGGTTCGGCCAGCAATATGGCCCTACCAGAGGGCCAGGGCGAGAAGCAGATTGCCAGTCACTTTGTCCACCTCCCAATGTGGCCCATTATGCATGAACCCTCTCTGGCTTTATTGAGAGGTGTGTAAGTCACTTGGGTGGGGAGAGCCTCCAGCTACCAACTGACCCTACTGGAAGAAGGAATCCTTCATCCACTGGCACCTGGCACCCAACCCCCAGCAGCCCAGGAAGAAAGACATGGCAGGGACCTTGGAATGGCACAGGTGAAGCATCCTGTGTGACACATGGTCTGCTGAGGTGAGCTCTGGTAAACTATAGCTTTGATTTGCCAATCAGTACACTTCTCCCCTGTGAACCTTCAACTTCCCTGGATCTATGCCCTTGTCTCTGTAACCTTGTGGTGCCTGCCCCTTGACTCTGTGTGACTTGCGTTGGTCACTAAGATGTTAGCAAACACAAGGCAAGCAGAGGCTTGAAATGTGCTTATGCGTCTTCTCTTCTCCTCTTGCCCTTCTGCCTTCTCCACGAGAACACACCCAGGCCAACCTGCTGGAAGATGTGACTCATGGAACAGAGCCCAGATCTCCAGTTGTCCCAGCCAAAGCCTTCCTAGGCCCATGACATCCAGCCTACACTGAAACCTGGGAGAAAGCCAGCCCAAATCACCCTTAGCCAACCCACAGCTGACCCCATACTCATGACTTGGGACAGATGAGAGCAGAAGAAACTCCCCATCAACTAGCAAACTCAGAAGCTGAGGAAATGCTTATTGCTTAAGCCGTTTTTGGAGTGGCTTGTAACACAGGATTCTTATGGCAACAGATGACTGATAGACCCTCCCCACAAGGATGTTTCTTCCCCAACAGCGCAATCCTTCCACCATGTCAGCAGCCCCTACCTCTTGTCCCCAGGCTGACTCCTAGAAGATGAAGTGGGTCCAGAGCCCAAAGTGGTGTCTTTCAGAGGTGGGTCTGGGGTTTAACTCTGCCCATTCCCAACTCTATTGCCTTTCACCAGCACTTTATTTTTTGAAGCCTCAGTTTCCTCATCTGTTTAATGGGAAGAATAGTAATACAAACAGTGCTGGCTTTATAGAGCTGTTGTGATGATTAAATGAAAAAGGCAAGTAGAAAGAACATTCAGCCCAGTGCCTACCATGTGGTACATGTTCAATAGTAATCAAACCAGTCTCACTCCCACCCCTTCCCCTTTCTTCTTTCTAATAATTTTCTCAAACTCTTGGTGGAGTTTCATCCTTTCTCCACACAGCAGTGGGCACCCAGTCAACGCTTTCAACCTGTACTGAGTGTGGTGATGTCAGAGCACACACCTGCAGAATTTCCCTGTGGCAAGAACCACAGACAACGCCTAGTTACCATGAGCCTGGGATTCCCCACCGCCTTCCTCATTTTCAGTAGGTCGCTGAAGATGGCCATAAGCACACTCTGACATGCCAGACATCACTTTGCACTTAGGAAACATAATCAGCAACACATCTAGAAGTCAAGGTTTGTCCCCAAGAGAGGCTGATGGTGCAGAAAAATGAGATTCTTTGTGTGGTGTAAACACCAGTGCTTCCCAAAGTGTGCACTGACAGAATGTTTCTCCATGGTACCCCCTAAAGAAATAAATGATAGATAGATAGATAGATAGATAGATAATAGATGATAGATAGATAGATACATAGATACATAGATAGATAGATAATAAATAGATGATAGATAAAAATAGGACAATCCAAGGAAAAATAACTTTGATAAATTCTGAGCCAAACAGACTTTGTGGAAGGACTTCTCAGAGACATTCAAGGATAATGTGTATTATTTCTCTCCAGCAACGAGGTAGAGAATGTTGTGTTTTTTAAAAAGTGATTTGACCACACAGCCCTCCATTTTGGAGTGAGACCAATAGCCCGTGGAATATCCTTTTGGGAAACGGAGACTCGAACTCCAAGTTGGTAGCGCGGCTGCCATCGCAGACGAGCCATCCCCACCGGCAGGTACTTCTCTGCCTCGTGGGAGACGCGGGGTGCAGTCACTGTTCTCCCTCTTACCGTCCCTGGCTCTTTTGTTTGGGTCTCTCCTTACTCCCCTGTTTGTTTGGCCACCAATAAGAGCTGAAAGTTTGACTTCCCTTGGTTATGGGTTTGTTTGTTTTTTTCTCTTCTTAGAGTGAATTGTGCAGGCAGATGCGGGCAATTCGTTACTCCTCCCTGGTAGTGTGAACGCCCAAGAAGGCAGAGGTCCCTTCTTTGTGATGGAATAAAGCGGGGATACTAGAAGCATTAGTCCTTCTTCATCATCCCCCAATCACATGAGGTTTAAATGGAATTCTGTCAGGGTCACCGACATGATTTTTTTTTAAACAGGCACACAAGATACCATTACATTTCATCTTAGGACAATTGTTCTCTGAGCAAAGTGTGTTATTTTCCTGTAGGTAATCCCCTTACCAGATTGTGGATTTTCCATGTTTAACATCAGCCGCGACAACCAAAAAGCAACGAACTGTGTTATTGACAATGTTTTAATTACAATATATAAAAGATCCAAGACAGCAAAGACGAGAAAATTATCTGCCTGACGTGGCATTTGTATGTTTAAGAAAACTCACAGTGGCGGTTCTAGCACGACGCATATATATAATTTTTTCTGCTAATGCTAAAAATTCTATGGGATTGCTTTAAAGGAAATAATAACATTAATAGAAATGATTGTCCCTGGCAGCACGATAAATGAAATTAGAAGCTCTTAGAATTGTGGGCTTGCAACAATGTTAGTGTGAAATATAATCGTTGGATTGCTTTGTTCTTTTTTCCAATAAAAGGTGGAAGCTTTTGAGTATTGTTATTAGGCGAGTTAAGCTGGGCTTCTGTACAGCATAGTTTTGTGTGTCTGAACCAGCAGAAGCTTTTGAAGTCCCACGATTCCTTCTGCTTGCTAATTCTTCCATTTGTTTGATTTTTGGTACAAAGAAAATGAAAGAATATGATGAGATTATGGCATTTTAAGTCAATATTTATTAAAAAATCAATCTAGATGAAAATCTGCCCATCCCTCTAATTAGATGAGGCAACTTGAGGTTGATTTTTAATTGCAAAAGTAATTACACGGAGCAGATAGCCAGTGACATTTGATTATCTAGGTGATTGATTAAAAAGCCGAGCTCACCAAGCAGATTGCCAGCCAGGGAATCCAGACAAAAGAGCAAATTAAAAAAGTTGTCCTGTTAGTAATCACAAAATTCAAGGATGAAATTACAGAGCCAAACACCTCCATTGCCCCCTCATCTTCATCACTCACTCCACTCGCATTCACTCCAATGCCTGATAAAGAAATGGATTAGTGTGAAATTAATTGAAGAAGGAAAAAGAAGGGGGGAGGACCGAATTCACGGCTGAGCATAGGGCTTTTAACAAGTTGGAACAAATTTCTCCAGTTTTATAATAAACTTTTCTGTTTTGGCAAGAGAGATGTTTTCATAAAGGATCTTTTCAGAATGTTTGATGATATTAATTTATCTATTAAGAGAGAGGGAGGGGAAAAAGATCTCACTTTCTAGCAGAATAGGATATTAAGATGTCTTGCTTGTTCTTCATTTCATTATAACATGAAAGCCTGGGGAACAGGCTGTACATTTGGCAAGAGAATCCTTGGATTTGTAAACAGCCCTAGCTGACATATTGGGCAGAATAATGAAGGGGCTTCCCGGTCATTCAGAGGGACCCTGGTGGGGTCCACTTGAGGATATTGTGGATAAAGGTGGAAGGGTATATACCAGAGCAGTCCCCAAGAGGACCTTGGGTCTGGCTCACAGCGATAATTCCAAGTCCCAAGGAGTACCAGAAAAGCAAAAGGGAAACTGAGGCAGGGCCCCCCAGTGCAGCTCGGGCAGCCCTGAGAGCTCTGGCCGCCTCCTCACGACTGCCCGTCAGCACTGCTATGGGTAGGATGTAATGAAGCAGTCAAGAGATAAAGTCCAAATCACTGCTAACATCTATCCTTCTGCTTTGTCAGCAGATACCGTCCAGGCAGAGTTGGATGGGAGCGATGTGCTCCTTACAACCCTCCGGGGCAGCTGATTTCAGCTAATTCCAGGGTCCAGAGCCTGCAGGTGCCACAGAGAGATGCTATGTCAATAGACAGATGCTTGGATTCCCAGCCTCTGATACTAGTTAATGTAACCCCCTCCTTGTATTCACTATTTTGCTTTTTCGAAAACCCATTTATTCCTTCAACACATCCTTTTGGTAAGGGAGTTTGATATTATGGTTAAGAGTTCAGGCTCTTAGAAAACAATTTAGCATCGTCCAGGGCAACTGGAGTTACACACACCCTCTGACCTAGCAATTCTTCCACTAGGCATGCATCCTAGAAAAACATGTGCAATGTACACCAGCAGACATAGGCAAAAACACTCATAGCAACAAGGTTCTTATAGCTGCTGAAAACTGGGAACAGTCCAAATGCCCATCACCTGAAAAATGGATAAATAAATTGAGGTATATCTTTCAATGGCATACTACGCACACATAAACTTTCACAGTCACAACATTAGCCCAAGCAGCAAGACACGAAAGAATATTTACTGAGTGATTCCATTTACATCAAGCCCAAAGTCAAGGAAAGCTAAATTACATTGTCTAAGAATCTATAGGTGGTCCAAGGAGAGGAAGGATTATAATCAGGGAGGAAGTGCAGTGAGTCTTTGGGGTATTTGCAATGTTTTAGTTTTATTTTTTGTCAGTGGTGGTGGTTATCAACTGTTTGCCCCACTGTACATATATGTTTCTTGGTTTTTTTTCTGAATGTAGGTTATCTTTCACACATGCACACACATACTGGTAAATATATATATATATATATATATATATGAATTTAAAAATAGATGCTCGACAAATTCATGGCAAGAAGGGAAAGTAGACTGAAGATGTGGTACTTTGGTAATGTTTGGCAATGTGGTACTGTAATGTTTTATTTCTTTTATTTCAAAAAAACCCCTCCAGTTTAGTTTTTATGTTTGAGTTCTTTTGTTTAAAAGACTTGTAGCAAATATGGCCAAATCTTAACAAACATAAATTCTAGTTCATGGGAACATGGATATTTAAAATGTATCCATTACACAATTTTCTTTTTCAAGAATTCTGAAAAGAAAAAAGAAACTACTTACTGCATATGAAAAAAACACTAATAAGGACCCAGGCTGAGTTCTGTGGGAGCCAAAAGAGGAAGAACATGATTTGCCTGAGGTGAGCAGAGAAGGTTTCCAGAGGAGGTGCCACTTGAACAGAATCTTGGCAGATAAGTAGAAGTTCACCAGATAGATGCAGAGGATGAGGCAATCGAGTGGAAAAGAATATAGCAGTATGAGTAGATTGCAGACAACTAGTGCTACTAGAAGACCCATATGGGCCTCATTTTCCCAATCTGTAAAATGGGCCATTTTCCATCTTTCACATACCAGGCTCCAGAAAATATGGACACTAAATTTAGCAAAAGCAGTGAAGATCCTGGGCTTTTTTTTTTTTTTTTTTTTTTTTAAATTTATTTATTTTATTTTATGTATTTATTGTTTGTGGCTGCGTTGGGTCTTCGTTGCGACGTACGGGCTTTTCTCTGATTGTGGCAAGTGGGGGGGCTACTCTTCGTTGCGGTGCGCGGGCTTCTCATTGCGGTGGCTTCTCTTGTTGCGGAGCACAGGCTCTAGGCGCACATGGGCCCAGTAGTTGTGGCTCGTGGGCTCTAGAGCGCAGGCTCAGTAGTTGTGGTGCACGGGCTTAGTTGCTCTGCAGCATGTGGGATCTTCCCGGACCAGGGCTTGAACCCATGTCCCCTGCATTGGCAGGCGGATTCCCAACCACTGTGCCACCAGGGAAGCCCCGATCCTGGGCTTTTTAACAATTTTTATTTATTTATTTATTTATTTATTTATTTATTTAATTATTTTTGGCTGCACTGGGTCTTCATTGCTGCACGCGGGCTTTCTCTAGTTGCAGCGAGCGGGGGCTATTCTTCGTTGCGGTGCACAGCCTTCTCGTTGCAGTGGCTTCTCTTGTTCTGGAGCACAGGCTCTAGGCACATGGGCTTCAGTAGTTGTGGCTCATGGGCCCTAAGGCACAGGCTCAGTAGTTGTGGCGCATGGGCTTAGTTGCTTAGTTGCATGTGAGATCTTCCCGGACTAGGGCTTGAACCCATGTTCAAGCCACCAAGAACAATGCAGTGAACCCTGCACTGGCAGGCGGATTCTTAACTACTGCACCACCAGGGAAGTCCCAAGACCCTGGGCTTTTGACACAGCCTGCCCAAGTTCAAGTGCAGCTCCTTGGGCAGACAGTCAATCTCCCTGTGCTCCTCCTGCCTTGTCTGTACAAATAGTGATAACAGTACTTCAGTATTTACCTTGTAAAACTTTGGTAAGGATGCAATGAACTCATACACTTAAAATATATACATCAGTGCCTGGCAGATATTAAGGTCTATGGGAGGATTTATCTGTTGATTCTCAGATATCTGTGACATCCATTCATGACTTTTTCAAAAGTTCTGGCCGTTTCATTGCCTCTCTCCACAACGATTTCACAGGCTCAAGGATTCTGCCATGTTCACCAGGGGAATTCTCATAACCCCGGTGCTCATCTCACCCAGGTCACCTGATGATTGTGCTTCCAGATTTGCCAAGTATCCCCTCTCCATAGCTACCCCTCCTCCTTTAATAGCTCTTTTTCGCGGGGATCTCATTCATTCTTACTTGTCTGAGTTTTCCCTTCTTGTCGTTACTGTCAGCCAAATTCTCCGAAGGCCACAAGCAAAGATCCCCCAAATCCATACTCAATTACATTGCCCTCTCGAGGGGATGGAGACTAGTCCGGGAGATAACAAGAAAGATACCACTGTTGGCTTTTCCTTTTTTCAGGGCTTTGGAGCAGGGCTTCTCTCCTCTCTGTTAGCCACTGTTAGGTAAATGTTCCCAGGCAGGTGCCCTCTGTCCATGGGTAGGAAGCAGTTACTGGTGAGGCTGAGGGTGAAGTCTTCCGAGGGCAGTGCCCAGAGGACGAGTGGAGGGGCGTCTTTTCCTGATGCACACTTGGACTTTGACATTGGCGAGGTGGGCAGGAGCTTGGGGTTTGATCCTGGGCTATCAGAGCTGGGGGGAAACATAGCAAGAGCTGGTCCAGCCCCCTCAAGACACAGATGAGGAAACGGAGGCCCCGAGAAGGCAGAGCTGGGAGCACAGCCAAGCTTCCTGATTTCCAACCCATTGCTCTCTCTCTCTGCCACGTTGATTAGCTCAGCTTTTCACCCCCATCTCTAGGGGCAGTAAATTGATGGCAAAAAAGTCCCCAATTTTTCATGCCTTTCTATAAACACATTATTTGCAATGTCATTGCAGCTCCTCACATCGAGAAGTAAAGTCTGTTTCCCCACCAAAATCCGTATTAGTTTGTAGGGCTGCCATAACAAAGAACCATATAGACTGGGAGGTTTCAACAACAGAAAAGTAAGCTCTCATATTTCTGTAGGCCAGAAGTCCAAGATCAAAGCGTGGGCAGGGTTGGTTTCCTCTGAGGCCTCTCTTCTTGCCTTGCAGACGGCCACCTTCTCCCTGAGTCCTCACATGGGCTTCCCTCTTGCATGTCTGTGTCCTAGTCTCCTCTTCTTATAAAGACACCAGTCAAAATGGATTAGGGCCCTACCTACATGACTTCATTTTACTTTAATCATCTTTTTAAAGGCCCTCTCTCCAGATACAGTCACATTTTAAGGTACTAGGGGTTAGGACTTCAATATATGAATAGGGGCTGAAATTGTGACTGGCTTTGGCCAACAGAATATGGCAGAAGCGATGGTGCCAGCTCCAAGCCTAGGCCTCATAAGACCTTGCATGCTTCTTAGAACTCTCAGTGCCACCACCAGTGAACACGCCCGGACAAACCTATTGGCCACATGGAGCAGAGGGGGAAGGCCATCCTAGATCGGCCAATAGCCAGCTAACTCCCAATATGTGAGTGAACACAGCCAAGAGCCACAAAATAGACCCACAGGTGACCAGCCAGCTGACCAGAGACACCTGAGTGTGCCTAGCCCGGCCCAGCAGAACCACCTATCCACCAAGCAGACCCATGAGCTTTTAAGCCACTGGGTTTGTGTTTGTTTAGTATGTGGCATATTATGGCAGATAACATTAACCCACATTGATTTTATTCATTGAACGGTTTACTCTGGCCGGATACTGTTAAGCACTTTGAATGTATTAGCTCATTTAACTATTCTATTCGCATTTTTCAGATCAAGAACCTGAGGCAAAGAGAATGTGTGACTTGCCCAGGGTTGCATAGTGTGTTTGCTAAAAGAATCAAGATTGGAACTTAGGCAGTCTGGTTCTAGAACCCATGTTCTTTGATCATACTCTATGGTGCTTTTCTGTTATTGCTTAAGATGAATTATTTCTCTTCTACTGAAGTTATCAATAGATTTGACAGGAGAGCAATTCCCAGGTCCCACATTCCTGACTCCAGGGTGGCCTCTTCGTAAGGAAGCCAGGGAGGGGATGAGCAGTGGTGAAGATCTTCTTCCTAATCACTTCCGGTGTATGACCTGAGGTCAGCAAGTTAATTTTTCTCCCCTGTATCTAGAATAGTAGGAAGGTTGGGAGCTATTTTCACGAGGGCAATGGTGGTGAATGAGGCATGTCTAGACCAGGCTGCTCTTGGAATGAGAAGTTTCTGCGTCCCAGCTGTTTCGTAGGCCTCCAGAGTTTCCTTGGTTCCTGCTAGCCCCAAGACCCACCCCCTTCATCTCCCATCAATTTTGTAACCCTTATACCTTTCCTATAAAACATTTGTGTTCCATCAGCCAAACTGATTAACACCAAGAACAATCACCATGTCACCAATTGTATTTCATTCATTCAACAAACATTCATTGAGCACCTACTGTATGCCAAGTGCTATTCTAGGTGCTGCGGATACAGCAATGAATAAAGCACACGAATCCCGTGCTCTCATGGAGCATACGTTCTCGTAAACATGAGCCCTTTCCTGTTAAATGTGTTTGTGGGAAATGCAAGTACATCTCATCCTTCAAGGCAGCCAGATGATCAAGACCTTCAGAGTCAGTCCAGTCTGGATTTAAATCCTATAGAAAGGTCTTTAAAACTTCACATCTGAACCCCAAAATGAATTAGAATTTTTACTTCTGTCTATCCTATCTGGTTTATCTCATTAGAAAGACATTCTTAACGGTGTGATGTTTAAACAAGTCCATCAGCTTCTCCAAGCCTCACTTGTCTCTTTACGTGGAGTGTTGCAATTCCTAGGTTTCAGTAATAGCAGCTGTCTCTTAAGTAACTAAGTTCCAGGCATTTTTCTTACTATTAAATGTTGTCCTTGTCCCAATTCCAGGAGATAGGTACTATAATTCGTCCTAAGGCTGGCCACTTGCGGGTCTGCTTGAAGATCTGCTCTCTGACCCCACCCTTCTTCCCCTGTTCTGCTCTGCATTCAGGGAACTGAACTCGATAAACGGTTTCTCAGACTTCCTTGCCTCCTCCAAGGTACTGGCTCCCATGAGATGGCCCTGAATCCTGGACTCTGAAATGCCATCTTCCCCCTTGTCCCTTAGCCCTTGGGGCAGTAATAACTTCTTAGTGCTAATCTCTGTGTTTTCTCACTGCACCTGTTTGGTGTCTTAGCTCTAGCTCTTCCACAGCTATATATGTAAATATATATATTATGTGGGTGTGTATACACACACGCATTTGCATATATACATGCACATACATACATATGTATCAATATGATTTCTGTGTGTATATATATACACAGGCATACAGCAGAAGCTGTATCACCTTTTAATTTTTTTTTCTTTTTTTATTGAAATATAGTTGATTTACAGTGTTGTGTTAGTTTCAGGTATACAGCAAAGTGATTCAGTGCTATGTATATTTACATATATATAAAAATATATTCTTTTTCAGATTCTTTTCCATTACAAGATATTGAATATAGTTCTTTGGGCTATACAATAGGTCCTTGTTGTTTCTCTATTTTATGTATAGTAGTGTGTATCTGCTAATCCCAAACTCCTAATTTAATTTTAATTTTTATCTGAATATTCTTTTTTAAAAAATTATCATACAGTAGAATTAACTTTTTTAATGTATGGGTTCATCTAACCACCATTACAATCAGGACACAGAACAATTTCATCACCGCCAAAACTCCCTCTTACTATCTACTATGGGAGTTGTAATAGTATCCCCCTTTTCATTACTAATATTGGTAATTTGTGTCTTCTATAATTTTAGTCAGTCTTGGTATAGGTATAGCCATTTTTGGTCTTTTCAAAGAAACAGCTTTTCTGTTTTTGATTTCATTGACTTCTGCCTCTTTCTGCTTGCTTGCTTTCGTTTTCTTTTTCTTTTTCTTTTTTTTAGTTTCTTCAGGCAGAGGCTTAGATTCTTAATTTGAGAACTTTCTCCTTTTCTTAATATAAACATTTAATGCTATAAATTTCCCTCTAAGCACTGCTGTATCTGCATCTTACAAATTTTGAAATAAGGTGTTTTTGTTTCTGTTCAGTTCAAAATCTTTTCTAATTTCCCTTGAGACTTCCTCTTTGACTTGTGGGTTATTTAGGACTGTGTTGTTTCATTTCCAAGTGTTTAGTCCAAGATCTTCCTGTTATTCATGATTAACTTCTGTTCTTGTTCCTTTGTTTCTCTTTTCCTGCCCTCTTTTGGGTTGTTTGAATATTTTCACATTTCATTTTAATTTTTCTATTGTGTTTTTTTATCACACCTCTTTGTTTAGTTTATTTGTTTCTCTAGAGATTACAATATGCATACTTAACTTTTATAGTTTCCTTAGGATTGATAGCTTACCACTTACAGTGGTAGAAACCTTACCACTGTATAGGTACTTTTACCCACCTTCCTTTATATCATAGGTGTTTTATATATTATATCTACATGCATTGACAACTCCATCAAACAATGTTATGATTTTTGCTTTCAACAACCGGACACATTTTAAAGAATTTAAGAGAAGAGTAATCTATTATATTTTCCCAGATACTTACCGTTTTTGTTGCTCCTCCTTCATTCCTGATGTTCTAGGTCTCCTTCTAGAGTCATTTCCTTTCTGTCTGAAAAATTTCCTTTTGCAATTATTTTAGAGCTTGTCTGCTGGCAATGAATTCTTTTATTTTGCTTCATTTGAAAATGTTTATTTCACCTTCATTTCTGAAGGATATTTTTGCTGGTTATGGAATTCTGGGTTGGTATTTCTTTTCTTTTAGCACTTTAAAAATGTCATTCTTCTTTTTTCTGGCATCCTTGGTTTCTGATGAGAAATTCACAATCATTCTAATTGTTGTCCCCCTACAGGGAATGTATCATTTTCATCTGGCTCATTTAAATATTTTTTCTTTGATCTAGTTTTCAGCAGTTTGATTGTGATTATTTTAGGTTTGCCTGTTTAAGGGTCACTGAGCTTCCTGAATCTGTAGGTTTATGTCTTTCATCCTCACTCACTTCTCTGTCATCTCATTCTGCTATTGAGCCCATTCAGTGAGTTTTTCATTTCATTTCCTTTTCTTTTAATTCTAAAATTAGATTATGAACTTTTTATTTTGTCATTTATATCAAGAGTGTTCACAGTTACTTACTAGAACATTTGTTTAATTGCTGCTTTGTCAGATAGTTCCAACATCTTTCTTATCTCAGGGTTGGCATCTGTTGATTGTCTTTTCTCATGCAAGTTGAGATTCTCCTGGTTTTTCATATGCCAAGTAATTTGAGATGCTATCATGGACATTTTGATTATTAGATTACGAAATACTAGGTCTTATATAAATCCTATAGAGAAGGTTGACATTTTTATTTTAGCAGGCAATTGACTTGTCCTGTTCAAGTTGCAAGTTTCAACCTGTCTTCTGCAGGCTAGGGTCAGTTCAGTTTTTAAAGTCTTTGTAGTGTTATTTGACTCTGGTCTGCATGCACACCGCCCGTCGCCAGTCTGGCACATGGGCAGTGGTCTTTGTGTCAGTTCAGTTCTCAAAGTCTTTGGTATGCTAATTTGAATCAGATCCATGCGTGTGCAGCTCAGAGGTGAGCCCAGGAATTCATAAACCACTTTATGCGGTTGCTTTCCTGAACTCTTCTCTCTCTGCTATCTCCCTGGTACTTTTCAACACAGTAAGGAGTCCCTTTTCTGTTCTCTATCCAGGAAGTCGGGGCTTTAGTTACCCCAATCTGCCACGTATTTCCATGACTATGCAGGGCCAAGTGGTGGAAGGAGCAGGGGAAAAATGATAAACTCACCCCCAGTTCAGTGATATTTCAAGTTCCGGTCTTCCTGAATCTGCCCATTACCCTTACTTTTCAGAGTCCTCAAATATCTGCTCCAGGAATTTTATACACAGTTTTATAGCTGTATTCAGTGAAAGAGACAGGGGCTGTGCGCTTACTCTACCTTAGCTAACATCAGTACCGACCTATATCATCTTTTATGACAGTGACGGTGAGGCCTTGCCAAGTCACATGGTATCACTGCTGCCACACTCTATTAGTCAAGGCAGCTACACAGGCTCATCCTGGTTCAATGGGAGGGGAGTGACAAGGTTCTGAAGGCACATGTGGGACCAGAAATATTGTTGTAGTGAATTTTGGAAAATATAATCTGCCACAAATAGTAACGAGGAAGAAAGAAATTAGATCAAAAGGGAAGTATGGAGAAGCTCAGGGTAAGGCTGTTGTATACAAAACATGGGCCCCAAGGTCCTGCATACTTGCTACTCTGCTCCTTATGCTTTCAGAGCAGCCTAGTAACTAAGGGAAGGTGAGAAGCATGATTCTTTACAATAGTGCTTCTCATATGTATCCAGGAGTATACCCCTGGGGAGGCTGGGAGCAGAACCTGAGTGGTTTTTCCTTCTCAAGGAATAATGACACCCTGGGAGCATGTGAAGATGCTTACTGTGTGCTTTTGTAACAACCGTAAGAGGTAGACCCTTAGAAGCTTCAGACACACCTGCATATCCCCCACAGGGAACCTGACCCCTGGTTGGAGAGGTTGGTTTCATAAGTTTCACAGTGTCCATACAGTAAAACCAATTTGATCTCTCCAGAGATGGTTCATTTTTCCCTGGTCTTGAAACTGAAGAGCAACTTCTTCCATGGACCCTCTTAAATGGACATTGTGACCACAAGGTCAATGACCTCAAAAAGAAAAAGAATCCCTGCAGTGATGCTAAATGTCAGGGCCTTTTCTAATACAGTGGCAGAACAGTGAGGTTCAGAGAAGGTACCCTGAGTTTGAATCCCAGCTCAGCACAGCACAAGCTTTGTGACTTGAGCAAGTCACTCCATCTTCCAACCCTCAGTTCCAAGTCTCAGAGACAATAATAGTGTCTACCTCATAAAGTTATTGGGGGGCTTAACTGAGTGAGATCAAGCCTATAAAGCACAGTAGCTGGGACTCAGCAACCCATCCTTGAGTGCCAATTATTACTAATATCAGATAAGTCAGTCTGAGACCAGAACCTAGGCTGAGGCCAACCTCTCCCCAAGAGGTAACCTAACTTCTCTGTGCCTCAGTTTCCTCATCTGTAAGCTGGAAACCAGAATGGTATCTATCTCTTAGGGTTACTTAAAAGATTAAATTAGGAGTGAGAGAAATGGGGAGCTATTGGTTAAAGGGTGCAAACTTCCGTTTATAAGTTAAGTAAGTTCCGGGATCTCATGTACAGCTTGTTGATTACAGTTAACGATACTGTCTTGTACACTTGAAATTTGCTAAGAAAATAGATCTTAAGTGTTCTCACCACACACACACAAAATGGTCACTATATGAGGCAATATTAACTTGATTATGGTGATCATTTCACAATGTATATTAAATCATCATGTGGTACACCTTTAAATAATCACATCGTACAACCTAAATAGATACAATTTTTATTAGTCAATCATACCTCAATAGAGTTAGAAAAAATAAAATTTTAAAAATTAAAAAATAACTTAGAAAAATGATTCAATGAGCTAATCAGGTAAAGTGCTTAAAATAGCACTTGGACAAGGCAAGTCTGCAGAAGTCTGAGCAAGTTATTACTAGAAATTATGAACTGTGAAACTGGGGTAAATGTATTTCAAGGTTAAATTGCATTGTGCGAGGAGATATAGGAAGCCATATGTTAAAGATGGTAAATTTTCCTGGAATGTCAACTTGACAATTTAAGAAGAAAAGCCTAATGAATATGGACCAACGTGCCCCCAGCTATGCTGTTCTCTAACAGTCCGTGGTTGATACCTAAGGATCCCAAGAATCCCACCCTCTCTCCCAAAAGTGATGTCTGGACTTCAGGGAGAGGACAGAGGAGGCCCCTGGATGACACGAAGGCACCTGGCCACCAGAGAGTGTGCAGGCACAGCACAATCACAGCCTTGGCCGCCTTCTCCATCCCAGCTGCCTCAAGCACGGCCGTTTTCCACATTCCCCTTCATTAAACAAGAAACTCAGATGTTGGTAATTAGATCTCCGTCCCCAGCTGCCAAGTCACATTCGGTTCCAAAAAGCCCTGTATACAGCTACTTGTGTGTTTGTTAACAATGTCCCCACAACAGGTCTGCAATTAGAGCCCATCTGTTAGGTTTCTCAGAAAGCAGTGCCAATCAGGCTGGTGAACTCGGAGTCCTCCTTGTTGTGAATTTCTGACCAGAAACCCTGCGGCGGAAGGCCACCTGTCCCTGAGTGAGTGTGTCTGGGGCTGGGGGCCCCTGGATACCAGTCATAATGAGTGCTCGTAATACATGTTAAGGAAGGTGGGCATGATCAGGTGATGGCAGGAGCTGCATATATGGCCATCGTGGGGTGTCTGTGCTGGTCTCCTCAATCAAAGCAGACCCCCTCCTTTCTCCAGCTGACCCATTCATCAGCTGGCCACAACCCTGTGGGTCTGAATGCTACTACTGGTACCGAGGGGGTCATTTCCCAGCCAGTGCTATTTGGTTGAAATCAAGTATCATTGCTTCCTTCAGTAGGGGGTGGGTCCCCAGTCCCATCCCAGTAGGAGATGCTCTGTAGCCGATGTCATCTCCCTTTCTGGATGAGTCCAGTCTTTCAGAGGAATCAGTGATAAACAGGCCTTCCTTCTGGGAACCGATCGGGGAAAATGGAAAATGCTGGGGCGTAGGAAGAGGACCAGAATTATCAGGATGCAGGTGTAGCCTATTTGAAACCTAACAAATTTATAAATGTATTTGCCAAGAAGGAAGCTACGCATGCGTGCATTAGAAAACAGTTACTGATGGCCGTTAAAAGGAATGAAATAATGCCATCTGCAGCAACGTGGATGGACCTAGAGATTATCATACTAAGTGAAGTAAGTCAGAAAGTAAAAGACAAATATCATATGATATCACTTATCTGTGGAATCTAAAATATGACACAAATGAACCTATCTACGAAACAAAAACAGACTCACAGACGTAGAGAACAGACTTGTGGTTGCCAAGGGCAGGGGATGGGGAGGGATGGATTGGGAGTTTGGGATTAGCAGATGTAAACTATTATATACAGGATGGATAAACAACAAGGTCCTACTGTATAACACAGGGAACTATATTCAATATCCTGTGATAAACCATAATGGAAAAGAATATGAAAAAGAAACACATATAAATGAGCCACTTTGCTGTACAGCAGAAATTAAACACAACATTATAAACCAACTATACTTCAATAAAATTAAAAAAAAAAAAGTTATTGAGCAGTGACTCAAGGTGAGGGTCCTTGCCAGGCACAGAAACAGGGAGGTTAGAGAGACATGGCCTTCCCGCCTACCTTGTCAAGCTTTGACTAAGACAGTGGTTTGCAACTCCAACTGCACATAAGCATATTTTAAGGAGCTTTAAAAAATCCTAATGCAATTAGGAAAACAATCCCATTTACATTAACACCTAAAATAATTCAATACTTAAGAATAAATCTAACCAAGGAAGAGAAGGACTTGTATGATGAAAACTACAAAAATTGCTGGAAGAAATTAAAGAAGGTCTAAATAAATGGAAAGACATCCTTTGTTCATGGATAGGAAGATGTAACATTCTTATGATGTCAATAGGACCTAAAATGATCTGCAGATTCAACACAATCCCTATCAAAATTCCAACAGCCTTTTTTACAAGAA
This sequence comes from Balaenoptera physalus, assembly GCF_965194825.1. Lineage (NCBI taxonomy): Eukaryota > Metazoa > Chordata > Mammalia > Artiodactyla > Balaenopteridae > Balaenoptera > Balaenoptera physalus. The sequence goes on along the minus strand of NC_138900.1, from coordinate 38,098,157 downwards.
TAAAAAAGCCGATCCTCAAATTTATATGGGATTGCAAAGGGCTCCAAATAGCCAACACAATCTTGAAAAAGAAGAATAAAGTTGGAGGGCTCACATTACCTGACATTGAAACTTACTACAGTAATAAAAACAGTATGGAACTCGCATCAGAACAGGCATATAGACCAATGGAATATAATAGAGATCCTAGTAATAAACCCTCACATATATGGTGCTATGGACTGAATGTTTGTATCAAAATTCATAGATTGAAGCTCTAATCCCCAATGTGATGGTATTTGAAGGTGGGGCCTTTGGGAGGTAATTAAGCCATGAAGGTGGAGTCTTCATGAAAGGGATTAGTACCCTTAAAAGAACGGGTAAGAGAGAGATGATTTCTCTCTCTGCCATGTGAGAATATAGCAGAAGGCATCCATCTTCAAACCAGGAAAACAGCCGTCACCAAGAACCCGACCATACTGTCACACTGATCTCAGACTTCCATCCTCTATAACTGAGAAATAACCACTTGTTGTTTAAGCCACCCAATCTATGGTATTTTGGTATAGCATCTCAAACTCAGACATATGGTCAGTTGATTTTTGACAAGTGTGCCAAGACCATTCAATGAGGAAAAGCAGTCTTTTCAACAAATGTTGGAAAAATTGGATATCCCCAAGGCAAAACGATGAAGTTAGACACTTACCCTAAACCATATACAAAAATTAATTCAAAATGGATCAAAGACCTAAGCTTAATTGCTAAAACTGTAAAACTCTTAGAGGAAAACATTGGGGGAAAATCATCATGACATTGGATTTGGCAATGACGTCATGGATATGACACTGAAAGCAGACACAAAATTTAAAAAAGATAAATTGGACTCCATCAAAATTAAGAACTTTTGTGCATCAAAGGAGACTATCAAGAAAGCAAAAAGATAACATACTGCATGGAAATAATATTTGTAAATAGTATATCTGATAAGGTATTAATATCCAGAATATATAAAGAACTCTTACAACTGAACATCAAAATAACAAACAACCCAATTTAAGAGTAGAGAAAGGACTTGAATAGGCACTTCTCCAAAGAAGATATACAAATGGCCAACAAGCACATGGAAAGATGCTCAACATCATTAATCATTAGGGAAATGCAAATCAAAACTGCAATGAGATACCACATCACGCCGACTAGAATGACCACAGTTTTTTTTTTATACTGAAAGATAACAAGTGTTGGTGAGGAGAATCCCCATGCATTGCTAGTAGGAATGTAAAATGGCATAGCTGCTATGGAAAACAGCTTGATAGTTTCTCAAAAGCTTAAATATAGGACTCTACCATGTGACAGTAGGCACATATCCAAAATAATTGAAAGCAGGGAATGAAGCAGATATTTGTACACCAATATTCATAGCAGCATTATTCACAACAGCCAAAAGGTGGGAACAATCCAAGTTTCCATCGACAGATGAATGGATAAATAAAATGTGGGCTATAGATTCAATGGAATGTCATTCAACCATAAAAAGGAATGATGAAATGTTGATACGTGCTACAACGTGGATGGACCTTGAAAACATTACACTAAGTGAAATAAGCCAGATATGGAAGGACAAATATGTATGATTCCAGTTATGTGAGGAACCCAAAATATGCAAATTCATAGAGACAGAAAGTACAATAGAGATTACCAGGGACTGAGTTATCGTTCAATGAGTACAGTTTTTGCTGGAGATGGTAAACAAGTTTTAGGTATAGACAGTGGTGATGGTTGCACACGGTATGAATATGTTTAATGCCACTGAATTGTATGCTTACAAATGGTTAAAATGATAAATATGTTATTCATATTTTACCACACCTACTATGTACCAGCTTCTGTCCCAGATCCTGGAGATCCCCTGTGAACTAGGTCAGCAGGTTAGGCAGAGTGGAAATGGGTGGAGACTGGTGATCAAAGGAAGGACAAGGAACGTCACAAAGCACTCCAGGTTTTTAATGTGAGTTGGAGAGGAGCTGAGGATGCCCCTCTAAGAACTATTTCAAGCAGATGAGTTGCTTCCAGGGTAAGTTTTAGGCATGTTATGCTTGAGCTGCCAACATGCCCTTCAGTGTTGAGAAGCAATAGTTAATCTCTGTGATACCACTTATCCATGGTGGGCCTTGGACGTAAGCCTCAGCCTTCCTCACTGATCCTCAGTTTCCTCATCTGTAAAATGGGGGGCATGATGATTCAACATTCCTCAAGGGGCTGTTGAAAATCCAATGACTCTGTATGTTCAGTGCCTAGCACTGGATTAACAGTGCTGGAAAAGATCACTGGTCATTTCAATTGAGTGTCAGATGAAGCAGTTGCTTTGTGTTTAAAGGCCAAGTTAGATCCCCAAAATATGTGTTCCTATTCTGGAAAATATGCAAGAAAAAGACCTACAGAGTAAAAGACAGATTCCTATCTCCCATCCCACCCACTCTTGAGCATACATTCTCGGAGAAGGCAGAATCTCCAGCACCATTCAAATGGCTGCCCCATCTCTCTCTTGTGTGGCCCTCGAGAAGACAAGCTCATTTCCGGGGGGGCCACCAGGCTTGACTGCCAATGACCGGGGCCGATGGCAGAACCCAACATGGACAGCTACTGATAAGGAGGGACCAGGGGCCTCTGCTGGATGCCTGGGTGATTGACAAAGCCCCCCTGGCTCCCAGAACTGAAATCAACCTTGGCAAGAAGGGGAGAAGAGAAGAGAGGGGAGGCTCTGCATTTGCCTGGATTATTTATCCGAAAGGGACTAAGGGGAAAATCTGGACTGGGTTTATCTCTCTTTCCTAAATCACATTTTCTGCTCTTGGGTAGAATCTGGGCTGGAAAGCAAAGTTTGGTTCAGTTAACAAAAAATAAAGGTCCGTTTTCATACATCTGAGTTTGTGGCTACGAAGGACATCCCTGCTACATTGCCAGCTTGCTATGGAGAAGTGAGGGAGGACACACCTGCTATGTGATTTGGATCCACAGACATGTATGAAACACTCTCACTTCAGCAATAAGAGGAGGGAGAATGCGAGATGCTTGTTTGAACCAAAATATTAAGGTCGTGGGGAGTTTCCCTTATATTGTCCGGTAGACTGGAAGCTTAGAGAAGTCTCTTAGTGAGAGCCTTGCCGTTTCCTGGACCATCTCCTGGAAGAGGTGCCATCAGAGTTGGGACTTGAAAGAGAGGCTACAGTGAAAACCTGAAGACATGGCTGGGTTTCATTTTTCCCCTAAAACACCGAGAACTGAGGGTCTCCGTGGTGAAAGATAAGACTTTGCATTTAATGCGGAGTCTTCTAGCTCAGTTGTGAGGGTCAGGCCATGCTAGCAGGACCATACTCTAGCATGAGCGCCAATATTGAGAGAGTGGAGTTTGAGAGCACGGGCTCCACCATCAGAAAAGCTCTGCTGTGTGACTTTGGGTAAGTCACTTAGCCTCTCTGAACTCCTTCAGTCTCTCTATAAAAAGAAGACAATAACACCAACCTTAATAAAATTCTTCTGAGGATGAATGAGAATCGTGTACAGATAGAGACACAGACCTGGGTTGGATCCAGTGCTGCAAATGCTCCTGCTACCTTTCACATGTAACCCTGTTCCCCCTAGAGCCCTGCTCCTCTACAGATAATGAAAACTCGTGACTTGCCAGGCTTCTCTCAAGCTGCAGTCAGCCTGCTGTGATCTCGGGCACAGGTTTAGCCACGTCCACAGATGGCAGCTACGGGGCTCTGGGAGGAGAGAGAGCCACTTCTCCTTTGGGGGCAGGGAAGAATCCATCCTCCTTTCATCATCCATCAGGGCTGATGATGGGGAAGCCAAGCAAGCTTCAAGGTGCCTCCTCTAACTGTGGAAGGGGCAAGGTGTGGAAGAGGGAACAGCGTGTGCAAAGACTCTGGCACACTGGAGGAAAAGAAAGCAAGCCTGCCTGGCTGAAGACGAGAAAGCTAGCGAAAGGGTGGCAGGAGAAGGCGGCAGGGAGAGCAGCCTTGCAGGGTGCCAGGCACTCCTCGAAGCCTCTATTGACCCATTCAGGCCTCACAACAAGCCCCTGTGGTCAGTGCTAGCACCTTCCTCCCCTTTTATAGATTGTGCAAAAGGGAGGGTTTCTGTGACCTGCCCAACGTCATACAGCCAGGATTTAAAGCCAGCCCCCCCGGCATCCACAGGACCCCGCTAATCATTCTGTCTACTGCCCCAGCCACAGGGTGGGTGTTTATTAAAGGTACCAGGCCTTATCCTAAGAGCAATAGGAACTCCGTAGGAGCAGCCCATTACCTCATCTGCATCTTGTGACAAGATTCCTCTGGCTGCTGGCGGGGAACAGATTTGAGGAGGCCAAGAGAAAAATCCAGAGGCTACCCACCGCAGAGCCCCTGAAGGTATTCCCGACGACTGAGATTAGGGGCCGTGGCTGGACTGGTGTTGAGGGAGGTGGGAGAGAAGGGGGGGAATTTTAAAGATGTTGGGTATTCTCACCACTGTGCTTTACCCTAATTTTATTTGGGGAAGAATTAGCTCCTACTGGCTCAGCACTGGGGGTCTGGGGGGCGGGGGGAGGTGTCAACTCACCAGAGAGCCTCAGCAGCCGTTCCAGGGACCCGGCTGTCACTTCCCACTGCCTCTCCTGTCAAGGTGAAGGGCTGGGAACTCCTGCTCCTGAAGCTGGGGGTTGCTCCTGGGGGACCCGCCCTCAGCTTGATTCCCCAAGAACCAAGCAAACAGGGAGACAGCTCTCCCACGGGGCAGGAAGCCCTCTCCAGACCCAAAGGATGCTCGCAGGCCACGCCCCGCCCTGGGGGCTGAGGCTTTATCCTGCATTCTGACACAACTGCTTCCACCCCAGCGTGGCCTGTGTGCCTTGGCAAAGGGAATCAAAGGCTGCTGGAAAGAACGCGCCCAGAGAGTCAGACGGTTACCCACCGTCAGGGGCTGCTTTGAACCAAATCCCCACCTCCAGCTAGTATCCACCTCCAGCGCACAGCCTGGGTTCCCTGAAGCTGCAAAATGTCTGGCCCCACAGGGCAGTAGCCCGCCCCCTTCAGAAAACCCAAAAAACATCCCCTTTTGGCCTGTGTGCTCCGTACCACCAAAATTAAGACTGGGTAGAGGGGATCCAGCGTTGGAGTGAGGGAGGGAGATTCCAAACTGCTTCCCCCCAGCACCTTGAGGTCTCTGCTATTTGCATTCTGCCTCACCCCATCTCCTGCAACCACCGAGAGTTAATCTCCACAGCCCAGATTAGTTTATTCGATTAACTCTGCTCCCCATAGACTATTCCCGGGAGCTCTCCGCCACGCGTCCAGAACGAGCCTTACCAACAGTTTACCAGCCCGAAGAAGATTCAATAGAATAATCTTTTTCTTTCTTCCTTTCCTATGATTGGAAAATAAATTGAAAATGAATTTCAGGCATTGCTTGTGTTTTAAATACGAGATAAAGGGCAGCGCCTCGTGCCAGCTAGTTCAATAGATGGTTTCGGGGGGCAGGGGGCTTCCATTATAAGCAACACAACCAGACTCTCCTAGGGAAGCAGGAGGCTAAGCAAATGTGTGAGGTCACCAACAATATTTGTGTAATTAGACTATTCCACTTCGACACGTTTAACTGATTACTGTTATTTTTTTGTTTGTTTCTGGAGACCTCCAGCATAACCATCAAAACTGGAAGTCCTAAAAGAAAACTGTTCCCTCCGCATCCTATTTCAAAATGTCTCTTAAACCACTGGTACTCCAACTTGCCTGCATGTTGAACCACATGGGGAATTTTTTAAAACTCGGATGCTTGGGTCCTACCCCCCAAGAAATGTGGATTTAATAGTTCAGGGGTGTGACCTAGGCAGAAAGAAGATTTGTAAAGCTTGATGATTATGATGATGTTCATTTTTAACTTTTTTTTTTTTTTAATTTCTCAAGATTCTTTTAAAAGAGGATTCCAAGGTGGAGCCAAGTTTGAGAACTTTTGTCACCAGCTATTCTCTGCTAATAACAATCTCAGGAAAACTCAAAGGTGTCGCCACCTCATTAACTGTCCCATTAAGCAGGGCGTTCTCACACTCTTAGCGTCATGTTAGAAACTTCGAGTCAACACGCTAGCCCTTCTTACCTTCTTTTCTCCAGTGGGGTAGGTGCCTGCCAAGCAGTCGGTGTCTTGGTGGGAAGGCCCTGAGTAGAGTGACCCCGAGTGTTTGTAAGGCCACATGCACGGATGTATTTATACAGGGCCTGTGTTCAGCACTTGTCATTACTGTCACTGAAAATGATTTCCTGGGTCATAAAACGTGACTATGAAGCTTGACCCTAAAGATGCGACTTGCCTGTTTGCTTATTCGGGTTCAAGATGTGATGTCAAACACTGTTCTATTAGCAGCTGCTTTTCACACGGAATTTGCTCGGGGTTCGTAACGATGATGATTGGAGAAGCAGACACATCCTCACGTTGGTCCAGACAGAAGGGTGGTGAGATGCCGAGAATGACGCGTGCTGACAAGGCAGTGAGGCTGGGAAAAGATGTGCAAAGGTGGATGTTACCTTCCCTGGCGGCACCTTTTCAGCAATGGGCAGTTCATCACTGCATAGTAATAACGGCAGGATTCTTGGGACAAGGGTCTTCTCTAAGAGATTTCTGGTTCTCACACACAATGCGGCCACTGGTTTTACACAGCCCTCCGCATACCTATTTGAAAATGCACTGAGATCTAACTAAAGTGGAGGGCCACACTTCTTTTAATTATTCATTACAGCTCCAGTACACAGAGACTCTTTCTAAAGTTAGAGTAATTGTCAAATAATGAGGCCTCATCCCCCCTTCCACTTCCTCATCAAACCAGGCGTAGGCTAGCTTACCTCCTAATCATATTAGCCCAACATTACTATAGGTGGCAGGAAGCGTGGGTGTCAGACTCAGATATTTTCAAAGAAGAATCCTATTTTTAAATTAGATTATTAAAACACTCGGACAAGAAGACACGCCTAGATACACGTCAGATCAATAGCTGGGTGCTGGTGCAGTTTTTGAAAGATGGAGTGCATCCACATTCATTAAATTATACGATTGTGTAGGGTGGGTTATTGCTCAGCTATGAGACTTCAACTAAGTCACATTAGAGCCAACATTAGGAGGGTGGATTACTTTTTTTTTTTTTTGGATTACTTTTTAAAAATAATAATAACAAATAAAAATTGTAGGGCTTCCCTGGTGGCGCAGTGGTTGAGAATCTGCCTGCCAATGCAGGGGACACGGGTTCGAGCCCTGGTCTGGGAAGATCCCACATGCCACGGAGCAACTAAACTCGTGAGCCACAACTACTGAGCCTGCGCGTCTGGAGCCTGCGCTCCGCAACAAGAGAGGCCGCGACAGTGAGAGGCCCCCGCACCGCGATGAAGAGTGGCCCCCGCTCGCCGCAACTAGAGAAAGCCCTCGCACGAAACGAAGACCCAACACAGCCAAAAATAAATAAATAAATAAATAAAATAAAGCATACAATTCAAAAAAAAAACAAAATTGTAAACACAGGAAAAAAATCTGAGTGTGTGATTTCAGTCGCATGCCAAGAAACAAAAATTTCCTAAACTGAATGATCTCAATTTTTTTATTAACCAAAATTACTATAAATAGGTTTCAAATTGTTTGAGGTTATTTTTCTAAAGGTCCTCGAAGTGCTTCTTAAGTATATGCATTTGCAGGTTCTGCCTGGTGGAAACCTAATAAGGGACTCTGTCCTCGACTTACATTTCAGCCATTTGGAATTCCGAGCACTTCTGCATTCTCCTTCGGCATATTTTATGGTAAGCCAAACGTCATCTATTTGGAATCTATGATATTTCACCTTTGGAATGTGGGATTCCTTTTGTTGGACTGGTTTAAAAGAATCCTCTCCTCTGTACATTTTCAGGGTTTTTAAAGAGGAACTTCGTCCAAAATCCATCACAATGTAGAAACAAGTGCTCACAGCCTTTTAAAATCCTAACAGGCCATGGACCAGCCGAGTCCTGCAATTAAATCTTGACGTTAACAGGACACAGAACTGCATGTTTTTAATTGGATTCTCTGATGACAGCTTTTCCTGCCGTTCTTCCCCACGGAGGGGTTGACGCTGGGTCTTATGCCTGGAGGATTCGAATCCCTCATTGACAATCTCTCCCAACGTGTGATGCTCCATTGAGTAGATTACTCCACACATAGTAGGCCCTCAATAATTGTTCCCGGGGTTTATCATCTGGCTATTCATTTTCCATCCACTGTGCTAGTAGTAAAAGAAACTCATCACATGTGTGCTAAGAGTCCTTCAACAGAACAGCACGGGGTCCCCCCAGATCCAGCCTTCAGACGTGGCCCCAGGAACCCTGCTTCTGTCTGGGGAGCCCACAGATCTGCAAGCAGCTGCCACGCTGGGCTCCGCCTTCCCACAGGGCATCGTATCCCACAGGGGCCCTCTGCCGGCCCCACACCCCCCCATCTCCTTTCTTCTGACAAAGTACAGAATATCAATAGCATTTTAGGCTTAGAAAGTTCAAGGGTCAATCTTCAAGGTGCTTAAGGCAGGGGGAAAACTCCCCAGAGACTTGAAGCCAAACTCAGTCCTCAATAGCCAGGCTGGTGTCCTTGGGGTGCCTGACAGCGAAGGCATCTCCAAGTCAATAGAAGCATCCCCGTGTGAAAGCGCCAGTGTTCCTCATGCTAATTAAACAAACCAATTATGGTAATTAACTGGCACAAATGTTTAAATGGCTGTGAATCAGAGGGAAGGGGGTTCCCACTTAGCCTCCACACAATTATCCTGGTAAAAACGGATTTCTAAACAAGAGTGTACTAAACATTCTGATCACTTTCAAAATCTATGTGTTGAAGTTCTTAAGAAAGATCTGCCGTTCTGCTCCAGCCTTAGAGCGTTAAAGACAAGAAATATTAGAAAGAAACAAACAAACAAAGGGAGAAAAAGAAAACATAAACCAAATTTGTAAAATCCTGCTACACTGACAAGGATGTTATGGGACGTTACTTTTCCCATCACTTCGTAATTAAAGAAATTCTGTTTCAGTGAAGGTCACCTTGACTTTAGGAAGGAAACAAGGCCTGAATGATATGCTAATTAGGACACATCCCTTTGGAAACTGTCTAAATGGCTGAATAGATATTTTTAGAGCAGGCCTGTGGTTAAAATAGTTTGCACCAAATTCTCGCTTTTTGTTTTCTTCCTAAAGAGAAGTTGGTTGGTCAAGTGGATCCCTTGTTGTTGAAATGCAATCAAGGGCATTAAAGTGTAAACCAGTTGGAAAAACAAAGAGCTTTAGGGAAATTAGTTGCTTCAACAACAACAAACAAGCACTTGGTAATCTTCTTAGAGAAATTAATGAACAGCAAACCCCCCTCAACTGGGGAGAAGAATGATCCCTGGCTCTCAAAGCACAGGCCTGGGAGGTTTAGAGAGAAGGTGTGAATGAAGAGAGGAGGATTAAATCGAACTTCAATGAGAACACAAAGAAATTTGGGGGATCTGAGAGCACAGCGCACCCATTTTCAGATGGAAGAGTATTTTGGAAGGCCAAGGGGTCCTAATCCTTTATGCAAATCTCCTTAGATTGAAGTTTGCTTAAGTGTTTTATTTCTTTGCATACAATTAACATTCGAAGCTCTGAAATGCTAACCGACTTCAAAGAAACCTCCTGGTCTAGAAGCATCTCGAATTATCAAGCATGCTACATTTCATCATCTTCCAAAGTTTTCTGATACTTTAAAACGAAATCTCAGAGTCTTGAAGGCCTTACAAGCGCTCAAAGAAAGAAAAAACCACCTTCCCCACCACCAAACAAACAAACAAAGCACCCCGTCTTCTGCCTTACAGGCCAGAAGCTTATCTTCTTTTTGTTGGGCTTAAGGTTGATAAGTAAATCTCCTATTTTTACTTCCAGTTTGGTCATGTTCCCTACATTCCTCTTTTTGATTTAAGATGCAAATCATAACCCTGAACTACAAGCAGTGTTTTGGTTTTTTAAAATATTTATTTGGAAATAACTTTAAATTCACAGAAAAGTTACAAAACTAAAAACATTATAAAGAACACCCTTTCCCCTTGGCCTAGATTCACCTACCATTAGCATTTTTTCCCATTGCTGTATCACTTGTGCATATCACACACACACACACACCAAATTTGCTTCTTTAAACGACTTGAGAGTACATTACACACCTCAAGTTACATACCCTCAGATGCTCCTGTGGGGATTCCCTAAGAACAAGAATATCTTCTTACATAACCACAATATAGTCATCCACTTCAGTAAACTTAACCTTGATACAGTAACTTTTATCTAGTTGATCATTTGTGTTTCAATTTTGTCAGTGGATCCAATAATGTTCTTGATAGCATTTTCCCTCTTGCAGTACAAGACCTGATGTAGGATCAGGTGTTACATTTGGTTGTCATACCTTTTTTTAGTTTGAACAATGTTTTTAAAATTATATAAATTTTAAGCATTCAGATATTTTTAGTAAAAAATGGTTAGATTCAAATAAATGACTGCATTATTTAATTTAGACACCTAAAGTTTAAGTTTTTGCCAACATTTGTCATTGATGTACGTGGAACCCAAGAATCAGGGAATAACAATAAGAACAGCAATGACTGGGGGCTTCCCTGGTGGCGCAGTGGTTGAGAATCTGCCTGCCAGTGCAGGGGACACGGGTTCGAGCCCTGGTCTGGGAAGATCCCACGTGCCGCGGAGCAGCTGGGCCCGTGAGCCACAACTACTGAGCCTGCGCGTCTGGAGCCTGTGCTCCGCAACAAGAGGGGCCACGATAGTGAGAGGCCCGCACACCGCAATGAAGAGTGGCCCCCGCTTGCCGCAACTAGAGAAAGCCCTCGCACAGAAACGAAGACCCAACACAGCCAAAAATAAATAAATAAATTAATTAATTAAAAAAAAAGAACAGCAATGACAGTAAACCTTTATTGATGGCTTACTATGTGCCAGGAGCTCTGCTAAGTGATTTATATGGACTATCTGTGTGATTGTCCGTTCTATCAAGGCTTCCTTTTCTCTTTCCCAACACAGAATGACGGGGCTTCCAGGAATGTTCAGGATCCCCCCTTCTCACCCCTTCTAAGAATCTCAGCATTTGAATCCCACTTCTGCGATTCAGACCTGGGGTCGTGCAGGCCATGAAGGAGGTCCAACACCCCAGGTCTTTAACTCTAACTAGTAGATGAAACAGACAAGGTTGAGGGGACACGTGCTAGGACGAAAAATAAAGCAGGGTCGGGGAAAGAAAGTCAGATGGGATGGGAGTGGGAAGTCTATTTCATTTAGGGAAGTCAGGGAAGACCTCTCTTATGGGTGGCAATGGAAAAGAGCCCTGAAGGCAGGAAATGAAAGTGTGATGCCTGTGGGTACCTGGGGGAAGAGCAGCGTAGGCAGAGGAATCAGCAAGTGCAAAGGCCCTGCAGCAGGACCAGGCTTGGTGTGCGTCAGGCACGGGGGGGAGCCCACCCGAGGCTGGAGCACAGTGACCTGGGAAGAGAAGGATGGGAGAGGGAAGAACAAAGGTGGCATGGAACAGCCAGGGTGAGGGCTTGTAGGTCATAGTGAGGACTTGGGCTTTTATTCTGAGTGACATGAGAAACCATCACAGAGTCCTGAACAGAAGAATCTTTTTAAAGGTTGTGATGTAGAAGCAGGTAGAAACCAGGAAGCTATTAGAAGGCTGTTAGAACAATCCAGACAATCGTGGTGGTGGTGGCTCGGACCAGTAGCAGTGGGATGGCTATGTGTTGATGGGAGAACTGCCACGCTTTGCTGATGGATGGGATGTGGGTATGAGAGAGAGAAAAGGGTCAAAGATAGCTCCAACATGTCAGGCCCGAGCAACGGGGAGGACAGACTTCTCATAGACAGAGATGAGGAAGGTGCCGGAGACAGTTTTGGGGAGAGGATGAGATATGAGTGAACATCAGAAGTTCATCTTTGAACACACGAAACCCCCATTAGACATCCAAGTGTCTGTCAATGGAAATGAACCTTCCTCCCAGACTCTGATATTTGAGGTCAGTCAAGCCTTGAACAACATGGGGTTTAGGGTCGCCGACCCACCCCCGGGGCAGTTGAAAATCCACATATAACTTTTGACTTCCCCCAAACTTAACTACTGATAGCCTACTGTTGACCAGAAACTTCACTGGTAACATAAATGGTAGATTAACACATATTTTGTATGTTATACGTACATCTACATACATATTTTGTGCATTCATGACATAACTTTTTCTTCCTTTTTTTGATATTTCTAGGCTATGTGGATCATCTGCGACTTTTTTTTTCAAATTGCTGCAAATCTCCAAAAGTTTTTCCAATTTATTTGCTGAAAAACATCCACGTATAAGTGGACTCACGAAAGTCAAACCCGTGTTGTTCAAGGGTCAACTGTATTTTATCAAACAGGGATGGGAGACGTTCCTAGATTTTGATAGAAGCGACCCTCTGCTTTATTGTCCTGGCAGAGTTCACCCTGCTTTGTCCACTTGGAGCATTTTCAACCCCTTCCGGTCCCCAGCCCCACCCCCTTTCCCCAGTCTGTCCCAATTCCAGAAACCATCACCACATCCTTTTGGGTTTCTAGGTCCCTGTGCTGACAAAGCTTCTGGGCGAGGGGTAGTTTCCCAGTTCTCCTAATCTCACCCTGTCCTTCTTCCCACACAGTGATTAAGAGGGGCACAGGCTCTGGACTCAGAAGTCACAGGTCGGGGTCCCAGCTCTCCCCTTCTTAGTTGTGTGGCCTTAGACAAATTGCCAAACTTCTCTGAGCCTCAGCTTCCTTGTCAGTAAAACGGGAATGATGGCGCTCAGACCTATCCAGAGAACTGTAGCAAAGCTGTGATAAACCCGGGGCCACTGCCACTCATAGGGTGCATTTATGCAAAATGGGAAAGACGCCCCTTCCTCCCAGGGGCACTATCCTGCTTGGTGAACAGAATGTGAACTAGATGTCAGCCCTACCTCATCCCTCCTGGGCATCTCTGACAGGGTATTGTCTGCCCAAACCAGTCATACAGGTCCTGGAAATAAAGCTACAACTTTTAGAACATGATACGCGCTTGATATATACTCGCCAGTTTGCTAAGTGCTGTTCTCAAGGCAGCCCGGGCTCCTCCCCAACCGTGGTCATGGCCTTTATACCCTGCTTTCCATGGCCCAGAAAGTTTCTTCTCTGAATTCAAACAAGGTAGCCAAAAGGAGTAGCCCTGCCCATCAGAATACCCAACCAAGAGCCTCCCCGCCCTTCCACAGAGGACATGTCGGTGTCTGGAGGATGGATATTACCACTTACGTTTCCATGTACCTGGTAGCAGCTGTCGGTATTTCTAAACTTGCAAAGAAAGGAGACTCATTTTCCCAGTTCCAGAAAATGGCTTGAGGCCTCCTGAATGCCCCCTTCAGACGGGCAGCTGGAGTAGGCTGGGGAGAAAGCAGCGCTGCGTGGTCTTTCTGAGGACCATATGGGCAACTCGGCCTGTTCTGTGGCTACACCCGCCCTGCTTGTCATCCCCAATCATACTTGCTCTAATCCGTGTTTTAATTTACTCTGCTGGTTCAACACCCGTGCTGCCAGGGCGGTCCTTGGGGCCCCCTCATTCCTGCTGCCGATGACAAGGCGTATGCAAAAGGCACAATTATTCACCCACCAAGGTGACAGAGGAGGCCTCTGCCTGGGAATAGGTTTCCAGCTTCTAACATTTTCATGTCAGTCGCTGAAGCACTTTGCAGTTTGCAAACAATTCTATGGAGACCTTTTTTTTTTTTTTTTCAAAAAAGCATTTTGATCCTAGCAAGTGACGAGACTTCAAGTGGTGGACGGCTGGCTCGCCACTGATTCTGAAGGCCCGTCTTCAGAAGGGTGGCCACACGCTCCTATTCAGCCGGATTATTGGATTTTTTTTTTTTTTTTTAATCAAGTAAGATTCCCCCTCTCCCTTCATCTTCTCCTTTTCCTCCCAACCCCCAACCCCAGCCTGCTTGGCCTCAAACAAAGGAAAATATGTCAAGCCCGGCCTATTAATTCGCACAGATTTGGCATTGTTTATGTTCTCATGTGGACCACATTCCAAAGCACCAAAATAAAACAGCTCGAATGTAGCTTTCCGCTCCCGAGCCCATGATGTATTTCATTTGCTACGGTCCAGCCATGGTAACAATGCCTTTCATTTTCTTCTGGCCTAAGATGATTTTCTTTTTGTGAGGGCCATTTTGAGAGAGAGAGAGAGAGAGAGAGAAGCAGAGACAGAAAAAGAGAGAGGAAAAGAGGGAAAGAGAGAGAGAGAGAAGAAAAGAAAACCACTTCTCTTTTCCTTTTCAGGGTATCATTTGCAATATAAAGCTAACCTGGGGAGTGCGGGGAACAATGGCGCTGCCCATAAAATGGTCCCCGCCGGGGGCCCGCATGCCCAATGAGGGTGATGTCGAGCTATTTAGTTCTTTGTCCTCCCATAATATCTACTTAATGCAGTTCAATAGCGGTGGATTGTTAGTGGCATTAAAGATTCTATTAAGTTCTTCCCAAAGCCCTGCTATTCTCCTCCAGCTGTTGAGAGCCTGAGGCTTTCAGCTGAGGCTGGGATAGAACCTTCCCAAAAAGCACCTCTGCAAAATGGGTCTTCTTCAGGCTCAGAAAGACCACACTGGATTTCAGACCAGAGCCCAGCTCAGAAACATCGGCCTGTGGCTAAGCAGAGCTGTTTTCAAATCCCACCAGGCCCCAAATTTGAATTTGGGGGCCCCCTTTCACATTCTATCAAATCTGCAAAATGCTTCCACATCTCATATTTAATATAATCTTTTTCACTCCAAACATCTCTGAAAACATTTTTAGAATATTTTCATCATTTTTCAGTTCTGCTTTAGTGAGAATAAATAACCCGCTTTGTTCTGATTTATTCTTTATTGTTTAGGTACAATCGGACAAGAGTTCAATTTCAGACATGTTGACATAATCCTACCTCTTTAGAAATCTAATTAAACATTTTATAAATTTGATCATGCAGTTTGTCTTTTTATGTTTGGATACCAATACTCTAACTTCATTTTTAGATAGGAAACACGGTGGGCCTTGGGCTGATGGTGAAATGGCTTCTACCCTACTGGCAAAAAGTTTTGCCCGAGACTGACTCCACATTATTCTCAGCCTGAATTAAGTCAGCCTTTTGATCTTTTTTTTTTTTTTAACCTATTTATTTATTTAATGGCTGTGTTGGGTCTTCGTTTCTGTGCTAGGGCTTTCTCTAGTTGCGGCGAGTGGGGGCCACTCTTCATCGCGGTGCGCGGGCCTCTCACTATCGCGGCCTCTCTTGTTGCGGAGCACAAGCTCCAGACGTGCAGGCTCAGTAGCTGTGGCTCACGGGCTTAGTTGCTCCGTGGTATGTGGGATCTTCCCAGACCAGGGCTCGAACCCGTGTCCCTTGCACTGGCAGGCAGATTCTCAACCACTCGCCACCAGGGAAGCCCCAGCCTTTTGATCTTTACTTGATGCTTCAAGCTTACCTCCTAGGATTTGGGGAAACCAAATAGAGCCGGATGGCTAGGTTCCCCTTTTCAGGGCCTAGGACCATACCTGGCACACAGGGGTGCCCTCTGCTTCCCACCAGAGGATCATTTATTAATGAGTTCTTGAGAAAGCCATCCAGGGATCCTTGAATGCTATTTCCCTCTTGACGCCACCCTGCCCCACAGACACTCCGGTGCGGGCCGGGGGGTGGTGGGCGGTCCCGTTCTTGTCTGTTACGACAGGAAGGACAGACAGGGCAGCCCTGGATGCTGTGGCATCCATCCGTGAGCTGGTCACTCTGTCCAGAATAGACAGAGAGAGGGAGGAGGGGCTGCAGGAGGACCAACCAGAGGAGAGGGGGCCGCACCAGGATTTCACACAGTTGGCTGGAAGAGGCAAGCGCTAAGCTGCCTTTTCAACCACGGTAAACCCCGTCCATCTGGCCACCCTAAAACTCTGTTAGCTTGTCCCCCTTGCCCAGGGCTGATTAGGCCTCCTGAAGCAGAAGTAACGCCATCAATGGTGTAAACCCCGGCCACTTGAGGGTATTACATTTCATTTCATGCTTGACTTAATCAAAACTGGGGAAATGAAATGTACACCTTTTTGATGTTCTTTTCCCTGCTGTTTAAAGAGAAGAATCTTAACCCATTTGATCTTCACATGCACCCAGTAAATGACCAAATATGGCAAGCTGTCAGAAGCAGAAGGCGGCCAGTTGCCAGGCGGTGTTGGGTCACTGAGAAAGCACTTAATGCGGGCAAACTTAGGTTTGGAGCCCAGGGACTTTGTGGCAAATGCAGCATTTTCCCCAGCCAGCCTGCAGTTAGGACCTTTGGAAAGAAAAAGGTGGGTTGGGGAAAGGATTCAGAAGGAGGGAGCATGGGTTGACACTTGCTTCTCCGGGCCTTCGGAATTTCTCTCGGGTATCACTTCTTCCTGGAAGTTTTTCCCACCCTCTCCCCAGTACTGGTGAAGAAGGAGAGGACTCTGGGCTCACTCTCTGTGTGTTTGGGCAAGTTACTTAACTTCTCTAGGGGTCTCAGTTAACTCATCTGTAAAATGGGGATGATTATATCAATCGTTTTGACCTCATTGGTTGCTATGAGGATTAAATGCTATAATGTATTTAGAGGGCTGAGCAGGATGTTTGGTACACTGGAAGTTCTCAATAACTGCAGCCTATTGTTATTATTACTATATTGGTTACTGACTCCTATGGACTAAATTGTGCCCCCCCCCCCGAATTCATATGTTGAAGCCCAACCTCCAATGTGATTATATTTGGACATGGGCTTCTAGGAGGTACTCAAAGTTAAATGAGATGATAAGGGTGGGGTACAAATCTAATAGGATTGGGGGACTTACCGGAAGAAAGAGAGATCTCTCTTTTTGCACTTGAACACGCTGAGAAAAAGCCATGCAAGGACACAGCAAGATGGCAGCCATCTGCAAGCCAAGAAGAGAGCTCTTGCCAGAAATTCAGTCAGCCGACACCTTGATCTTGGACTTCCCAGCCTCCAGGACTGTAAGAAAATAAGTTTCGGTTGTTTAAGTCACCCTGTCTATGGTATTTTGTTATGGCAGCCCTACTGAGTGATGCACCAACCTATTAGAGTTCTCTATTCTTGTTATTTATGTGTATATCTCCTTAATGAGACTCTTAAATTCTTCGAAGGTTGACCCCATGACTCATCTGGCTTTGTATACTGGGGGCTTAGCACTGTGCCGGGTATACAGTGGGTGATCAAGAAGTACCTGCTAAATACATAAACGGGGGAACACAGTTTTGTGTGACAAGAGAGCCCTGGGCCTTTTCTTGTCCCACTCTGGCCACTTCTACGCTGTGACCTTCGACAAGTCACTCACCATCTCTGTGCCTCAGTCTTCCCATCGGGTTGGGTGGGATGATTTCTAGGATCTCAGAGACTGTGAGATTCTGCCTTTAATCAAAGACTAAGGTGGGAAGAGCAAGGTAACAGGGATGGTGAATCTTAGAAAGAGGCTGCTGACTTCCCCCACCCCAGGCATCAGGAGAATGCTTGGAGATGACATTGAACTAGCAGAAAGTTGCCAAGACGGTTCCTTAGGCAGCTTGAGTTGGGGGGTCAGGAGGATGCAGGCTCAGGACTGTTCAAACACAGGTCTTACTTGGTGGGGCTCGAAGCTCTGGTTCCCGTCTGCCCTGTGGGGCTGGGGAAGGGGTGTGGAGCCTCCTGTCCAGAGCTCAGGAGGGCAAGGTAAGAGTGCAAACCTTCCGGAGTCCTAAGTGCAGAGTCGGCCAAAACAGATATGGCTGTCCATGTAGTTGGGTGGTTTTCAACAGCCGTGAATATGGAAACACCAGAAGGAGGGGTGCTTGTTAAATCCCTGTGACCCAGCCCTAAGCCCTGCCTTGTTAACTGGCTCAGTGAAGGGGTGCCCCAGCTCGGGGATTTCTACCAGGCCTCCCTGGGGAGCCAGGAATGCTTCCTGGATATGCTCCTATCCAACCAGCCTTGCCTGCCACTCACTCACTCGTGACCTTGGACCAGTCATATCGACTCTCTGAGCCTTAGTGTCTTTATCTTTGAAAGGAGCATGAATAACATTTGCCTCTCCTAGGGCAGGTGCTGGTTTGCTTGTGAGGGCTGCTTCTCTGTAAGGGCAATGGACCACTTTGCATCCATCAAATGAAGATGCCTCTGATGTAAGGTTAGGTTAAAAAAGAACTCGAAAACCAGTATACAGAGCATAATGCTGTTTTTGTAAAATGTGTGCGTAGTGCACACGTGTGTTCACGTCACGTCACATTTATATGTTAAATATCTATAGAAGCATGGGCTCTGGGAAGCGGACTGAGTTCTAATCTGGACTCCCACGTAGTAGCTTCAAGAAGTGGGCAATTAATTAACTTCACTCTTGCCTCCATTTCCTTACCTGTAAGATTGGGATGATACGGACGCCTATTAGCCTCATATGGATGTTATAAAGATTGAATGAAAAAAAAAAAAAAAAGATTGAGTGAGTCAATCCCAAGTAAGATTCTCAGCACAGGCTCCTAACAGATACCCAGTGAAATGTGAGCCGTTCTTAGTTACGTAGAAGCATTTTTTTTTTAAAGTCAGACAGGAGGTCACCCAAATGACACCCATGGTCACCAAGCACTTCTGTATTACATAATTGCCAGGCAAACAATTTTTTTTTTTTTCTTCAGGAAGAAAAATAACACAAGGATGGGACAGGGCGTATATCCTTTTAGTATGGAAAGATGGCCAAAAGCAATGGGGTAAGAGAAAAAGCGAGCTCTCTAACAGGCCGCGTGGGGGGAACTCCTGTTGCCAGTAATAATGAAATGTCGGTATGCACGGTGAGACATCTCTGAAGGCCAATAGATCACCCTCTCACGGTGATCACTTCAGGAGCGAGATTGGGATTGGAGGGAGGCCGGCGAGGCAGCCGGAGCACGGAATCTGCACTAGCGTCCTACGTGCCACACTTGCTTCACCCAATCCCATGCCTGCCCAGCAGGGCGAGAGTCTACGAGCTTTCATTTACTACACTCTTACACTTCTGTATTCTTTTAGTTATTTTGACAATTAGTCTTTATTTCTCTGTTGGGTATTATTCTTTATAATAACAAAGAATTGTTTATTTAAACAATATAGTAACTGTTTTGACAATTATTCTTTACTTCTGTTTGTTTCTATTTTATTTCATGTTTATTTGATTTCTGTTAAAGAAATATTGTGGATTTCTTTAACAGGGTGGGGTATCCGTAAAGATGTTAATGCAATAATTCTAATCATATTTACTGCTGTCATTTATCCATTTGGATCCCAGGTATAGAGTTGCTGGCCCCCATCCCTGGCCCGTGGTGCAAAATAACACCGGCATCCAGTCCTTTTGGAGCTCTTGCTGTGTGCCAGGTCCTGTGCTGTCACAGGGATTAGCTCAGCTAACTCTCCTACTGGTCTTCTGTGTAGGGTCTGTAAATATCCCCATTTTGAAATGAGAAAATAGGAAGTTCAGAGACCTCAAGAGACTAGCTTGGGGTTGCACAGCTATTAAGAGAGAGAGGTGGGATTTAAGCCCTTGGAGTCGGACTCTGGAGCCTGTACTTTCAACAGATACGGGACCCTGCTCTACTCAGCCCAGATTTATCCATATAATTACATCTTCAACTATCCTGCTTTGGGGACCCCTGGCACTTTTTTTTTTCTGGTGGAGCCGTATGCAACCAAATACCCCGCCAAGAAAATCCCAGTCTCTGCCCCATCCCTGGGCTGCACCAGTTTTTTTTTCCCTCTTTTGTTAAGAGGCCTCATTTCTGACTTGATGAAAACATTTGTAATAGATAATCAAATGCTGATATGTTGCAGGGGACAATGCCTTATTTGTTAAATATAAATGAACATGAACACGGGTCCTCAGTGCCAGAAAGGCAAAGGGTTTGAGGCCTTTTCAGCGGCACAGGCTGAGCCCAGGAAAGAAAGCCAGGCGCCTGTAAAGGGTCTCGCCTAGGACGGTGATCGTCCGACAGCTCTTGTGTGACAAGATACATAGTTTCTTTTCAGCAACAGGCAGATTATCGGTTACTATAGTTTCCCTAATGCTCAAATACAGCTCAAGCCTAAGCTGAACAGAATAGGTTAAAAGGTGCCGAATTTTGGCCCGGGAAACCACTGTTGAGAATCAGACACCAAACAAAGCAAAAAGCACATCTCCCTGGGCTTTGATGTCTTTTCTGAGGGATGTAAAGTGAGAAAAATACAACCGGTGCTCAGGCCAGGGGCTGGATGGGGCCCCTGTGACAATGGCCGGCCGATTGGGAGTTCAGTACAATGCCCAGACAATGTCCCCAATGCCAGGCGTCCCCGGCTGTGCTGTTCCTTCACAAACACCCTGCTGGAAACAGCCTTTTAGCCCCCAGTTTCTTAGAAAGTTCCTGCCTGCCTCCGCAGCCCAGCTAAACCTCCTCCCTTCCAAACGCGACCCTTTGACAAGGTCCCTCCTGAGAGAGGCGACTTTCTCACTAAAATGCCACCACCCGCCCCCAGTCCAGTCCCTGCAACACAGGCACCCAGAGCATCATTTTTCCACCTGCTTTAAATTTTCCTAGATCTGCATAAACATCCTTTCTCAACCTCTGAAAAGAGGGAAGCTCTCTCCCTTCCAATAATTCATTGCCTTGTGTATCCCTTGAAGGTGACAGTGTGACGTTTTTCCATAAACGGGATTAAATTAACCACTATTTATGCCAGCAACGTGGGTTCCTCCTCTTCTGCTGGGATCTGTTTATTTCATTGTGCTTTTTATTTCAATTTAGGGAGCAAGATAAATGTGCTTTCGCATTTGGAGATCTCCATCCATCACCGGTCGGCTGCATCTGGGAAAATAAGTGAGTGGGAGATTATGGGCAAGGGAGAGAGAGCTAGCAAGCTGCAGGTTCACGCATGGAGTTCTGAATGTTTTTTAGTGGTTGTTGTAGTATTGTGCTTCTCGTTGTCATTAGTTCTTTATAATGTTTCATGAAAAATATCTAATTGTAACAACTGTATTCCGAGCGTGAACATATTCCTTGAATTGAAGCGCTCACAATGGCCATAGGATAACTGTCCTTGAATTTGAGCCCTTTGTGGGTCGTCAATAGGCTTACAATGTGCTGAATTAGCAGGCATATTAATGGGCAGATGCAATAGCAGCCATTCTTCAGCCTCAAATCTTCTTATGCAAATACCCCATGAATTCAGTTCAAAGAGCTGCCTTCGAAATGAGCTGATCCCCCCTCTCAGAAGGGACCCCGGGAGAAAGTGACATGAGAAAAGTTTAGACACTTGTTTTTATAACTGGACATGATCTTGTTATCATAATCTGATACTGGTCACTTGCATGGCCGGCTTGTAGGATTTTAAACCCTTAACAGAGAGAGATAATCTTGGCCTTTGTAGGAGTGTGGACAGAATCCCGGCGTGCAGGAAAGCCGTCAGTGAGAAGCACAGTTCTTGTTTTCTCAAACAAAACTTTTCATGATAAAAGCTTTTATCCTAGGATAATCAGCCGGCTGGATTTCAGTGGTGTTGGTAAGGTTGGCAAAGGGCAGTAAAGGCAAATTTTTGAGAAATGAAAATAGCCAGTTCTTGAGATTACCCACGATCAGATGGAATCAGTTCTCAAGAGTCCCTAAAACAGCAGTTGGAGAGTTTTCAAAGATCGCAAAGAAAACCAAGTTCTGGTAACCTCTACCTATCCCCAGGCAAGATCACAGAAGGATAGTAACGTTTCTGTGGCACCAAAATGTGCCAGGCATTTTTACTCTGTTTGTAGTCTTTTACACATATCAACTTGTTTAATTTTCACAAATACCCTATGAAGTAACTACCATTTTTAGCCCCATTTTACGGATGAGAAAAACGAGGAAAGCGGTTAAGCTCTTTGCCCAGGCACTGAGAGGTAATTAAGCCCTCTAGGGAAAAATGTGCTGCACGCCCATCAACTAATTCCACTGGGAAATGGTAATTCCCCCATGATGACTTTTCTCTCCAGAAGAATCTGCTTCCCACCCCCCACCCCCGATTCCCCCCAAACCCCGTGAGCTGGGTGGCCTAACCAGTATAAGGGTATTTGGCCAGTTGGCCCCTATAAAGTGTTCTTTCCCCTTTGACGCTGTTATATGATAAATTTGCATTTATAAAAATATTTTAAAGGAGAATATAAATTTAATAGTCATGCTCCTTTATATCAGAGCACTACCATTGCATCTAGAACTGAATTCGAAGGCCACAGGGAAGTTAAATACACTGAGATGGGACATTACACACTGAAAGTCAGTTATGTTGCTTAACAGGAAGTGACAGATTGTGTGGTATTATCATTAATGGCAACAGCAGACATTTTCTATTTGTGCATTTTTTACTCATTTATTTACTGAGTATCAACTCATTTATTCCTTATCCTCACATTGGCAAGAAGGGAGGTTTATGATTTCCATTTTACAGCTGAGAAAATTGAGACCCAGATAGGTTCAGTAATTTGTCCAAGGTCAAGAAGCTGGGATTTGAACCCAAGACATCTGGCTCAACCCTCAGTCAC
Source organism: Balaenoptera physalus (assembly GCF_965194825.1). Taxonomy (NCBI): domain Eukaryota; kingdom Metazoa; phylum Chordata; class Mammalia; order Artiodactyla; family Balaenopteridae; genus Balaenoptera; species Balaenoptera physalus. The sequence goes on along the minus strand of NC_138900.1, from coordinate 38,075,540 downwards.
TCTGCTACATGTCAGCCCAGATGGTCCAGCCACCCTGGGACCCACCCTGGGTACAGTGGCTGCGTTCTCCCTTGATCTGCCCTGACCTTGCCACTCCCACCGGTTTATCCGAATTCGCCTTCCCCACACCCAAAGTCAGTTTTCGTCCGATTTCTTGCCCCTTTGCTCCCCACCTCTCTCTGTAAGAGTTTTTGGTTCGTTATATTATAGCCTTGCATTCCCCACATTGTGTGTGTGTGTGTGTGTGTTTGGTGTGGAGGATGATTGTGGGGAGGAGGAGGGAGAGAAGAAACAGAATGATTGACCATCAGGGAGCCTGAAGTAACCAGAGGCAAAGAACTTGCTCAGGGTCTTGGATCTGGGTCAACCCCTCCAAGATACCCTCGGGCAAGAGACATCCCCACCCCAGACTTAGGACCTTAAAGGTTTGTTACCTTAAAGAATTAAATAACAAAAGGATGAGACATATCTATGCTTCCCAGAATAATATCAGTATAATGATAATTACAGCAGTAATAACAATAAAAGATAATAATAAAAGGCACTAATTATAGATGCTTTACCATGCCCCCGGCACTGTGCTAATGTGTGGTTAATTCACTAGCCCTAGATAGGACAATGCAAAGGAAGAAAATACCGCAAACATGAAATAAAATAAGCAGTTGTTGGGAACATAGGATGGGGTAGGGGAAAGTGAATGACGAATGGTGAATTAATCTGCTTCTACTCCCGTAACAAATACCACAGACTTAAACAACAGATTTATTTCCTCATGGTTCTGGAGGGTGGACATCCAGATCAAGGTGCCATCAGGGCTGCTTTCTCACGAGGCATCTCTTCCCGGCTTGCAGACAGCTACCTTCTCACTTTGTCCCCCACATGACCTTTCCTGTGTGTGCTCACAGAGAGAGAGAGAGAGACAGAGAAGGAGAGAGCATTCTGGGGTCTCTTCCTTTTCTTGTAAGGACACCACTCAGATCAGAGCCCCGCCCTGGTAACCTCATTCAACCTTAATCACCTCCGTAAAGCCCCTGTCTCCAAATACAGTCACATTGGGGATTAGGTCTTCAACATATGAATTTTGGGGTGACACAATTCAGTCCATAATAAATAGGGGTTCTGGGAACACTTATTAGAGAGGGCAGCATCTGAGGCTGAATGAATGATTCTAACAAAGAAACTACAAATAGGTAAACTGGTTTTGTTTGGTCTGCACACTGTTTTAAAAACAGAGCGAGAAAGCACATCAATACCTGCATTTTCAACTTCCTTTGAGAAACTGAAAGCTCTGGCAACTCTGGGCCAGCCTTCCTAAACAGCAGTAGCTGGCTGGTTGGTGCTTCGTATAGGCACCAAGTTCACTTTTCCAAAGTCCCCACCACTCCCTATTGTACAGGCCCACGATTTCTCATCCAAAACTTTAGGGGTCAGATGCATCTCTGAATTCAGAATTTTTTAGATTTTAGAGCGCTAATGCAGTACATATACTCTATTACCTTATACCCGCAATTCAATCTGGGGCACCACCTCCCTAATCAATCAACTAATATTTCTGTAATAAAATATATTCACACTAAGTGGGATAAATAAAGGCTTTAAGTAGCCTCTCATCTGTTCTGATCAGTTTCTGCTGCCAAATAAGATGGCATCGGGGCAGGCTTTGCCACAAATGATTTATAGCAAACTTGTAATGTCCAGGGCCTCTGCAATTGGGAATTTTAAGCAAGGGGTTTGGCCCTGTCTTCCACCCACCCAGCCTGCTTCACTGGCCTGTGCTCTGACCTGGCTCCGACAAGCATCTGCTTTTAACTTCCGCTTCAACAGGTGAAGAGTAGGGGACAGTGTGTGTTGGGGGGAAAGAAGAGCTTCTCAGCACAAAGGCTTGGAGACAGGAAAGTGTTAGGTATATTTCAGAGAGGTATTTGCTGGCCAAAGTTGAATGAAACAGATTTTCTTTAAGACAATTTTGGGAAAGGGAAACACACTTCAGAAAATCCTTCAGAGTAAAAACTGCAGCGTGTCCCTCTCGTGGTCCTGCCTGGGTCTGCTGAAGCACGTTTCAGGCTGTGGGTTATGCAGAAGCCTGTATCTACACTGGTTCTTGAGCTTAGCGCAGTGAGGACGTGGGTTGCGCCCTTGATAACAGCGTCATCCAAATGTGGCAGCCCACAGCTCTGTTTGCTTTACACATGAGTTTGGACAGGTCAAGATGCCAAAGAGTGATCAGAAATTAGCTTAACCGGACAAGTCACATGGACCCACTAACATAATGAAAATCTCTGTTTACCATTTCAGCTAGGGCCAAAAAGAGGAAGGAAAAAAAAATCCTGATTATTGCTTTATTGTTTTTCTAGCAACCAAAATATGTTTTTTTACCATTTAAAAACATAATTCAGGTTGCATCCCTTTCCTGCTGGATGGCTTCACAGTGATGAACAAAACAGACAAAGGTGCCTGACCTCGGGAAGTTTTAGATTTTCGTGGGGAGGCTGGTCATCTGACTCCACCGACGGTGCCTGTAACCACATCAGGTAAGGGAATCTGAAGGCAACAGGTCCACTGTTAGTGAGCTTTCAAGAGGGGAAACTGAGGCATGTCTTGGGGAAGGATACGCCTTGGTCCTTTATCCTGATTTGGCCACCTTGAATCACTTTTTAGGTGCAAGCCGAATGGTGCTAACTTATGTTTTCAGTTTGAACAAACTGGAACATTCCTCTGAAGAAAGATTACTCACTTCGTTTGTTTGGTTTGTTTGGTTGTTTCCTTGACCGTCGGTGTAGAAAGGATCTCAGGAGATGACTGTGGTTTCTATCACCATCTCTCTACGAGTACATGCCGTACTTCAGAGGGGGTCTCAACTTTCCCCAGAGTTTTTCCTAGAGGGTAATTGGAAACTGTGGTTAACGTAGCATGGCTTTTCAAATTGAGTTGAAAAGTTCATCAAAATGTCATTAATCTGCTTTACATAGCCTTTCTTGATTAAGTCAAACTTGTGTCTTCCCGATTATTTATGAAGCAGAGATCTGGTTGGGGCTGTTTTGGCATCTGTGGCCCGACATTAGGTCTGAGAAGGCAATGAGTCCTTGACACTGGCGGGGGTGGGGCCTCTAAGTCCCACTCAAATGCCATCCCCGCCCACTCCCAACCAAAGGAGACCGAACCAGCTACACAGATCATTTCTAACCGGTCGACAACGTTTGATGGAGAAGTTCAGCTGAGCATCTACGCTGTGTAAAGTGTGATGGGAGATGCCAAAAATAAGTCATCCCTTGTCATCTTGGGGTGACTATTTGGAAGAAACTCTTGCATATTTCGAGCTGGCACTAACCCACATTTGATTTCGCTCAGGCTGTCCTCTGGAAGTAGCCACCAAGGGAAGACTCTTGGCCCTGGGCCTGCCTTCTGAGCTCTGGTCTGCAGTGGGGTTGGCAATGAACCCAGAACTTTGCTCCACAGACAGAGTCATAACAATGCCGGTAATGACAATGATGGCATCTACAGTACATTTCTATATGCTGGGCACACAGTTCTTATATTAATTAAAGTGAGATTATTAGCCTCTTTCCTCCGATCAAGAAACAGAGGCTCCAAGAAGTTCAGAACCCCCTGTGCGCAAGGTTCACTTACCCAGGGTCTCAGGGTCAAGGTGGGAACCTGAATCTGTGTGACAGAGGATGTTATGGCACTTAGTTGCCATGACTGGGTTGTTTTATGTGTGTGTGTGTGTGTGTGTGTGTGTGTGTGTGTGTGTGTGGGTGTGGTTTCTTTTTTGGAGGGGGTTTGCTCACAAACCAGTTTCCTTTGGGCAGAGAGGACATTTCTCTGTCTAATTGCCCAGAGGGCCACAGATCCCCTCAGTCTGTGTGACATTTTTAATGACTTGGGCACAAATCACCAACCAGTGGCAACTTAAGAGGACACACATCCTATCAGGAGCCACACGACAAAGTGGGATCGCAGGATCAGTGAAGACCCAAGGGAAAACTCCAGAAAACAGCCAGTGAGTCTGAGAAGGGGCCAGAACCGTGGTCTCCTGGAGGCCCCTCTGATCCAGCCACATCCCCCGAGGGCGGCACACACCTCTGGGGTTCTGAGAAGGAGGGAAACGGCCATGTTCTGGAGCAGTTGCTGCCTTAGGCCTGGCTTTGTGTTACTGTGGTTGCCCTTGTTTGTCATGGTGGCAAAAATATGGCAGGTGGCGTGGCTGGAACTTCTGCCAGCAAGCTCAGCACACGTCATTAGACGGTATTTATATGGGTCAAGTTTTCCTCACTGACAGAGAGAGAGAGAACGAGACAGAACCCGTATTTCTGGAGTTTCAGAAGCTTTAGTGGCTCCTGAGAGCGCTCTGGGCAAGCTGCCACCAACACCTCGGGACTCAGCCAGATCCTGTTTTATGAGTTTCTAGGTCCCCCAAAGACATCTTTATTAATGTCCGACTCTAGAGTGTGGCTTCTTAGGGTCCAGTTTCCCATATCTGTCCGATATATTCCACAAGGAGAGGAGGGATACAGGCACACAGACTCCTGGGTTTATCTGTGTTTGTTTTTTTTTGTGTGTGTGTTTTTTTTTTATAAATATATTTTAAGGAGCTAAGGTGCTTCAGCATAGTTTTTTGTTGTTGTTTTTAAGATAGTGTTAACTTTTTAAAAAATTTTTATTTATTTATTTATTTATTTTTGGCTGTGTTGGGTCTTTGTTTCTGTGCGAGGGCTTTCTCTAGTTGCAGCGAGTGGGGGCCACTCTTCATCGCGGTGTGCGGGCCTCTCACTATCGCGGCCTCTCTTGTTGCGGAGCACAGGCTCCAGACGCGCAGGCTCGGTAGTTGTGGCTCACGGGCTTAGTTGCTCCGTGGCATGTGGGATCTTCCCGGACCAGGGCTCGAACCCGTGTCCCCTGCATTGGCAGGCAGATTCTCAACCACTGCGCCACCAGGGAAGCCCTCTGTGTTTGTTTTTTATGGTTTGAGCTGTTTCTTCCTCCTCTTTCTCCTCCTCCTCTTCCACCTCCCTTCCCCTCTCCGTTCTTCCCCTCCCCCTCATCTTCTCCTTCTCCTCCTTCTCCTTCTCCTTCTCCTTCTTCTTCTCCTTCTTCTTCTTCTTATTTTCTTCTTCTTCTCCTCCTCCTCAATATTTTCAGTATTTTATAGGTTCCATATTGTAAAACAAAATATATCGCACCAAGATATCAGCACATCGTTCTTGCCTGGGGGCGGGGGCTGTTCTATAAGATACACCACCTTCAATGAGGTCATTCTGACTTTTAATGGCTGGCCTTGGCTTTACATGTGAGGGGCAAAAACCCCAATCTGAACTACTTGAAGCAAAAACGGAAATTTATTTATTGGCTCATAGGGCCAAGAAGTCCTGGGTAGCACTAGCTCCAGGCTGAACCTCTCCTCATACGATGTTAACAGGACCTGGTCTCTCTCTTCTTCTCTCCTCTTTGTTGGCTCCCTCTTCAGGCAACCTCGCTCCTTAATGTGTGCAATGGCTTCCAGCACCCCCTGGAATGTTCCCGCATCCACGTCTGTCCTTTTCCCAATAGTCAGGGCCTGACTCTAATTGGCTCAGATTGGGTCATATGCCCATTTCTGAACCAAATGTTCAGAGGATGGGATATGGTGAGAGAGATGGAACTTTGCCATCTCAGGAAATAGGTTTGCCAGATTCTTCTACTGCAGAAGCTCAGAAGCAAGCAAGGATGCAAAATATGCATCAATATGCAAAATGTCCTTCTAGAACATCCTTATTGGCCACCTTAAGCCACTAATTCATGTTCCCCTGAAAAATGGAACAAGTTGCTTATTTTGCTGGATTTTTCTTCTGATTTCAGGAAACTGTTGCTTTTTCTTCACTTAGCAAGGAAACCTTAATCTGAAAATGTAAAACCGTATTTTTTTTTAAAAAAACCTTTAGTTTTAACAACTAAGAAGTCTAAAAGGAAATACCATACACTGATGTTAATGTTTTCCACTCTCATGGAAATATTAACCTTTAAAGGGCAGTCACAGCCATCATTACTTTTGATCAGTGGGTCTTGACCAGGGACATTTTTATCCCCCAGGTGGTATTTGGTGATATCTGAAGACATTTTGGGTTGTTACAACTCGGGGGGAGTTGTCCCGGCATCTACCGGGTGGAGGCCAGGGCGGGATGCTGTGAAACACCCAGCAGTGCACAGGACAGCTCCCCAACAGAGAATTATCCGCCCCCGAATGCCAATAGTGATGAGGTTGAGAAATCCTCTTTTTGACCCTCACAACATGTCTGTGGGAAAGAAGAACTGGGGACATGGTGTCCTTGTTTGACATTGCCCAGAGAGGCTGTAACTCACGACGAAGGTATTTGGCTCCAAGTAACAGAAAATCCAACAGTTCCTTAAATAAACAGACATTTCTTTTTCTCAAATAACCAGAAATCCAGGGGCTGGCAGTAGCTGATGTTTATGTGCTCAAGATGCCACCAGAAACCTTGGTCCTATGCCTCTTCTCTGTCACCCCTACTGGGCTGGCTGTCATCTTCATGCGTGTCACCACATGGTTGTTATTGGGTTTCTGCAGCTCCCCAGGTCATGTCCACTCAAAGCAGGAAGAATGGAGAATAGGCTTGGAACCAGTCACCCCTGTAGTTTTTACCAGGCAATCAAAGCTCTCTCTCCGATACACCCTCTTCTCATTAGACTTCTGCTTACATTTCACTGACCAGAGCTGAGTCACGTGGCCACCTCTGGCTGCAAAGCATGCTGGGAGAGGGAGTAATCAGCTTCCCAGCTGCATAGCGAGAGACAGCCAAGAAGAGCGTGTGCGGAACCAGTGCTGATTTAGGTAACCAATGGTGTCCACCACAGCGGATCAAGGGCTTGCCCAAGGTCACGCAGCTAGTGGGTCAATCTAGGATTCAAGTATTTTGATAGGTGCACCAATCTAATTTTACTAAGATATGTCAGGCTTTTTGTAATGCCTGTGTTTCCAGAAAGACGAAGCTTGTGAATGAACCCAGGAAAAGAACTTGCTCTTTGGAAATTCCACAAGTTCTGTTTAGCTGACCAGAAATTGTTATTTGTATCCCTCCTGCCCTGGTCACCAGAAATCATGGGCCTATTCATAACTGCAAGACTGCTACTGATAATAATAGCAATAACTCAATCCCAAGAGTCCTGCAAAATAGCTCGGTGTCTCAGATCTCAGAAATAAGAAGCTCAAAATAATCAAAGTGTAAAATCCCAAACAAATTGCCTATCTGGAAACTCTCTGGGTGGAAATGAAATATCAAGACAAACAGATGCTACTTACAGACCAGGATTTTTCAGTTGCAGCCCGTTAGTGGGTGGCAAATTCAATTTAGTGATGACCGGCATTAAAGAATTATGGAATAGAGTAGTATAGAAAAGAAAGTGTCAGAGCTCATTGCAGACAGGAAGGTCAGTATAATTGTGCAACTTTGTTGCAGGGGTGTGTGGTGTGTGTGTGTGTACCACACTGCAATATAAAATGTATTTCTTACTGTATGGGCCACAGTCAACAGGTTTGAAAAAAGCACTACATTCCCTTTGTCCAGAAATGAAAGAGCAATGCAAGTAGAGGCAGAAACCGCCCTGGGACGCAGGCAAGGCTGGTGCTACATCGACTTAGGCTGTTAATGAATTGTCCTTCTGCTTCCTAATTATCTTGAAAGCCTGATTGAGGGGGGCTTTTTGCGGAAATCTAAATAACCCTCCTGCCACTCTCTGTCTCATTGGGCTGAGTGGCTAGTCAGCCCTGGCACCTCTGCAAGCCAGCTCTGGTTAATTAGAGCTGCTGCTATCAGGAGCACATTTGGTGTCACAATTCCCTGGATTCTGTCTTCCACGGCACCTCAGACTGATGGCCTGAGATAACTTGGTTGCTGGCCTCTGAGGAGTGGGGAGCTGCTTGGAATGTGAGGGATAGACAACGGGTGATCTCCATACCTTCTCCTTTAAAATGGGGGTGTTCTGGATTTGGGGTTCAATATTCGTCCCTCCCTGCCTCTGATTTGAATCTATTTACATTAAAAATTAAATGAATTTAAAATAGCCTGTCTCCCAGCATCTTGCTTGCTTGCTTTGAGGTGCCTCTCACTCTTCACCCAGACACTGTTTTTTCTTCCCTTCAACGTTCCTCATGCAAGACGGGGAGGGGAGGAAGAGGGCAAGGAAGAAAGATTCTTTTGGGAAAATCCCACCAATAATCCTTCCCAGGGGCACTAGGTAACTCATAGAGAATGAGAGCCCTTTGGACTTGAATTCAGATGTTTCAAGAATAGTGACCACCGCCCCCTGCCATCTCATGTGGTTCTTGCATCCACGAAACAGCAGTGACAGCGACCGTCTAGGCTTCTCCGCCCAGAATACCATTGACCTCTGTTAAATCGCCATAACTACTTCAGGTCAAGGGGAAACAAGAAAATATGCACCTTGAGCTTTGTTTAAGATCAGCAAACTGTAAGTGTCCCGTGCTCTTCTGTGACCTTCAACAGCGTAATTAAAGTCTACACACTAAAACTCAGACATATTAAAAAATGTCACTTTATATATTTTCCATAACTGCCTTCATCTTTCCGTAGGGCGCCTCTTCTCATTAATCCTGGCGTCTTCTGGGTTTAAGAGAGTCTCTTTTGGGTAAATAGAACATCTATTTAAAGTTCCCGACAGAGCTGTTTCCTCCCTCTCCAACAATCATTCTTCTCCTTTGTCATTTCCAATATGGCGTTTGGGTACAGGGGAAGCTTGCATTCCCACATGGCAGCCAAGAGAAGGGACAAATGACCCTTGGGTTATTCTCTGGGGCCTCACTAAGGAGCCCTGTAGTCCACCGCGTAGTGACTTAGTATCTAGCGGTGTGGCCCATTCCTTCTGGTCTGAGGGACGTTGAGCTTGAGCCCACTGCTGAGGCCTTTGATCATGGCCTCTAGTTATGAAGTCCACTCTCTGGGGCTGTGGCCCATCTTAAGCCCCAGTTTCTCCTGGCTCACTGTTTCCCACGACTTCTCTATCCCTTCAGTCTGGCATGTGGGAATTTGGGGGTCCCCTTGTGTTGGCTATGGGCAAGCAGGGGCTCTGCCCATGCCTCTTGACCTTGACAACGTCCTTGGATCCTGTTGTTCCAGGTTGGGCATGACCATACTGGGTCAACCCCAAGCAGCTGAATGGCTGTTCATGCTTCCTGTCAGGTGGGAAACTCTGTGACATCAACAAACCCCATTCCCTCTAGGCTACGTGTATATAAAGCTCTATGTTCATACCTCCAAGCCAGCTCTTGATATGCAGAGGGGAGTCTGGAATGCCTCTTTTTTTTTTTTATATCTAAAAATATTTTTATGTTGAAGCTGAGTGACGGTGCGTGGGGTTTCATCTTACCGTTCTCCCTACTTCTGTGTATGTTGGAATTTTTTTCCATCATAAAGAGTTAAAAATAAATAAGTAAAAATACATATGCCCATCCCACGTAGAGGAGTCATCCATTGTCAGGTCGAGAGCTGAGAATAGCTACTCCACCTCAGCAGCTGGCAGAAGTCTGCAGCTGAAGTTTGGGCTGGAGCTGCCACAGCTCTGCCCTAAGCCACTGGTGGCTCCTGCTTCATTAAAACACCAGGGGAAGGCCCTAATTTAGCCAGATTTAATTTTCAACTTTTATAATTCATTTAAAATTTGATCAAGGAGTTAATTTATGACAAGGGCAAGGGGTGCCTTCCCAGCTCATCTGGTGGGCAAAGGCATTATAACTTAATTTATGGTTAAGGCAGCTTGTTATAATTGAGTGCAAAAAGGTGGTTTCTCATCTGGAGTTTGGAGGCCTGAGGTGAGTGGAGAGAGGAGTGGGTGCCCCAGGTTCTCATCTGGGGGGCGGGGATGTGGGTGCTTGTGCAGGCGGCAGCAGCGTATTAGTGGAGGGTACATTTTGATCAAATGCCATCCATCAAAAGCTTGTCAAGGGGCTAAGGAAACACATTGTGGCAGCTCTACACCCAGGACCCAGGACGTTCCGGGCTTCTCCCAGCGCCCCCCGGGGAATGGGAGCATCTTCCCGAGCAAGGAAGGGAGGAGAAGGCAGCTGGCGTTTCTGCCATGGGATGCGGGTGCCTCCTTCCTGAAAAGTAATGGGAGAAAGCTTGGAGGTGTTAGTGACAAGGCTGGGACGTACCAAGAGCTTTGAATTTGTTTAATGGTTCAGGACTTAGCAAGTGTGTATGTGTGTGAAGGTGGGGACAAGCAGATGTAACGATGAACGTGTGACAGTGTGGATGTGGGGGGATGTGGGTGCCTGTGCACAATTGTGTACATATCAGTGAATGTGTGTGTGTGAATGCGGGGGACATGTGTGTACATCTGTAGATGTGTGTGCTGTGTAAGAACTTAGGACAATATATGTGTATCTGTATGTGTATATCTGTGAACATGTGTGTATCTGTGTGTGTGTAGATAGGGAAGTTAAATATATTTATGAGTGTGTTTCTGTGAATACGTGTGACTTATGATGTGTGTCTGGCGTGGGCGGAAATGTGTGTATATCTGTGAACGTGTGTGGATGTGTGGATCTGGGTGGAACATGAGGGCCTGAGGGTGTCTCTGTGAATGCGTGTGTCTGTATGTCTATGAACAGGGGAATCGTGAATCCATCTATGCAGTGAGTATCTGCGTGGGGATGTGTGTAGACTTGGGAATGTGCCCCCGTGTGTGTGAACAAGAAGACTGTGTGTCCACGTACGATATGTGCGCCTGTGTGTCGGAATTGGGGGGGCTGTGTGTGTATTTGTGCATGTAGGTGAGTACACGTCTGTGTATATGGAGACTGGGAAAATTTGACTGTATCTAACAATGTGCCTGTCTTAATGTGAATGTCTGTATACCTGTGAAGGCCTGTCTGCGTTTGAATGAGGGTGTTGTGTGATATCTGGGGATATATGTGTCTGTGTGTGTGTGTGAGCTACGTGTGAACTCGGGACGTGTGTTTGTGTGTCTGTGCGTGTGTGTGCCTGAGTGAGTGCTTGCACACGTATGTGTTATGAGGACTTTGACTGCAGCTGTGCCCAGCACCCCCGGGCCCACACGATGGCTGCATCTGGTATCGGGGTTTCTCTTGACAGGCTCTTGCCATCTTCCTCATTCCTTTCCTCTTTCACAAATATTTATGGAGACCTTGGAAATGTCAGGCCCTGAGCTGGGCTCTGGGAACCCAGCTGGGGCCCCATCTGCACCCAGACCTTGAACAGACACCCTCTCTGTGCCCTGAAGCTTCCCTGCAAGTCCCAAGGCCAGACATGCCCTGGGTCAGCTGCCCAGGAGACCAAGGGGCTCTGGCACCCTCAGGAAGACATTTGCCTCGCTGTCACTGCTACCTACCGTCTCTCTGTGCCCCTCCGCACGAGGCACCAGTGCCCTCCTAGTTCGCAGTTTCTTGGGGTCACCTGTCTGATTAGCATCCTGATAATGGATAGCATATGTGATCAACACACGGCAGTAAGGGGTTATTGTTATATCGTACATATAAAAGATCACTTCTGTGGGGCACTTGTTCTGTGCCTGGCACCACACTTAAGGCTCAACAAGCATTATCTCATTTAATCCCCCAAATATCCCATGAGCCAGGATTTATTATCCCTGTTTAGCACAGAGGTAGTTGAAGCCCAGAGAGGTGCAGTGATCTGCTCCAAGTCACACAGCTAACAAGTGGCCACTCAGGGATTTTAACTCAGGACTGTGGAACGCCGGGGCCCATGCCACGGTATGGGGTCCTGGTCATTTAATACGTGTCCATTGCTCTAGGCCTTCCTAAATGTACCCTCAGCAGAACTTCCCAGGTCCACTCTGATCCACGCATCTGGAACAGCTTTCCTGATGTTTCCTCAGCGTGCCTCTTGCCTTGGGCCAAGATTTAGCCCAAGACTCCAAGGATTAGAAAAAAGGGCCCCCCCTGGGCAGCTTCAGGCCAGAAGGGACAAGACTTGTGAGCGGCGTGCTGTTGGTCGCCGGCCCCCTCTGGCCCCTCTGTTGGCGTCCCGGTGCAGTGAATGCTTGCCCACTGAATGTGGCAGCCCTGGCGCGGATCGCACGGCACCCTGCTCTTGGCAGCCCTTTTATCCTGTGCTCCCACCCGTCCAAACCACACGCGCATCCTCTAAGGCCCAGCTCAAATGCAATTTCCTCCGGAAAGTCTTTTTGGCTTCACACGGGCTCCTCTGAATCCTTGGCCTCTCTCCCTGCTGTTTATACATCTCTCAGACCACGGGCCACTCTCTACTTTGCATTAGAGCTATTTGCAAGTGAATCTTGGCCTCCCTGCTAGACTGTAACAAAGGCTCATTCACCTTTGTACCCACCCCCTGCGCTATTATTACCACTACTAGTATTGGCATGCTAATAATTCTCCTTGAGAGCTTCTTAGGAGTTTGGCACTGTGTTTAGTGCTTTATTAGCTTTATTCACATTTAACTCGCAGAGGAACCCTGAGAGTAGGGACCATTACCATCCCCCTTTTATAGATGAGGAAACTGAGGCTCAGAGAGGTTCAGTCACTCATCCAAGATCACACAGCTACTGAACCACAGGGCTCAGGCTCAAACTGAGGGACCCGTCTGGTTCTAACATCCTTGCATTTCACCACCACTGAACACAGTCTCAGGAGTGTGTTGATGAATGACTGTTTTTCTGAGGATGTTTATACTTTGAAAGAGGACTGAGTAGAGAGAACAATGCTTAACCCACAAGAATGAACCTAGTGGTGGGATGGCTGGCGCTGTGGCTTGGGTCGGGCGGGGGCAGAGATTCGGACCAGAGAAGCCTTTTCGGGGCCTTCCCAGCACAGCTCACAGGAAACTGCGGGATGGCAGGCTGGCCCGACTCCCGCTCTCCATTTCTAGACGCCCCTTCTACATCGGATGTTGTGACACAAGGGTTATGACACGCTTCCTTTAATGTGGGTCTGGGACAGAGTTGAGCCCTTCGATTGCATTTAATGTAGCTGTGGTTTTTACAGCCACGTGCCCTGTCCTCAGCTGCCCCCGGCCTCTCTCTCCCCCAGGGCCTCAGGGTAATGGGCATATTAAAGAAATCTATTACATGAATCAGTGAGACATTCTTGGACAGCCTCATTACAGCTTTGAGAAAAGTAGAAGAGGCGCAGAGTTATGGAGTGTTACCCCACGAACATCTAAAGTGCCGTTGTGTTTCTAGGATGCAAAGAAGGAGGGAGGGAGGATGGGAGGGAGCCCTATGCAGCCCTCGCTGCGCTCACGGCTGCCACTGCGCCAGGGTCCGTGGTTCTCCTTATCCAGGTGAACTCAGGTCTGCCGTGTAGTGCTCAGGAAACGACTGCCAGATGGAAGATGTTACTAGGCCGCTCCGTTCAGTTTTTCTTTTCAATCTCCTCAGAGTTCTTCAACCTCGCACTCTTGAGATTTTTGCTGGCTCGTTTTCTGTTGTGGGGAAGGGCAGTTCCGTGCCTTGTAGGAGGTTTAGAATCATCCCTGGCCTCTATCCACTAGATGCTGGTAGCGAACCACCACCTCCTCAGTGTGACAACCAAAAATGACTTCAGACGTTGCCAGATGTCCCCAAGGTGGGTGAGGAGTGGGAAGGATGGGAGAGGCCAGATCGCCCCTAGTGAGAACTACCCATCAGAAAACTAAGCAACAGAGCGGTAGGCGCCCCAAAGAGGAAAAGAATGAAAGAAAGTGGTCTTGGGTATTCCTTTCCCTGAAAGAGCCAGAGCCCTCGCACTTGGGAAATGCCCTCTGGTGAGAGCCAATTCCTGTTTCGGTTGTACCCTGTGAGTCCCTCTCTGGTGGGTAGTGAGAAGGATTCGGAGGTACTTGTCATGACGGGGCAGCCCCATCTATTCTGTTCTGCACACACTTCCTGAACACCTACTGTGTGCCAGGCTTCATGCTAAGTGAACAGAGGCTCCTGATTCACCCTCAGAAAACCAGACAAAGAACAAAGAGCAGACATGGGGAATAATAATTAAAATCACAATAGCTGATATGTCCTGGGCATTTATAAAGGAATGAGGATTTTACAAGCTGGATCTCCCTAGGAGGTTGGTGCTTCCGAGAAAACCCAGGGCCAGAAGTTTTAAGAAACTTGTCCAAGGTCACACAGAAAGAAAAGTGAAGGATCTTGGCTTAGGACCCAGCAGGACTGGGTTCCAGAACCTGTGGGCTTGTCTTTCTTCCATAGGAAAGGGCTGAAGGAATAATGTGCAAACATCCATATAGCCACCACCTAGATTCTACAGTTACTGTTTTGCAATCCTTGCTTTATCACATATCCATCCTCTATCCAACCATCAATCCATTTAATTTACTTTCGTGTGTGTTCATTTCCTAGTAAATTGCAGACATCAGTACACTTTGTCCCCAAGCATATCAGCCTGCGCATCAGTCACTAGGGTTTAATATTTGTTCACAGCGTTTTTTAGATACAATTTACATCCAGGAAATGTGTAAACCTTAAGAATGCCAGTACGTGAGTTTTGCAAATGCGTATACCTTTGTAACGCACGCCTCCCTATCAAAATAGACCACATTACCATCTCCCACTAAAGTTCCCTCCCAGGTCTTCCAGTCTATACCACAGAAGCAGCTAACTCTTCCAATTTTGTTTTCCATCATGAATGAATTTAGCCTGTTCTAGAACTTTTTTTTAAAAAAAGGACTCATGACGTATGTGTATACGTAGGTGTAAGGCTTTTCACCATACGTCATGTTTTTGAGATGCATCCATGGTGTTGCACGTATTCCAGCAATCCCTTTTATTGCTGAATTCCATCATATGACTGCACCTCAGTTTGTTTATCCATTCTCTTGTTTATGACCATCTAGACTGTTCCCAGATTTTGGACGATTATGAATTAAATGGCTGTGCCAGTTTGTAACAGACAAATGATCGTTAAAGACTTAGCTTTTGGTGAACATATGCTTGTATTTCTCTTGTGTAACTACCCAGGACTGGATTGCTGGGCCACGGGATAGCTGAGTGTTCCGTTATATAAAAAAACCACCTCACTTTCCCCAGAGTGATTGTAACATTTTACATTCCTATCAACAACGTATGTGAGTTATAGGTTTTCCACATCCTTGCCAACTTTTAGTGTTGCCTTTTTTCAAGTTTTAACCGTTCTGGTGGGTGTGTAGTGGTAGCTCAAGGTGGCTTTCCATTTGCATTTTCCTGGTGACTAATGATGTTGAGCCCTTTTTCATGTGTTCATGGGCATTCACAAATTCCCTTTCGTTTGTAAGCTATCTGTTCAAATCTTTGTCTTTTAAAAGATATTTCGTTGTTTGTCTATTTGATTTTGAGTCAGAGGAGTACTTTACATATTCTCAGTACCAATCCTTACACAGATAGATAATTCAAAGTGTGTGGTTTAAACCTTCAGGAGGTCAGAGGGGATGAAGAGACTTGGGGTGTTCAAACTCTTCGTTCTGCAGTAGGAGACACTCAGGTTGACATGAGTCAGATCCCCTCTCGCTTCCCCACCCCAAGCTGAAAAATGCTCTGCACCCTTGGAAATAGACGGGGTAAGAGGATAAAGAGCTGGGAAAAGGAGAAGGAGAGGAAGAGGAGATTGGCCCAAGAAAGAAGTTGAAAGGAGTTAAGCTCGGGAGGCTGTGTTCCACAATCAGCTTTCCTTCTCCTGGAGGCCAGCTTCCCTTCACGTGGAGGTTTTACAGACTCTTTTGTGTTGAGTTCTGTAGACTTGGGATCTGTGATAGTCATTTCTGCTGTTCAACAAATATTTCCACCTCTCCTCCTTCCTGATTCAAGAAAGGACTGTATTTCCTTGCCTCCTTTGAAGTTAGGCTGGCCATGTGGCTTTTTTTGGCCAGTGAAATGTGAGCAGAAGTTGACTTCTGGCAGAAAAATGTAAGAACAAGTACAATCCTTGCTTCCCATATTCTCTTCCCACAACTGCGGTGGGTCTGTGAGTGATAACCACAAGCAGAGCCCCATGCTGACATGAGTTTGATATGTAGCATTAGTATGAAATCAACTTTTTGCTGAGATTTTGTGGTTGTTTGTTACTGCAGCATAACCTAGCCTATCCTGATTGACAGAGGATTGCTACCTTCTCCTTCTATAGGCTGCTTAAGAGGTACGATGGAATTTATATAATGCAGCTTTCTTTCTCCCCTCCTTTAGCTGTATGCTTTCATGGTTCTGTGAAATTGATAGCCTGATTATCTTACAGCAAATGAATAACTGTAACAGTCGGAACTTGATCTTGCCATTAAGTTTCTTCTCTCCTCTTGGCCTTTTTTTAAACAGCAGGAAAGTGCTTTTGATTTTTAATGTATGATAACCAGCAAAGTGAATTAAGGCACATTTTAATTCGGGCAAAAACAAACAAAATTTAGTTCTGTTTTGAAATAGGGATGAAAGAGTATAGAAATCACGTGAACTTACAGCTTTTCATGGGCTCCCAAAAGGGTTTGCACTGGCAAACTAATCAAAAGCTTCCCTGTAAAAATAGGAGCCAGGCGGGGAAACCCAGTACCCTGGCTGTTAAAGAGTCTTCTCTAAGAGATGCACAGGACCCAGCGTTCAGATCAGTCACAGAAGAAGATGGAATCAGTCAGCCAGAGCTGAATGCAGCTTCTTTTTTCCAACCAAGCCCTATAGTCATGACTCATATTTGTCAACCAATTCCCACTCATTAATGATCAGCAAATTCGTAACTTCCCATGTTGACGTATCCAGTTTCAAACTTATTAATTGTTTCAGACTCTTTAGCATATCAAAGTAGTGTTTACAAAGGGACTAGCACTTAGCTTTGGGAATTAAAGAGTAAATGAAAGTCCAGTTGATTCTACACTCTTCAACAAATATTTATTGATCTCTTTTACAGGGCCCAGTAATCACCATTCATAGATGAATCTACCCAAAATAAAGTAAGTGGGGTTCGGTTAAATCCCAGGGATGAGAAGTGTCAACAGAGAACCAATTGGCCACTCTTTTTCACCAGTGAGTGCTCGCAGATCAGCCTCTCCTTCGCCCTGGAGCAGTGATGGTAGCAAAGCATCAGATCTTGTAGGATCCTAGTACGACCGGTGATGTTTTCCATTGCGAAGGCAGTTCGCACTCTTCCCCAGACTGGCTTCTTTCAGGAGACTGGCCTCTGGACCTGGGCTCATTTTTGTGGCTATATCAATATCCTTCGTGATGGCCCAGCTTGCATACGATGGATAATGATCTGCTCTTGTGATTATCATTCATTTTGCAATTTTATTTCAATCAAAAGAGTAAGGCTCAAGGGTGTGGCCCTACCCAAGTCCCCAAGGCTCAGATCTTAATTCCCTGGGCTGGGAGCCCCTGATGAACACACATGGAACCGATTTAGTGGCCAGATGGCCAAACGGCAGAGGGAATTACACTAAAGAAGCTGGCTTCTCTGCCAGCCTGTGTTTCTAGACCGGGTATATGGCTGACAGTGTGGAGTCATTACTGGGTGCCAGACACGGTTGCACGCTCTCCTTCTATTGTCTGATTCAGTCATAGCAACCACCCTACAGGTGTTATTTTTATCACCATTTTATAAATGAGGAAACTGAGGCACAAAGACTCAGGGCCACGGAACCTGTAAATGGCAGACTCAGAATCTACTCTCAGTAAACTTAACTCTTCAATCATCAAGAACCTTTAAGAACATTGTACCATAGCCAGGGTAGGAAAAGGAGCATTAAGGAAGTTGCAGGCCTCTTGGCAACCTGCTAGGGTATAAAGTAAGCCAGGCAGGCTGTGTTGAACAAATCTAGCCTCTATGTTCTGGGAGAGGAGTAAAGGGACGTTTACAAAAACCTAGGTGATTAAAAAATTATTATGTATTAGGGACTTCTCTGGTGGTCCAGTGGTTAAGAATCCGCCTTCCAATGCAGGGGACGCAGTTCGATCGGGGAACTAAGATCCCACATGCCACGGGGCAACTAAGCCCGCATGCCGCAACTACTGAGCCCGCACACTCTGGAGCCCACGTGCCACAACTAGAGAGAAGCCCGAGCACCGCAACACAGAGCCTGAGCGCTGCACTGAAGAGCCTGCCCACTGCAACGAAAGATCCCGCATCCGGCAACTAAGACCTGATGCAGCCAAATAAATAAATAAGTAAATTTTTAAAAAATAATTATGTATTAAATAATCTCCAGGAGGACTTCACTGGCAGTCCAGTGGATAAGACTCCACGCTTCCAAGGCAGGGGGAACGGGTTTCATCCCTGGATAGAGAACTAGGATCCCACATGCCACACAGAAAATCAACATGCGGCCAGAAAATTAACAACAACAACTCCAAGAGCCAGTATAAAATGACAAGGGAAAACCATAAAATAGTATGTGTAGTACTCTCACACTAACGTAAAAACAGGAGAGCTATATTTATCTGTACATATATCTGAAGAAGAATGCAGAAAGTTACTGGAAGCATGCATACAAAAGATGGCTTAAGAGCATGGAGCCATTACTGGCTGCCAAACACTGCACTTACCTCTAAGGAGGAAAGCAGGATGGAGAGGATAGTGAAGAGGGAATTTTCCCACTCAGTTCTGTGGAATTAAGGTTTGCTTAAAATTTTTCACAGTAAGGATGTATTATATATTATTTATATAATTTTTAGAAACACATCTCTCTTAAAAAGATACGAACAAGTGTCAGCAAGGATATGGAGTGAGTGGGATTTGGACTGTAAAACGATGCAGCTGCTTTGCAAAACAATTTGGCAGTTCCTCAAAATGCCAAACCTAGAGTTACCATACAACCCAGCAATTCCATCCAAAAACTCTTAGGTGAATGTTCATCGCAGCATTATTCATAGTAGCCAAAACGTGAAAACAACCCAGATGTCTACCAACTGATTAAATAGCCACACAATGGAATATTATGCAGCCATAAAAAAGGAATGATATACTGACACACGCACAACATGAATGGACCTTGAAAGCATGTTAAGTAAAAGCAGGCAACCACAAAACATCATGTATTGTGTAATTCCATTTCTCTGCAATGTCCAGAATAGGCAAATCTATAGAGACAGTGAGTAGATCAGTGGTTGCCCAGAGCTGTGGGTGGTGATTGGGGGATGGGGAGTGACTACTAATGAGTATGAAATTTCTTTTAGGGGTGATGAAAATGTTCTAAAATTGGATTGCCATGATGATTGCACAACGTTGTGAATATGCTTTAAATGGATGAGTTTTATGGTATGTGCAATATATCTGAATAAAGCTGTTCTTTTAAAAATCTGTGCAATGTACTTCATTAAGTGTTACAGACTATAACAGTTTTGAACACCATTTTCAGACGATAAATGAAATACGTTTAAAAACATTTAGATGACACATAAAGGCGTAATTAAGAAAATTAAAATCACCAGAGACTTAAAAAATCTGTAATAAAATGACACCTGCTCATAGTAGAAATTTGGAAAATATAGAAGGGCATAAAAGGACAATTAAGGATTTTTTTTCCATCTGAAATTCCCAGTCCCTCTCTCCAGTGATAACCAGTTTCATCAACTTCATATATAGGTGCCTAAAACTCTTCTGTGCATGTATAAGCATGCAAAGCATATATACACATACATCTATTCTTTTAAAAATAATTCTACAACACACACTATTATGACTCTTGACTTTTGAAAGTGAACAATTTATCTTATAGATCCCCTCCCCCCATCAACACCACTGGGTCTAGTTCATCATTGTAACAGCTGCCTAATACCGCACAAGGTACTGGCTATCTTTTCTTGCTGGTATCTCCCATGTTTTCCTTTTGCCGACATTGCTGGCTCCAACAGTGAGTATGGGATGCTCTCCCAGGACGGGGTCTCCAGGCCAGATATAAACAGGGTATGAAAGGCCTGTTAATCCATACCCTCCCCAAACTTTTGTTTTGTCTTGGTTTAAATACTTAATTCATACCCACGCTACAAAATTTTAAAGCACAACAGGGTACAATTCCACTTCCGGGTATTTACCGAAAGGAAACCACAACACTAACTCGAAAAGATATCTGTGCCCCACCCCCTCCCTATGTTCATGCAGCATTATTTACAGGAGCCAAGAGGTGGAAACAACCTAAGTGTCCATGGATAGATGAATGGATAAAAGAATATTACTCCACTGATATGAATGGACAATGGAATATTAGTCAGCCACAAAAAGAAGGAAATCCTGCTATTTGTGACAACATGGATGGACCTTGTTGAGTGCATTAAGCTAAGTGGAATAAGTCAGACAGAGAAAGACAAATACTGCATGATCTCACTTGTATGTGGAATCTAAAAAAACCCCCAAAACAAAACTCATGGATAGAGAACAGATTAGTGGTTGCTAGAGGGGGTTTGGGGAGTGGGCGAAATGGGTGAAGGGGGTCAAAAGGTAGAAATTTCTAGTTATAAGATAAATAAGTCCTGAGGATGTAATGTACAGCATGGTGACAGTAGTTAATAACGCTGTATCAGATAGTTGAAAGCTGCTAAGGGAATGAATCTTAGAAGTTCTCATCACAAGAAAAATAACTTTGTAGCTATTCTGTGATGGATGTTGACTTCTTCTTGTGATCATTTTATAATAGGCACATATATTGAATCATTGTGTTATACATCTGAAACTAATAGAATGTTATATTTTGATTATATCTCAATTTTTCAGAAAAGCATAACAGGGTGTACAGTGAAAAGCACATCTCTTCGACCCCTAGTGAAACAGTACTGATCCCAGGGGCCAACCATCACTGCCAAGTTTTGGTCCCTTCATGAACCTTCCTGAAACAGTATTTTAAATCATGGAGAATGCCTTTTAAGGTGGACTTTTCCGGATGCCAGTACAAATAGGTACCTAAGTTCTTAGAGGTCAAGATGGAACATTTCCTCTTGGTGAATATTAAATAGCTTTTAAAAGTGAAATAGATAGCTCCCTTGTCCCCAGATTAGGCGGTGAGGCATACAGCATTTTGGAAGTCTATAAAGAACTCTATAATTGGGGTGATGATTCTGGATAGAAAGATTTAACTATGCACACACACGTGCGCGTGCACATACACACACACACACACACACACAGCATGGTCAAGTAGAAAGTTTCTGGAAATTTGAGTCAGACTGGCTAGATTTGAATCTCAACTCCACCGTTTACAAACCATGAACCTGAGTTATGAAATCTCTTGGAATCTCAGCTTCCTAGGCTGTGAACTGGGGATAATATTGCCTACTTAGCCGTTTTATGGGCAGCAGGGCCAGAACTAGGATGAGGCGACGGAGACATTCACATTGGGAGCAAAGTTTAAGGCGGGGCCCCAAAACCTCAGTCCAATCAAGATAAATACTATTTTAATGCAATATTTCAAAAAATCAAATTAGTAAACTATGGCCTCGGGGCTGGCTGCTGTCTTTGTAAAGATGGTTTCATTGGAATGAGAGGTGATTTATGTAGCGCCTCAAGTTTAATGTCTGCCACTTAGAAATAGGTGTCTTTCAGGTGAATCATGGAGCTTGGGTTAAGGGGTGTTTGTTGAATCCTTGGATCAGAGGATACCTAATTGAAAACGTTGTCTGGTGACTCTCATGCCCTCCCACTCACTTGTATTTCTCACAACGGAAATGGGGATCCCTCCTTGAGCCATTTATCAGAGTGGCAGATTAAAATCATGTGACAGGAAGTTTTCTGTTCGTATTGTAATCTAACTGAATCACCAGTTCTCTATTGAAAATTCATTATGTGATGCCGCTCTCTTGCTGAAGCTCTGAAATGCTTTTTGCCATAATGATTTTAAAAACCCCACTTCTCTAATGGTCTCCTGATGGTGTCCATCAGCATCTCTTCCGTGTACAATAATATTATTCTGCAATCTGTCTTGGGAGAACGCTTAAAAGCTTTCTCTCATTTTCTCCATTTAACTCATGTATTCTCTGAGTTTTTACATTAAATGGTCATTCTTAATATCCCATGACACGTCACCTCTTTTCTAGAGAGGACACGGATACAGTACTTACCCAATTCCAGAATCTATACTAATCAAATCACGCTTTCCCACTTCAGCCGAGAGCAGTTCGTTCAGTGGGACAGCATTTAATCTGGAGAAGGAACTTATGAAAGAGAACAAAAACAATGTAAGCTGCAGTCGGTTAAATGCGAAATGTGATTGATGCAATTTGTTGTATAAAAAGGAATTAACAGATATTGAAGTCAAGTTGTGGAATGAAGGTCAAAAATGCCCAGATTTATTGTTTGCAGACAACCAACAACAAGGCTTTCTTAATAGCCTAACCTGAGCATATTGTGGATAAACATTTGAGTTTTGATACGGAAGGAGAAGAAAGGCTACAGCTAAGGCTTTAAATCAACACTATGAGCTAGTAATTTAAAAACACTGAAATCCATCCTTGAAACCCTGATACTTTACTCCGGACTCCCTCCACTCTACTTAATCTGTGCTTCCCAGCCCTGCCTTGAGCAAGAAGCCAGAAAGCCGACTTACATACAGCACCTATTTTAAGGAAGAAAGAACATCTGATCATCGACTCACCTTCCCTGTAGGATTCAAACACTAAACGGAAAACTTGAAGCCCAAATTCCTTTAAGGTATGAAAGGAAGGAACTGACTTTTGCCTTGAGGCCCCCTGGCTCGGAGTGCTTTGATTTTAAGAGTCAGGGACCTCCAAACCTGAGGGCTGATTTCTTTCCCGTGCAGATAGAAAGTTCCATCTCACTAATGGATTGGGGGCAGGACATGGGATGTGTTGGGAGGCCAGTAGTGGAGAAGATGTTCATTTCAATCCGAGAGTGGCTGGGGGTTGAGAGGAGGTCAGTGAGCAAAGACAAGGGACCATGAATCATCCATCCTTTCGACGTGGGCACCAGCCCGGAGGGGAACGGATGAACTTGACTGACCTACTCAGAACCTGCACGGTGGGGAACCCAAGAACAGAGAGCAAAAGTTTCCCAAACATTGGAGCCAAAAATATCTAGGTTTGAATTCTGTCTCTGCCACATAATAGCTGTGTGGCTTTGGGCAAGTCACTTGACCTTTCCGAACCTCAGTTTCCTGATCTGTGTAATGGGGATGACAATACCTACCTTGGACGGTTGCAGTGAGGATAACAGATATAATCTATGTAAAGCACCCCACAGCGTATCTTACACATGGTCTGTGCTCACCAAAGTGGCAGTTCCATACCATTCTATGTGGCCAGTGTCCCTAGATGTCCTCGCTTGGCCAACTGTACCCTGATGGATGGCAACAACTGAAATTTCAAACAGCTAATTGGATTGTAAATTGACTTGTTTATTCCATTTAAAAACAACCGACCATTGTGAAATTAAAATTATGGGAGGACTTCATATAATGAAATTTGTCTTGCACTTTAAAAATTAATCTTTAAAAACTCAATTTTGCCATGTCCGGTTGCCAGGGTGTCATTGGCAAAGACCTTGGTTAGAGAGAGATGCTTTGCCTTCTCCTTTATCCAAAGGTATTTATTTTATTTTATGCTTGCATTCTGGCTCACTCTGGCATTCTGGCTCTAGGCTGGCATCATGTTGGATGATAAATCCATTTGTTTGGGCAACTTCAGGAGGGAAATTTGCCCAGAAAACTGGCTGGAGCTGGCTTTGGAAAAAGCCAAATTAGGTCTCTAGAAGACTGGGGTCCCTTCCAAATGAGTTCCCAGTGGGCAGGGAGTGTTCAGTGCTGTACAGTGTGCAGTCTACACCGCGAGCCCCCAAACTGTGTTAAACAAAGAAGACCCAGCCATTGGCAGTCACATCGATTGGCAGATATCAGATTGCATTCCTTTGTCTGCCGCCCGGCTTATTTTCATACCCCGGTCCAAGCTTTGTAAAGGAAGAAGCTTAAATGCTGACAAATTCCCCCCTCCATAAGAAATTGCTCCTGCAATTTGTCTTTTTAGCTGAGCTTCTGTGGGCCTGTGTAGCATAAAAAAAAAATGTTGTCCTTGTCACCTGCCATTTTTCCAGCCAATCTGACACCCCCGGGCTTCCCAACAGCTCTCTCCAGCAGGAGCTGTCTCTGAGCCCTTAGCACCACCAGATAATTGAGGTTGTCACATCTCTTGTTCATTGTTTTTTCCAGCCCTGGAAAAATGCAAATATTTCATTGTAGTCATTAATTTTCCCATCCTTTTCTTCAAGCATCTCGTCGGTGTGATCTGATGAAAAGGGCTGAAGGCATGATTGCAAATACAGTGGCATCGGGCTCCTGCCCAGGGTGGGGAGAATCTCATCAGATCAAGTCTCGGGGAGGTCATCAATCACGCCCGCTGACAACCATTTTGCCTTCGTTTGTTACAGATGTGAACATGCTTAATTATTTGTAGTGTAATTAGTTCATGAAATGTCAGGAAATGTCAAACTGTGTTCACAGCACAGATTTTTTGCCACAAAGAGCAGCGAAGAGCAAGTGTCAGTGGAAAATGAGAAGAACTGATGGGAAGGGCTGTGTCTGCAGGCAAATGAGGGAATGGCTTGGGGGACAAATGAGGGTCAAAAATATTAAGATTAGGCATTTTGGAGAAGTAGACTTTCAAAAAAAATATCCAGGTACACATCAGATAAGTGGGATGTGACAAGGCGGACATTCTGCCAGGTTCCCATCAGGGGAGTT